>NC_132917.1:54424789-54733552 GCF_047675955.1 Chlorocebus sabaeus | reverse complement strand
ACCATGTCCCCTCCCTTGGTGCTGGGTCTGTGGCCCACCTGTGGGGAGTGAACAGAACCTCCCAACCTGTGCTTAGCATATTAACAACACTATGACTGACTTCTTCTTGTCTTTCCTATTTACATTTTCCACTTTAATCTTTCTCGGCTGTAAATTCTTTATCTGTCAAAAGGTAACAGGCCTATCATGAGAATTTTAAAAGATGTATTGTATTCTGATATACACACTCTATATACTGTGAGAATAGCTAACAATTTGAGTGCTAAGTGGACTTTGCAAGTATATTTAGTCCTCATCCTAAGCATTTCACAAGTATATTTAATCCTCATACAACCATGGGAGGCTGGTGCTAGTATTCTCTCCCTTTTATAGATGGGGAAATAGATGCCCCGAGATTTGAGACTGCCGTTCAATTTCTTAACTCTCTCATAGGGAAAAAGAATTTGAACCCACACCACATGACTGAGCCCATGCCCTTAATCCCTACTACTATAGTGTCTACTACTTTAACGCTATCTTTAAAAAAATAAATTTGTCACATTTCTCCTCTCATTTGTTTTCAAAGGCTGGGCACATTCACTCTCATGATAACCAACTTGTCTAGAATTTCTCGGTTTTGTCACTAACAATCCCATCTCCTAAGAAACCTCAGCAACTTCATCAGAATGCTTATTTTGGCTGCAGCATTGCTGGTTCATACAGATGCATTTGTGCAAATTAGGAAAAAGGACATCCATTTACTTTTAACATACTTTTGCTTGTATTCAATATATTTATATAAACTGCCTTTTAAAAATGGGGTACAAAGAAACAAATACGAATACAGAACTTCACATTATATTTCACATCCAGAGTTACAGGTAAGTTTAACACATATATTACCTTTATATCCTTGTTCTGTCTCCCTGAGATCAATTTTGGTTATTGGTTTGAAATCAGTGTCCCATAGTCGTATACACCCATCTCGCCCACCAGTGGCAAAGCCTTCTTCACAAGCATACATGCTAAAGATTCCAGCCTGTTGATTAAAATAGGTAATATTCAATGCTGCAACCATCCTAAGTATGATGAGTAGATACAGTTGAATGTTGATTTAAAAACATAACAAGGCAAAAACAAAAATAAAACCCCCTTGTTCTCTATTGAAATGCTGACAATAGACCAAATAGCCATTTATGATACTGTTCATCTCAGCTACATTTAAAAAATCATAATAATCAAAGCAAACTAGTTTAAGTGCTCTTTTACCACTACTAAAAAGATGGCAGTTTTAAAAAAATTCAAAAATACAATTAATGCAGGTATGGGAATCAAATTCTTTTATGTGATAAGTGGCCCTTAGAGAGAAAAGACAACTATGGAGGTGTTTCATGGAAGTTGCTGCCTAAAATAATTAAGTAGAGATAAGAGGCTAGGAACATAAACACTTTCATAGGCATAGGCACAAAAGTGCCCAAAATGTACCTCAGTGAGCTCACAAAGGTATCACTTGAACCTAACTGAAAATGTAAATTGCACTTGTGTTAGCTTGTTAAGCATCGTTTGAAGATTTTCACATGGGAAATACTTTTAGTAATTTAAAGATGCTCCTCCACAGGAAAATACTTTATTTGGTTTGTTCAAGAGTGCTGCAAGAATATAATGTTGACATAAGATCCAGTATAAAAAGAAATTAGGTTACTAAGGCAGCTGCTTTTATGAATGAGGACAAATACTGACCTATTATTTTAAGAGCTGTTTCATAATTAGTGAAGCCAAGAAAATTACCTGCAACATATAGTGAAAGATCTGAAATGTCATAGCTCTAAGAGTTGCTTAAACTTTTCTTCATATTAAGGGTATAGGGAATCAGTTTGGAGGCAATAAGCTAAAGGTTTATCATTTCCAGTAATATCATTACCCAATTTCCATTCCCTATGATAGGCTTTGCCTTTCACATCATCTTCCCATTTGTAGGGACAATTTTATTATCTGTAGATACAAAAATGTAGTCATTTTCATATGTGTCAAAAAAGAGGGCAGAGTGGTAAGAAGTTTGTCCTTGTTCTTACAGAGCAGACCACCAGAAGATATGTGGTTATCAATGGTTTCTGATTGTACCTTAAGAGCTCAAGACACTGGTGTGGAGGTAACACCCCGCACCTCAACATAAAGAATGAAGACAATCTATCTTATCAACCAATGTAAGAGCAATAGTTATCTACACCTTTCCTGTTCAAACTATGGGTCACTGATGAGCAGTGGCGACATCATCCTAGACCTATGGAGCCAGAATCTGCATTTTAACATGATCCTCCAGAAACTCATGGGCACATTAAAGTTTGAGAAGTGCCGGTAAGATGAACCTGATGAGCTAGTTCTAGTATTCTGTCAAACTACTGAGGACGACACAAATCAAGCAATTAACAGTTAAAGTGAAGGTTAATTACATTGTATGCTTTGAAATATGTTTTCCTTTAGGTGAGCAAATGTAATTTGGGAAATTGTCATGAGTGGAGAGTGTTCAGCAGGGTCCTCTGATTCTAAAGCAACAAGAGAAAAATACAGGGAGGGATTTGTGGTCTTACCTTATTTAGTAAGTCACTCACAGTTTCCACATGGTAATACTTACACTATGTGCTCCTTGAATGGTGCGGACTAAATTGAGCCCTTTCCAGACATAGATGTCACCATTTAAAGCACCAGAGTAGGTGATGTCTTCTTTGGCACATGCAAGGCAAAGGATGGTCTGAAGATCCCCCGTTTTGCCAAATATCCCTCTTTTTGCAGTCAGGGCATTTCCACACAGTGTCCAAAACTAGAATGTAAGTGATAAAATAGATCTCCAAGATAGAGTATTTGGATGTATTGCATTGGTGTTTATTTATATTTCAGTGCATTTCACGTAATTTGCCCTATCCAAGCTAGGCACAAATAAGTTAATTTGCTTTGCTGTAACACAACAACATGTAACACAAAAACATTTTAGCTAACTCCCAGGAACATGAGAAAAGTCTATAACACCACTTTTAAAACTTTCAAAGTTCCAAAATTTCAAAGCTTTGCTCATTGTTTAATGGTGATTTAATAGAAGATAATGTTCTCAGAGTTGGAATCAAATGGACAAATCATGTTTTGCTTAGATTTTTGTCAAGTTATAAAACTAGTATAGGTTTATTGCAGTTTAGAAACTCAGGTAAGTATAAAAAGGAAAACTGTGAAGGTCTATAACTTCTGGTTAGCCTGTTGACATATCATCTAGATTTTTTTTTTTCTGTTTTTAAGACAGAGTCTCACTCCGTCACCCAGACTGGAATGCAATGGTGCGACCTCAGCTCACTGCGACCTCTACTTCCCAGGGCCAAGTGATTCTTGTGTGTCGGCCTCCTGAGTAGCTGGGATTATAGGAGTGCACCACCGAGCTCAGCTCATTTTTGTATTTGTAGTAGAGACAGGGTTTCTCCATGTTGGCCAGGCTGGTCTTGAACTCCTGGCCTCAAGTAATCTGCCCTCCTCGGCCTCCCAAAGTGCTGGAATTACAGGCGTGAGCCACCGCACCCAGCTATATCTAGGTATTTTTAGTGTACATATATTTGGAAATAATTTCTAACTTTCAATGTTATAAATCTTCATTGTAGAAATGTTACTTAGAAATGTTTCATAAATGAGTCATATTTCCACATACCCAAATAATTAACTAGGCTTTTCAGTTTTAGTTGTATAAAATGTGTCCATCGTGTAGAAGACCATACACAAAACTTCAGCAATTTTATAGAAGGTAGTAAGGACACTCCCATGGTTATATAGACACAAAATATTTTGCATTGACATAGTTTTTTTGGGGGCAGGGGGAGACAGAGTTTCACTCTGCTGCCCAGGCTGGAATGCAGTGGCCCGATCTCGGCTCACTGCAACCTCCGCCTCCTGGGTTCAAGTGATTCTCCTGCCTCGGCCTCCCAGTTAGCTGGGACTACAGGCATGTGCCATCACACCCAGCTACTTTTTGCATTTTTAGTAGAGATGGGGTTTCACCATGTTAGTCAGGCTGGTCTTGAACTCCCGACCTCAGGTGATCAGCCCCACTTGGCCTCTCAAAACCTTAACATAGTTTTAATGTATCAACTAGAATAACCTCATTGTCCTTGATATGGCCCCCCTCGGTTTACAAAGGCTATTTGCATATGCTAAGTTATTTGATCCTATCAAAACCCTTAATAGGCTAAGGAAGACAGTATTGTCATCTCCATCTGGAGGGCAGGGAAAACAAACAGAAGTAGCTCACTGAAGGTAAAGGTTTAATGGGGTTAGAAAAAATATTGAAATCTTTATCTTTGCTTTGACAACTTTGAATCAATGCAGAGGCAAATGAAACAATGAGATAATTTTAAATCACATATTCAGACTGTGCCCAGGTGGCAAGGAAATTCAAAGGTAGAGAACTAAGTTGAATTAAACAGAATGAACAAGAGGACTCAGATCAGCGGTGAGGAAGAAACTGCATCTGGATTCAGAAGAGCAGGATGAGACGAAACCACATGGCAGGAATGTGGGAATAAATGAGTAATAACCGCACTATTTTACACCTGCAGGAGAGGAAAAACCATGGGCCTCTCAGAGTAGTTGGGTACTGGAGGAAATGGTTCTGGGATGGCTATAACACCAAGATGGCC
This sequence comes from Chlorocebus sabaeus, assembly GCF_047675955.1. Classification (NCBI taxonomy): domain Eukaryota; kingdom Metazoa; phylum Chordata; class Mammalia; order Primates; family Cercopithecidae; genus Chlorocebus; species Chlorocebus sabaeus. The sequence goes on along the minus strand of NC_132917.1, from coordinate 54,728,903 downwards.
AGGATTCAGGCAGCTGGGGGTGGGGGGCTGTGCTGTGTGTGTGCGTGGCAGCAGGTTGGGGAATAGAGGGATGCCTTGGCAAGAATGAAGGGCAGATACACAATGAAGGACCAATATGGGATTATCTTCTCAGAAAAAGGTATCAGCTCTGGTAACTCATTTATTTGGGTATTATTAATGAAAAGGTGTTAAAGTATATGTTGAAAGAATAAAGCAGGCTCATGCCTGTAATACCAGCACTTTGGGAAGCCAAGGCAGAAAGATCACTTGAGCCCAGGAGTTACAGAGAATCCTGGGAAACATGGCAAAACCCCACCTCTACAAAAATAATTAGACTGGAGTGGTAGCACACACCTGTAACAAAGTTTTTTTTTTTTTTTTTGAGACTGAGTCTCGCTCTGTCGCCCAGGCTGGAGTCCAGTGACATGATCTCGGCTCACTGCAAGCTCCGTCTCCCGGGTTCACGCCATTCTCCTGCCTCAGCCTCCTGAGTAGCCGGGACTACAAGCACCTGCCACCACGCCCAGCTAATTTTTTTGTATTTTTAGTAGAGACGGGGTTTCACCATGTTAGCCAGGATGGTCTCCATCTCCTGACCTCGTTATCTACCAGCCTCGGCTTCCCAAAATGCTGGGATTACAGGCATGAGCCACCGTGCCCAGCCTAAAGTTTTTTTTTTTGTTTTTTTTTAATAAAGAATAAAGAGATCTAGGAAAAAGCTAGTTAGGTATAAGCTCTGGAAAACATTTAAGCTGTTACTGTGAACCCAAACAAACTATTAGACATAAATGATTACTGGTTGTACCAACATGCCTAAGAACTTGCTGTTCATGGCAATGCTTACAGCAGACAATTCCCTTTTTCTTTACACCTCCTCATGCATGAAGATTAAAGGAATTATTTTGTCCTTTAACTTTGGATGTACACCCCCAGCCTGACTTATCTGAATATTTCTAGACAGTCACAAAAAATAGACCCCATTATCTTCAGACTTGATCTACATAAAAGTTTACTGACAAGTCACCAGGTCAGATGGTATAAGGCCCACATGAAACATTCCAAATAGTCAAATGATTCCCTAAAATTGTGATGTTTTCTGCAGAAAATGGCAAATACCTGAAATATTATCTCTTTTTGAGAAGCATTTCCTACATGAAAAACAGTGGCAGTTTAGGGTAGCAATGCATGATTAAATTCACATCAAATGAGGAGACCTTGTTTATCTTCTCCTGTCTCTACCCACAGACTGCAATGCAAATTTTGTTACAGCTGGCAGGTACCTTGAGTTCATCTAGCCCTAGGTGGTCCCTGAAGTCCCTTCTGTCTGACTAGAGACGGCTCAACAGTATCCACAAACCTGGTAGGCTCATTTGCTATAAAACCAATGAAGCGACTGATGCTCAACTGTTACTGTTTTTCAAGCATTTGTTTCATGTAATTGTGATTTGCCTGTTTGCCAAAACATAGGGGATTTACAAATCCGAAAAGGATTTCACCCTAGCTACACAAATTTCAGATGAAAGTATTTTCTTCGAGTACAAAGATTTTGCACTCAATGTATGACTGGAATAATTCAATGTTAAGGTAGGTTTTTTTGGGAAGAAAAGTTGAGGAATCCTGGTAATTGGATATAGAGAATACAGATAGGAAAAATAATTTGCTGAGGTTTGCTTAAATTTATTATATTTCTAAACAAAATTAATAAAATATTGCTAGGTAGACATTCCAGATTCTTTGAGGTAAAAATGCTTGTATTTGCTTAGAAAAAATATCCAAGTCTGCTAAGACGATTAAATTTAAACAGGGTAAGTAGCTCTTGTTTTCAAATAAAATTTCAGAATCTTGTCTCAGCTTTTCTGCTTTTAGAATTTACCGATTTAAAAGTTAGAGTTAACTAAGGATAGAAAGAGATAGGAAGGAATCAGGAGAATTCTATCAATTAAGCAGCAAATCTAGTTAGAACCCAATAAATGTGGGGTTTTCTTTTTGAAAAAAGTTAAGGCAAGGTAGTTCACTAAAGAAATTTCTCAGTGGAAAGAGCTCTATGAGTCAGAGGCTGAGCTTTAATCTCACCTCTGCCATCATTTTTGTGATCCTGGAAAATGGGGAAAGAAATTAACATTATTGTGCCCCTACTGGGTTCCATACTGTTTAATGTAATTATCTTAAATTCAGGAGGTAGTGACCTCTCTCTGAAATAGAACAAATCAATATTAATTCAGCCTCAGGGAGATTAAATGGTTGCCCAGAGTCAAGGAGAGGGAAACAATCACGAATCGAAGTCAAATTCCCACCTAACCCTCTAGGGTCCTGGGTTTCCTCAGCGCTGAGTACAGGATGGACGATGGCTCCCAGGTTAGGGTCCCAAATTTCCAGAAACCCCCCACAGCCTAACAGAAATCAGGATCATCATGAACTCACATGGTTTTTTACTCATGGTTGAAACAATTTTCGTATTTTAGTCTGATCAGAAACTCATGTTGGCAGATAACACATCTTTGACTGATAAAACATTGCTAAGGAAACTATGATTCAATGGCTAGTTTATTTTGTGGCCACCATCTTTCAAAATATTTGTTCCCTAAGAAAACTATGGAATAGGTTCTTTGGTGATGAAAACATTGGTAATCTTGGAACATATCATGAGCCATGGGCCATCCCAGCTCCCCAGTCCCACGCTTCCATGGGTGACCAATGCCTCTCTTAACTCCTGACAGAAGTGCAACCCCTCCCCTAGTTCTGCCTCCCAATCCTTCCTACCAAACTCACACCCCCACCGAGGCTCAGTCTAAGCAGCATCTCCATCCTGACAACGTGCTTCTAAAGCCAGCTGGGATCTCATCTTTATCGATAGAGGGCTTTGATTTTACCTTTCTTCCAAAACGGTCTATCTTAATGTTTTAATGGCTGAACTTCAAGCAAATTGAAAGTAGGGTCTGTTTTTGTTCTTTCATCTAGTACCGACTCAAATATAAAACTGAATGAGATTGTGGTCTTTCAGGTGTGCTGTACCAAGCATAGAAGGAGCCTCCAGCTGCTGCTAATAAAGCAAAGTACCTAGATTTCAGCTGACATTTTCCTAGATTAAAAATATACACATCAGGGCTTGGTACAGGATTATTAAATGTTTATGAAACTCTAAAGTGTTGTGGAATATCTTACACTTTTGAGTAGTGGAACCTCTGAAATTTTTCTCCATTTTTAAATTTCTTATTTTGGAATATATATTATTGTAAAATAATTTTACAATGAAGTATACAAGGGAAAAATTATCCATCAACCCACTACCCAGAGATACTGTTTAACATTTGGAGATGTCCTTCTAATATATTTCCTACATAAAAATGTTTTTAAAGAAAAAGCCACAAATCTAATCCCACCATCACCCACCCACAAAGTCAACTGTGAACTTCCCCACATAATAGATTTTGAATATTTCCCAATATAATTAATCATCTAAATCATAACTTAACGATTGTATAGTGTTTCATCATATGGATGTAACATTTTATTCAACTTCCTAGAGACACAAGTGGTTTCAGATCTTCTGTTTGGTTTATTTCAGATCTTCTATTTGGTTATTTGCTATTGATCAGTTACTCAGCAAGGAGTCAGCTCTTGGTTCACACTTATAACAATTTGCTTGGGATAGATTCTAAGATATGAAATTACTGGATCAACGATAATTGACATTTCTAAGGATAAATATTTCCAAATTTCTGGACCAAAAGACCATTATCAGCTTACCCCTCTCCACCAGCAAGGTTTAACAGTGCTCATTCATGGAATCCTTGCCAAGATAGGGTACTTTTAGTCATAAATTTGATATATTTAAAATGTTCTGTTATTTTAAAATTTGTGTTCCTTAATTATTAATGAGATTTAAACATTTTCATAAATCTATTGGCCAACAGTGTTTCTATTTTTGTCAGTTTTCCATGTTCTTTGTCCATTCTACAGATTTGCAAGAGGTCTTTGCATTTTCAGAACAACCCAGTTATCTACTTCGTGTGCTGCTTATACTTTTGCTAGTTTGCGGTTTCCCTCTTTTTGTGGAAAGAAGGAATTACACAGAATGTTTTAATATTTCTACAGTTGCATCAGTATTATCCCTTATGATGTCTTTGCTTTTATATTTTAAAAAATCTTTCTCCAATTTGAGCAGTTAAACACTTGCCTATATATTCCTCTAGTTATTTTATAGTTTTTGAAACTTACCTCTTTAATTCATATAGACTTTGTTTTAGTGTATAGTATGAAGTATTAACTTTATCCAAAAAATTGATAAATTTGTGCCTACCAGTTACAGATGCTATTATACTCTAAGTTGTCATACATATTAAGGTCTATTTTTCAGCATTACTTCTTTTTATCCAAGTCTTATACCATTCAAATTAAATTCTACTATGCTTTAGTAAATAGTGGTACATATCCTCTTCATGATTTTTTATCCCAAAGTTCATAGTTATTGTCATTATTTTATGCTCCCAGATTAATTTAGGATAATTTAAAGGGAAATTCTGTCAGGTAAAAACAGAAGTAACAGGGATTTTAACTGCATTTCTACCAAATATAAATTTGGAGATGATACATTTGTAAATTTTAGACATGTCCAGAATCAACATTATCACTTCATTTATTCAACTATTGTTTTACATTCCTCTGCAGAGTTTTGTAACATTCTTTAGGTAAGTCTTCCGTATTTGTTATACTTCTTTGAGTATTTTATCATCTGTCCCTTTCTAACCAAGTAAGAATAATGGGAAGGATCGCGAAAAACTAGACTAAAAGAACTGCAAAATAGGAGGGGTTGGTTAGAGGAAAATCTTCATTCATACAGAAATGTACCATTTTTGTACAGAATCCATGCATGCTCTATGCAAGAAGGTAATCCTTATACTCTTGTTTATGAGTTTTAACTTCTATTATTTACAATCCTATAGAGAAAGAAGATCCTGGGCCATATCCCAGGGGTCAGGATAAATTTTTGCTATGTCAGAGCAAAACATGTTGATGCAGTTAATTTTGCTACTTGTGAACAAAATAATAAGAAGCAAATGTGGGCCTACCCAGATGAGAGAGTAGTCTAGAGGAAGACTGGGGCTTTAAAAACCAATGGTCCAGATAGCTTTGTACTGTGAATTTCTCTATTTCCTTGTAGAGCGCAACATGACACCTTTCTTTTAAGGGAATGTAACATGTCAAAGTGTTGACATGCAAATATGTAAATATTCATTATAATGGAAAAACTTACTTCACAACATTAAAATCAGCACTGTTTTAAAACATGCAATCCCACAAGTATTATGAGTCTTCAGTTCGATATTTAATTTACATAAAATTTCCTTTTCAGCTGCCTGCTGAGCACTTCACTTGATTGTCATTACTTTGCATTTCTAAGAGAGAGCCCCATCAGCTGATGTTAGTTTGCTTCAGGAGCAGAGAAACAGGTAAGAGGGCTCTATATTGAAGAAAAAAAGGGTAAAGTCAAGCAGTCTCTCAACATGAAATTATCTATATAAACACCTAAAATTATTTGCACTCAAGGTACCAAAATTAAAAAACGAAAAACAAAAAACTTTACCTTTATATGTTTTACTCCACAGCTAACCACTCTGTTTGGCTGATATGGATCCCAGGAAATATCAAAAATCTGTTCAAAACATTAAAAGTTGCCATGTTGATCATTTGACATGTTTTTGCCTTTTCCAAATAATAGTCCAATTGCCAAGACTCTACCCTAACATTTAGAACACAATGTTACCTGCACAGGATAAAAATGGAAGATTTGGCTTGGAATGAGTCAGGAACTAACATACATGTTATCACCTCATGTCTACTTACCTTAAAGCCTGAGTAGAGTGAGAACTTACCATAATTATTTAAAACAAACTGGTATCATATTTTGGGATAAACAAATGGACAATTTAGGATAAATTTTTGATCAAATTTTTCAATAGCTCTCCACAATGCTAACACTTTGGAGATAGCTTTTCAATAGAAATTTAAAGAATTTTTAAATACTTCTTTTTAACTAGGAAAACATTCAATAGTTAACTACAATTTAATGTGGCCAATAGTCTCTAGCAATCACAGAAGTTAATATTCCTAAACATAAGGCAGAGGCATTTATCTGACACTAATTTAAATAGTCCCTCAGGCTATCATTTTAATCTGACCCAACATACTATTATATTTTCAATTATACGATGAACTGAAAATATATCTGCTACTACTATTTGTCATTCTTTAACAAGAGCTACCAGAGAGTTTGCAGGTAGCTCTATTTCCATTTCAGAGACAAGAAGGAAAAGACCATCAATCCTGAGAATCAAATTGCCCATAGCAATTGCTTAAAACAGGTATTTCCAGGGTCCATTTGAGATGCTGCCATTTAGTGGGTCTGGAATTGGGTCCAGATACCCAAATCTTTAAACAGACTCCAGGAGATTCTGACAGAGGTGGATCCATGGACCACATTCCATGACATGCTGATAGAAAGGGAGGGACTACTTGTCAGGGACAAAGTCTAGACCAGAGAAATAACCTAGACCACTAACTGCTCATCACATATAAAGGAGCAATTAGGGTCCCCGGAAAGAGCACTGAAGAAAAAATACTTGGTCCAAGTATCCATTTCAGCCATCTAAGCGCAGGCAAATCTGAGCACCTCTAACCTTAACCTCATCTTCTCTACAGTGGATTATACCACCTCAAGTTTTGTTAAGGTCAATGAAAATAAAGTATATCACGTTATTTTGCAGGGTATAAAACATTCATTATATAAATGTAATGGATTAAGTATTTTAGTGCCACTAAAATAATCTTGAAGATAATCTTGAAGTTAGCCACAAGCAGTAAATAATTCATACTGGTATCAGTAATAAAGAGCAAAATTTTGTGTGACACAGATTATGGGGTCTGGGGGAACAGTGTTCCAAATAAAGCATTTCATTAAAACATCCTAAGATTACAGACTCAGCACTAGGTATATGCATCCTGGGAAAAATGAACTGAGGTACAGAAACAGCTTTCCTAGTTTCAGCTCCGAATTTGCTTTATTTGGGCATGGTCTGAACAGGTGGCAGCCTGCCATTGGCTGAAGCTGGCTGCCATTCAGCTATTTGTTACAGAAGCATGCACCTAAATTTTCAGTCTGGTTACTTACCAAGCTAGGTTGCAGTTGATTTTGTAGAGATTTACCATATGGAGGGCAGCTGAGGCCAAATTTAGCTTAACAGTAAGAATTTAACAATAAAAGTTCTTTCTATACAAGCCAAAGTGATTACATTAGGCTATTTCTAAGTAAGGAAATTTTACTGGTTTAAACTGTTTGTAACTTTAGTTTTTTACTTTTTCCAAGGTGATAAGATAGACAGACAGTATACTAGTTCAGGTCAAACTATATAAAATGATTCAGAAATAGAAGTAGTAAATGCAGCATAACTCATAAAATATTACATATGAGTATATATATATATATAAGCTGTGAAGTCTCCCCAGGGGATTCTATATGTAGCTAGGATTGGGAACCACTGGACCAGTGGGATACCAGGCCTCTTCCAGTACTGAGGTTCTATTGTTGGTCACTCCTGAGCTTTCTGAAGACTTGATCCTGGAGTAGAATTTGCAACATCTGTGGGGTCTCCTTACAACTACAAACCTCCATAGATGAATGTGCCATTCGTACTTAAAATTTTTTTTAGGAGTTCCTTCTAAGCAAGAGACAGTGAATTTCATGTTTAATTAGAGCCTGATTCTACATCAAGCTTGTCCAACCCACAGCCCAGAATGGCTGTGAATGCAGCCCAACACAAATTTGTAAACTTTCTTAAGATATTATGAGATGATTTGATTTTTAGCTCATCAGCTATCATTAGTGTTGGTGTTTATGTGTGACCCAAGACAATTCTTCCACTGCGGCCCAGGGAAGCCAAAAGATTGGACAGTCTGTTCCACATGAACACTTACATTGTGCAGAAATACAAAACACCTAGAAATTCAAGTAAGACAGTCACGCAAATTCATTGTTTAAACTAGAGAACCCAAGATAATAAAGGAGTCAAATTATTTTAATCATGCAAGACACTGGCAAATTAGATTTCTGACCAGTTATATGTATAAACCCACTTCATCGCCTAAGACTACATGGAATTATTTCTGATCACACTGACTTCAATAGGAATAAGCAGGCCACATTCAATGTTCTCAAATACTACAAAGAATCACAAAGCTGTCATTACACTCATTCAAAATTAAAATGTGTACCCCTGTAATCATATTTTGTGACTCTTTTCTAACAACTAGTTCCATTTCTAAATGAATACGTCTAAACTATACATAATTTCAAATTCAATTCCATTTTGATTTCATAACGTAGTAAAATGCCAGCATCAAAAATTTGCTTTGCCTATGAAAAGCAGTAACAATCCATATAAAGTACTTGATCACCAGAAGCACATTAACACAGTTAGCTGTTAACCATGAAAAAAGAGGATGCTTATAAGTTTAATAGGAAAAATGTATACATGAAAAATTAACTTTTAAAAACATTAGAAGTCTGAGAAGCAAAATCACAGGTCCCCCCAGTTCTGAAATCTGCATAGCTTGATCCAGCAAGTTCTTACCCGGTCAGAATGGCCAGTGGCTGAGGCCAGAAGTTTTCCCTTCCTCCAGTCCCAAATGCAGACTGTGTTTTTGGCATCCAACCCCACGGAGGCTAAACGCTAAGAATAAGAACAATAATTTAGTACCTAAAAGTGATGGGAAAATTTATTGACACTTGAGAAATAGTTACTGATTACTATGGGTTAGGCATTGAATTTCTTATAACAAACCGATTTCTCAAAACCCATCTTAAACCCAAAACTAAAAATATCTCAATAGATGACTTTCCATTAGCATATGCTGAAATTTCAAAAACCTAAGAGCTACAGCTCCTTTATCCTTTTAAGTGTAAGAAACATACAGGTAAACTCTCAGGAAATCTCTGATAAGTCAATAGAAATTACAGAAACAGTACTTGAAGGCAGTATTTGGAATTTTTAACTTAAAATTTTTAGGTAAAATCTTAATGTGAGATTTAATAGAACCCAGGATTCTATAGCCTAAAAGCTTCAAACTGCTAAAATTTAAGGGTTTGACGAATAGAATAAATGAACATTAATTTTTAGTTTTCTATAATTTTACAAGCATTTAAGGTGACTAATATAATCTAAGTAGAAGTAATCTGGTACTTCACCTCCCAGCCTAAATTCCTTGGGTTCAGGTCAGAACCTGTCCTTAAAGGAAAAATAAAATTCAACACACATGATTATATACAAAACCAAAAGTGTGAAAAACAGTCAACAGTCATACCAAAATCAGAGTTTCTTGCAGGATATCACTTGCAAGGAGACAGCATTGTGTAAGAAGTCTGAACTGTAAGTAGATTTGGCTTTTCTTTTCACTTTTAAGTAGCCAGACATAAGACCTTGCAAAATTAACCTCCTTAAATCTCAGTTGTCTCATTTGTACAATGGGTATAGAAAATATTCATTCCTTCTACTTTGTTGGGTTGTTGTATGGGTCAAGTGAAGTAACGTAAATTAAAGACGTTTTAAACATATGGTATTCCCCAAGTATAAGAGCATGTACGTACTGAGTACATTCGAGAGTATGTCTGCATATGTGCACACTCAGTGTGGATGAAACAGCCAGCCATACATGGCTAAATGTATACATGTGCTGTTATGCAGAGATTCTTCAGGTTTCTTCACTAAACATGGCTTCCACCAGGAATTTTTAACGTAACACACATCACTGGGGTTTTTTTTTAATGTGTCCTTAAGAAATGTCTTTGCTGTAATTTTTTAATTGAGGGTTTCAGCAATGGAAATAAGATGTGGTTGTATTTTTATTCATAAGAAAATCTGAATGGATGAATTCCATTCAGCTTATTCTTTTTAAGAGAAGAAAACCAGTTAACACAAATAAGGGCACTGAAGTAAAACCCATATTTCTTGATTGAGAAAAAGCTGAAAGAAACCTATTTTGTTTATCTGTAGTGACAGGTTCCATAGCTACCTGAAAAGCATTTCTATTGCCTTTTGTCAATTGTGAGGTGATGGGCCATTTGTCATTTCTAAATATCATTCGATTCCAGTTAACTCTGTCCAGGGAGTAAGGCGGACCTGAAGCAATAGTCATCAACAAGCCATGAAATCCATCATGGCTAACATACAAGAGGTTATTTCTCTCACCTGACAGTTAAGTACCATGCAATCCACCCCCACCACCATCCTTCAAAATGAAATCTAAAGGAAAATAGTTAGGATTCTAACATAAATTAATATGGACAAAAACTACGTTAAAGCTGGATTTCCCTTTGCTGCATTACATTTTCTTGTGATATTTCAGAACAAATTGATAAAGAATGCTTGCTTGAATAACAAAATCAGATTAGAGAAGGTGCACACCAGTACACACATAAGCATACATTTATACTTGTACATGCATATGGATTCTGACCCACTTCAGTTTATTTAGGAAGCCAATATAACTGCAAGCCTGAACAAATACTGGCATCTAGCTATTGTCTCTTTATGTAGACATACAAGAGAATGTATGCATTAAACTAACTGGATGAGATTACAGAGAAGTAAAATAAAGAACATATAATTCCAGGGGTCTACATATGTAGTGAATCTAGTTCTAGAAAGAAAAATGACTAGTGATTGATGCTCTCTTAAAATAGCAGAAAACAGCAAGTAAATGCTAATTGTTTTTCAAAAGTGACTCAAACCAGGTCAACTCCTATAATCCACTGAATTTCCCACAGACTTTCAGTTAAGCCTCTATGAATAATTTGACAGATCTTTGCATGGCACCAACTTACACATTTAACTCTGAAATTTGTCAAAAATTAGATTGAAGGAATTAACAGGCAGAAACATGGAGGGTGAGAGAGAGAGAGAGAGGAAGGGTGGCACAGGAAACGGAGGCGGTTGAGAAAACGGGGAGAAGAGGCCTGGCCTTAGTGAGGAGATGAATGCAGCCGGAGCCAGCAATGACCCCTCTGTTTTTACTTTTTCTAGAACATATCAACCTATCTTTTCTGCCAAGTATTCCTGTAGGTCAAAGGAAGAAGAGAAAATGTTGTTGGGAGGGATTGGCCAGGCTTTGTAAAAACCTTTGGAGACTGAATCACTTCAATGGGCAAAAGGGTGAGCAGGACACTTTAGGTGGATAGGACAGACTGAGGAAGAGCCCAGAGGTACAAACGTGCAAGGTCTGATACCGGAGTCTTGCAGATTTGTTCAATTCCACAAGGGCACAACGGATAAAAGTCTAGAAAAGTTGGCTAAAACAGAATGCCCACTTAACAAAGTGTGGACTTTATTTACTGGGTACTCCAAGCTCTTATTGGTTTTAAGCTCTTACTGGTTTTAAACAACGCTTTGACACCGTTTTCAGTTGATGAAATGCATTAGCAAGAAATTGCCTGTGAGGAGACTAAGAGGTTAAACTAAGTCAGACATGACATTGACTTATTAGCACTTACAGGACAGTGGCAGAGAGAATGGAAAGGAGAGGATGTCAGTTATTGTAAAGAAACATGAATACCCAGGAATTGATGATAGATTGAATTGGGAGAGGACAGGGAGAAGAAGCTAGAAATGACATCAAGTTAAAGAGTCAAGGATAATCTTCTCAGTGGATTATTAGGAGGTGATGTCATCTTTCGAAATCAAGAAGTACTACAGACATGCTCAGGGCTTGAGGTTTGTGAATAAGGCTTGGTCCAGCCCTTACTCCAAATAGGAAGCTAACAACAGACAACAAAGTAGAATTACTGGGCTATGGTGAATCTGATCAGCATGAATTCGTGACTTCTTTTATGGAGGCTTTTTAACCAGATGGTGGGACTAGGGGAACCAACACCAAGGCCTATCCAGAGCTTGGTGTTAGTGCCACAGCTTCAACGAGGAAAAAACAGGTAAAAAATTCTAGGAGGCTGTGTCAGGAGAACCAGCAAGAGTTGATGGATTTTGAGTCTACTGGCTATTGGTATTATAGTTTTAAGTGAATTGTGAGAAGTCATTAAATAAAACAAGTAAACAAAAAAAAAAAAAAAAAAAAGATACACACCTGTCCATCTGAGTCAAAAGCCAGGCAGGCAACTCCATGTGTATGGACATCTTTAAGAATAGACACAGTCTGGACATTATAGGAATCCCATATGCATATATATGGCTCCTTCCCGACTTGGCCAGTTGCAACAAGAGTTTTGTCTGGGTGTAAGGCAAGGCTGAAAGAGAAAAAGGTTTCTTTTCACATCTTCCAACTGAAGAAAACACTGATCACCTTTTATCCAAATCTGTTTCTCATTTAAATTATCTAACAAGGTGATCTCAAGAGAAAGAGGCTGAACTGTCCCCAAAGTCATTAATTACTTTGTCTAATTGAAATGTTCACTTTAGCAGAGAGGCTCAGCACAGTCTGACAATCTCATTTGGTCTTACCCACTGGTTACCTTGAAAATTAGGCGCTATTGTGATTGTAATTATTCAATTTAAAGTCATCTGTATAGTTTTATAATTGTTTTATGTTGTGAAATTTAATTATTGATTTTCAAAATATTACTTGTTTTCAAGTTAGCTTTTGACTTTAATTTTTTTTTTTTTAATGTTGTTGCTAGGGAAAGGTTCTCTTCTCAGAATTAAATCTGCTTGCAGAAGCGCCGGATACTATCCTCATTAGGATTTCAAAGCATGAAGGGGTCCCAGAGTCAAGTGCTGTTTCTGTGTCTGTTACTATAGATGATACAGTTTAAGTTAAAGTTTCCATTTTACACAGATCACTGTGACACCAAAAAACTACAAATTACAATTGTGGTTTGTATAACAATTTTCCTCTGTAGTTTGATAAAAACGAAACTTCGTCAAATACCAGCTGATATTTTAAGGAGTCAGTAGCCATTGAGAAGTATTTTTCCTAGATGGAAAAAAAAAATCACCCTAATGTTTTAAATTCAGTGTGTACAGATGTTGTGCCTTTCTAAAAAATAGATGTTGGGAATCAAGAGCACATTACCTATATAGGAAACTAGCTCATTGTATAAACTTATGCTTATATAATAAACAGAAATAGAAATTTTCCCATTTCAATTTTCAGCATCTGCTTACACAGTAAATAGAAGTAGACTTTTTTTTTTTTTTTTTTCCAGTTTTTAGCGTGATGTTAATGAGAGTATACGTTCTGACATCAGACACTGGATTTGCATGTTGGCCGCCCTTGCTATCTCTGGTTCTTTGGACAAATTACTTCATCTTTTGCCTCAGTTTCCTCATCTAAAAAGAGGTAATACAGAAAACAGATGATACAGTGAGTCTAGAGTACTTAGCAGAGTGCCTGGCACAGAGTATGATGAATACAAATTTCATCATTTGTGTAATTGGCATTATATATCTATAACCAACATAAGCATGTCTGCGTGAATATAATATGGCTTCCAAAAACAAAATACGTACTTTAAATGCACGTTGGACATCTGAAAAGTGCTCGCTGGAAAATATATCTTTAGGAATCTTCATAAGCAAGTAATACAAAAAGATAACCCATAATAAAGGGTAGCTTTCACAATAGGTGAATGCTAGAAGCTTTGTAACTATTTAAGGTTGTAGAACACTTTGGCATTCAGTTGGTGAGAGATGATTAATTAGAAAGGACCCTCCCAATCTCAATTTTGTTGAGACACACCTGTTATTTCAAAGTATCTAGATGTCCCAGAAAACTGCAAGATTATGGCATGCCACGTTTGCTCATTAAGCTGAGTGGATGGAAGCAGTCTGAAAACCCTGTTTGTTGATAAACCAGTATATTTTAGCTCATTCACTTATTCAACAGGTCCTTATGGACCTACGATATGTGAGGTACAGTACCATAGATATATAAACAGAAATCACACTGCTGTCTTTCAAGGAGCCCACTTTCAGAGGAAAGAGACATGTAAATAAATAATTACAATACGTCAATATATATACACAGTAACATAGAAAGATGGAGGATGGAGAAAGATAGAGGATGGAGTGACCAGCTGTCCAGGACATTAGGGAAGACATGAGTTCATATGACAGACAAGGTGCAAAGGAGATTCATGAGAAAAGACAATGTCCTCCACAGTTTAAGTCTTACAGAGAATGGTAGGAAATGAGATGGGTCAGGCAGGCAGTGGCGGCTCTTGAAAGCTGTCTTAGCCAGGCCAGAAAATTAGGGTACCAATGACTATTTTGGGCAGGACACAGCATAAACAGTTTCATAGTTGAGGAAGGTAACCCTAGCAGTGATGAAATGCAGGGGTAAGGACAGATCTGTGAGGGGTGTTAGGATAGGCAGGGTGGTCAGTTAGGGACCAGGAAGAGACAGTGAGGGAAGACATGGGTAGAAGGGATAAAGAAGAGGAGTCAAGAGCTATTGGGGGCGAGAACAGAGGGGGAAAGGCTTAGGATGTTTGAGACTAAAGGACGAGCTTGGGCACGTTCAAGTTGAAAGAAGATTTTGTGTGGGCAACTGGGTTTGTAACTCACAGAGCCTGGCTATAGTAAAGTTTGCAGCCTATAAGCCTGATCCTGGGAAAAGATGGCCTAACTCTATTCTATTTTTAGTGGGGAACCCAAGGAGACTCCTCAGGTTAGCATCACACCTGGAGTCCTCAAGCTAGGAAGATGATGATTGAGTAGATGGTATGCTCCGTGAGGGCAGGAGCTGTTTTCCATCACTCTAAACAGTTCCTGGAACATGATACGGCAGAGTAAGCATTAACAAAATACTTCAAGAGGGAATGAATGGTGCCAATAATCTTGGCTGCCATATTGCCTCTCCCCCTGCTATAGGCAACAGATTCCACCCAGGGACTAGAAAATAAAGAATGAGCATATTTCCCCTGGATAGCCAGAAACACTTTCAAGAGACATAAATTGAACTCTTTTGCTGTGATCACAGCTTCTGTTTTAAAATCCTTGAGATACTTGGTAGATTCCTGAGATTCTGAAGCATCCAGAAGGAAATAATAAGTCACTGCTCCAGGCAATTGTTCTTACTCTAATCCCATAATTCCTGACTTATTTCAGTTCTTTGAATGAGGGGTTGGGAGAATGGAATAAACAGATTTCAGCAAGTCTTCAAATAACTTACCAGCCTTAGTTACTCAGCAGCGCTATCCCAAACACCTCACATTTTGGATTTAAAGTATTTTTACTTTGGTTATTGTTCTTTTCATTCCTATTGAAGCCCATAAATTTATCACATTTATTAAAAAGTTCACATTGCAATTTTTTTTCTTGCCAGAAGTTCCTTCACACTGTTTGTTAAATCACCTCTTTACAGCCCTTTCTCCAGACTTCCTTTGCCATTTGGGTACATTAAGAAAGTGAGCTTTTTCTCCTTTCATGAGCCAGTCTCTGATGTCACCTCTCTGGCTTGATGCAATATGATTGCTTAGAGTGACTCACAATGTTACCATTTATCTATGTCTATGTCAAGAACAGCAAGAACAGAGAACCACCTTTATTCCCTTTACTATTTGTTACCTTTCCCATCAGCTTCCCAGAAACTTCACTCCTTTCACCAGAGTGGCATGTCTCATCCAGGGCACAGCCAAATGGCATCCATGTGTCATCCAGGGCACAGCCAAATGACATTTACTTCTCTTTTAAATTTGTCATGTCATTTCAAAAGCACATGTTAAGCCTCAAAAAAGGAGAAAAGCTCACAAACTTTACTCATTAGATTTGCAAGAGAATATAAGGTATCAATAATAGTGGAGTTACAGATTTATTAAGTATTTATTTAATAAATAAAATTCCACATATCTTTGGAATTTTAGTTCAGAAGCATTTTAAATGACAGGTGAGTATTATGTTTGAATTTTCCCCATATGAAACCAAATCCATCCTTTTCCACCTATCTCAAAATTGCTCTTTGCTCCTTTCTGAGTTCTCTGAGCCTCTGAAGGCACCCTCCAGCCACACTGTTAGTCAACCAGCAGATTAAAAGGTCAGGTCTTTGTATACAATTAAGGGGCTGTGATGGAAAGAACCCTGTCCCCTGAATTCCTAGGCTTTTTATAAGATCTCATGAGAAATGGCCAACTGTTGTGTTCTCCTACAGAGGACGTCACAGAAGCAAAGAGTACCACCATCACACAAAATGCTTGTTCTACCTTGGGCTTCTTGTCATCCTCTTTACCACGTTATGACTGGATGTACGGACACTATTTATCTCTATTTTAAGTCTGTCTGCCAACTGAGAGTCCGTATATTTAATTCTCTGCTTTTCTAAGAAAACTTGCAACTTTTTCAAGTTATTTTAGCTATGACAACACTATCACAATATTAAAACTTTTAAAGTTGACATCCTTTCATTAAGAGTCTCAATACAATGCAAGTCTCATTCCACACCTACATAAAAAGGTTTGCTGTCACTCTTTTTCCTTTGGTACTCAGTTTATTGCATTTATTGTAATTTACATATGGCAACAAAAAAGGGATCAAGTTTTGAAAGAACTGTTTTTTAATACATAAAGCTGGTTCTGTTGGGAAATCCCATCTTCTGTTACCATAGCAATAGAAAGCACTGCAGAGAAGGACTTTCACCGACCTATCTGGGAGAAGAAATTGATTTCTTTCTCTAGCATGCCAGGAGGGAAAAGCATGTCCTTCCTGATGTCAGATGAGATCAGGAAGATTTCCAAACATCTTGTGTAAAAGAAAAGATGAGAATCAAAAGGGTCATGGAAGGAAATAGCCTTGCTTATGAAATTAAACAACAACAAAAAACACTAATCAATACTAATCGTTCTTGATTCTTTGAGGCAAAAAATTTTATGAGCACTTGTTCCAAGTGCAGTATTTAAAAAATATTCATAATTCTTAAGCCTCATTTCATTTTTACCCAGGCTGCTTCAGCGATTCTGAGTAATAATTTATATGTTTTTTCTTTTTTTTTTTTTAACAAAAAGGTCTCACTAGGAAAGCATGAAAGCCTTCTCCCTCCCTCCCCTGAAGATAACCTTGAGAGCAGCTTTCCAATGTCAGAGGCAGAGGCACATCAAAATTAGGTTGGATTGTCTGAGGACAGAAGGGGAGGTTGCTGTTTTGGGGATTGAAGGGTGAGTGACCCAACCTCAGTGGATGTTCAGCTGCAAGGCAGAAAAGGCAAAGGCAGGCCTGATTTGAACACAGTGGCCTGGAAATAGTGGAACCTCAGATGGGGATGGCTGCATTCCAGTCCCGGTCCCAAGAGATGCGCTTAGTACTTGAGTACCCCACCACAACTGTGATCTCCACACCACAGAGAGGGCCCTGTCTTCCAGGAGGTGGGCTTGGGCAGCACAAACAGGAATGACAGCAACATGGACAAACCACCAAACTCCACTGCCATTTTCCTGAATTATGTGAACCCCACAGAATCCGTATAATCCATGGTCGAGCAGGGGGCCTTAAAACTGGACTTTAACAAGCTTGATGAGTGGTGCATCTCATGAAAATGTGATATAGTAACATAAAGATACGTAATACCTTGCCATAATTTTATGCTATACTTACTGGCATGAAACTATATTCCAGCAATACCTTCGTATAAAAGAATGGTTGAAAACATGCCATACAGTGGCGTGGTTGGAGCCAGCTTCGACTGGCTACCAAAAATTGATTAAGTTTTAGCAACTTTGTAAACCAGTTAATCACAGCCACTGTTAGATATTATATAGATTTACAATTACATAAATTATATTAAAAGCAAAGGTAATACATACTGAAAGCTCATCATTTGTAATTATTTTACTACATTTCATTGTTCTCTATAGTCGTGAAGTTATTTATTGCTATCCTATCTGTATGGTAGAAATACCATAGATGGTGTATTACTACACACCTCTTCCCAACTCCATTTTCAATGATGTCACATTGGTGGCTAGAAGTCAGCCATAGTGGATTACATCACGGAAATCAGTAAGTGCTACAAACCAGGGCTTAATTTATTGTTTTGTTGATTGTCTAAAGAGAGAGGATACAATGTTGATAATGCAGAATAAGCATAAAAGTGTGTCACTCTATAGCTGTTACATTGTAAATACAAAAAATTGAGAAAACATTCTCAATGTTCTCTCACATCATTGACCAACAAGTGTAGTTCCAACGCAAATGTTGGCTGATAGCTTTATTTACATTAATAAAGAAAATGTAAAACATACATATTGGAACCTTAATCATTTGCCAATGATGTGAACAACTTCCTTGCTGAACCAGATGGTAATCAAGAATTTATTCCTCATTTGATTTTGTCAAGTCATGGTTAAACTGCAACCATAGACTGACCACAGATATAGGGTTTAGAAAAAAAGTCAAAAAAAAAAAAAAATCAATGAAAGCATTCTATCAGAATTGATTGGCTGTGTGAAATAAAAAGTATGACATTTTATTATTTGCAAGTTGTGCATTATATATTATTTATATCAGTAAAGTGTATAAGTTTATTAATGCGTATGCATACATTTTTTTCTCCTGGAGAGCTGTTTCAGTGACAAGTGCATCACTGAAACCTGTCTCCTCTACTTACTGGGAAAGAACCATTTCCCATATATCACCTTCAGCAAATTACTCAGCCTCTCTGTGCTCCAGTTTCTCATCCATAAGAATGGGAATAACAACAGTACCTACCTCAAAGAAAGTGGGTATTATGAGGACTTAATAAATCCTAAAGCAGTGATTAAAACAGTAGCACTCAAAACATAGCACTATATAGGTGTATTGTTATTAATTAACTGCCATGTGATGGACCCACATGAAACCTACCCCTCACCCCCAGGAACGGACATTCTTTTTTTTTTGGAGACAGTTTTACTCTTGTTGCCCAGGCTGGAGTGCAATGGCGTGATCTTGGCTCACTGCAACCTCCACCTCCCAGGTTCAAGTGATTCTCCTCCTGCCTCAGGCTCCCGAGTAGTTGGGACTAAAGGCACGTGCTACCATGCCCAGCTATTTTTTGTATTTTTAGTAGAGACAGGGTTTCGCTATGTTGGCCAGGCTGGTCTCGAACACCTGACCTCTGGTGATCCACCCACCTCAGCCTCCCCAAGTGCTGGGATTACAAGCGTGAGCCACCGTGCCCGGCCAGGAACAGACATTCTAAGTCAGAGCAACTCATGTACATAGAAAGCTATAGTGAACTCTCTTTGAATTTAAAAATAAGACTATCCTCTGAGATTTAAACTGATAAAAACCATTCAGAATGGACAAGATCAGTTATTTGAAGATGCCTCCCTAACAAGAAAAGATCTAAAGCAAGAAAAACAGTTTAGAAGTTTAATCCAGTCATGACTGGATAGTAAGAGAACCTGGACTCAACTATTGAGAAAAATATACACATATATACATACATGTATATATACATACACACATATATATACACATACATGTATATGTCAGAAAAAATGTTAATAAAAGTAGAAAAAGTCTTTATAAAAAGGAATTAGAATTAAGACATAATATTGCTATAAGTATAGACATACAAATCAATGGTATAGAATTGAATCCATATACAGACCCACACTTACATGATCAACTCGTTTCCAGCAAAAGTGTCAAGATAACTCATCAGGAGAAAGGATTGTTTTTCAACAGATAGTGCTGGAACAACTAGGTATCCATATGGAAAGAAGTGAACCTTACTCTTCCCTTCTACCATATACAAAAAAACTCAAATTTAAGAGCTAAACCATGTCATTGATAGAAAAAAATGTTAGAAAATCTTTGTGATCTTTGAAAGATAACGGTCTCTTAGAGAACAAACAAACATGAAAAATTAAACAAAGGATAAATTGGACTTTAAAAATAAAAACTTCTGGTCTTTGATAGACACTAGTAGAAAAAAGGAAAAGGCAAACCACAGACTAGGAGAATGAAAAGAAAAAAACAACAAAATCACCAAAACTTCTACCCAGAATATATAAAAATGCTTACAATTTAATAAGAACACAACTCAATTTAAAATATGGCTAAAAGGCTTGAACATTGTCAAGGACAACTAAAATGAAAAAGACTGATAATACCAAGTGTTGCTGAAGACACAGAGCAACTCCAATGC
Organism: Chlorocebus sabaeus; assembly: GCF_047675955.1. NCBI lineage: Eukaryota > Metazoa > Chordata > Mammalia > Primates > Cercopithecidae > Chlorocebus > Chlorocebus sabaeus. The sequence continues at coordinate 54,708,779 of NC_132917.1, read as the reverse complement.
ATAGATATTGCTAACACGAAATGTAAAATGATAAATCACTTTGGAAAGTCTTTTGGCAGTTGCTTATAATGCTTACCATTATGATATGGCAATTCCACTCTTTGGAATTTATCCAAGAGAAACAAAAAGGAAATGTCTAAACAAAGACTTGCATACAAGTCTTTATAGATTTATAAGAGCCAGAAATTGGAAATAGGTCACATGTCCAACAAGTGAATGGATATATTATCATCTATTCATGCAATGGCATTGTTCTCAGCCATAAAGAGAAATGGAACTTGTGACATCCACAGCATGGATTAATCTCAAAAATATTATATTGAGTGAAAGAGCCCTGGAGCACTCAGTGGAATACTCAAGTTACTAATACCTTCATCATATGTTAGGAGCCAAGAGATGCTGTTTCTAGTTCACAACCCCAAAAATAAGAGGTATGAAAATATAACCTAAGGCTACAAAGGTAAATATTAAGGGAATAAAAAATAAAATAACCCTCAGGGAGGAGAAGGAAAGTGATGTAAGAATGGTATACCTAAGCTACATCCTCAAGTATCTTAAAAGGAAGTCAACATGTCTAAAGAAAATAAGAAATAGCCATTAATCATACTGTTTTGAGATGTGGAAGTAACCACCAGAGAGAACAGTCATGAAAATTAGAAGTGTTCCTTTGAAAAGTAGATTGCAGATAGGAAAGAGTAGGGCAGGGGCAAATTTACATTATAATGCTTTCTGTAATTTTGTATCTCCATTGTTCTGATACAAATATAAAGATTAAAACAAAAGTGATCCTGGAGAAATAAAAACTAATTAACTTACACAAGAAGGCATCTGTTGGTTTAGAAGTCTTCCACAGGCAGGAAGTGGGAAGGGTTGTCTGATGGCTGTATCAGATTTATCAACCCCCAGATGTTCTCATCAGTATAATTGCTAAAAAGAATTTGATCAGCATGGCTAGTCTTACAGTGCATTCTCTGAAAAAGAAGAAATACTGCCTAAGACTGTAACACAACAATTTGCTAATGAGAAGTTTCACTAATGAGAGGGGTCTATGTGAAACCCAGCTTTCTGGAGCTATTCATCCTTTTCTCCTCCTCTCTTTAAGCAAGGAGTATGACTCAAGCATTGAGGATTATATCTGGCAGAAGTCCTGGTAATTTAGGATAATTAAATATGCCAGTCATGTGTTTCAGTAAGGTCTGATTAAATACTTTAGAGAAGTCATTAATGAATCCATCTGGTCTAGTGGCTTTGCCAGATGGCAAAATGTTACTACCTCTATCTGTGCTGCTCCTGGAGCATTCTACCTCTCTTGTAGTGTAGCACGCAGTCATTTTCAGGGTAAGTCTTAATTCGCTAGTTTATACTATCAAGGGATTTGGAAGGTGAAAGGCAAGCCTAATATTACACCACACCAACTGAGCCACAAGATTAAGGCTGCATTAAATGGCCTATCATTCTACTGTTGAATTCAAAGTGATTTCATCATTTCCAGTTCCTCAGAATGTTCTGCCAAACATCTCAAATGGTACCCCGTCCATGAGTGGAGAGTCAGCACCACAGGCAGAAGTGACCAGCTGTATTTCACACACACAGGAGGTAACACTCTAAGAGGAGGAGAATTTCAACTGTTTCAAAATTGAAATCCGGGAATTATTTTCTCCATGTGGACGGTCACTTAAAAACAAAACTGGCCACCTGTTTAAATATAGAGTTGCACAGCCTCGTGAAAGGTGCATTAAAATGGCAGTCTTCAGGCCGGGCGTGGTGGCTCACGCCTGTAATCCCAGCATTTTGGGAGGCCGAGGCGGGTGGATCACGAGGTCAGGAGATCGAGACCATCCTGCCTAACATGGTGAAACTCCATCTCTACTAAAAATACAAAAAAAAAAATTAGCCGGGCATGGTGGCGGGCGCCTGCAGTCCCAGCTGCTCGGGAGGCTGAGGCAGGAGAATGGCCTGAACCCTGGAGGTGGAGGTTGCAGTGAGCCTAGATCGCTGCACTCTAGCCTGGGCAACAGAGTGAGACTCTGTCTCAAACAAACAAGCAAACAAACAAAAAAACAAACAAATAAAATGGCAGTCTTCAAGCTGTTCTGATACCTTGGTCATGCAGAGTTCACCTTTAACTTAACAATTCCCTCATCAGTTTGGTCACAATGCAAGGCATTCTCCAAAGCACTGACAATGGCAAGTTTAAGATAATCACTTCACTAACTGGTGCCTAAGGCAAAGGCTTAAACAGAAGTGACAAGAAACAAAAGGGGCTTGGAGCTGCTAGAGGAGGGTCTAGGGTGGCTTGACAAAGGTATGAAGCAAAGATAAAGCAGAGAAAAAAGCACAATGTTTTATTACCACCGTCAACCCCTAAAAGCACAATGTTTTATTACCACCGTCAACCCCTTACCCCTCAATTGCGTTGACCTGCAGCTGAGGAACAGGGCTGAGTTGAGGTCCTATTCTTTTCTAATGAAGCCAAGTTTGACTAGTGGACCAGTTTAGTTGGCTTTGATCATTTATGTTCATGAAACTTGCTTCCAAGGGCACTTCCTGGCCATACGGAAACTACAGACACCACACTATGGCAGCTCACACTCGGAGCTCTGGCTTTTGCTTTGCTTTTGTGGGTAACAGCACCCCCCGCTTCCCCTTCAGTTTCATTTTGTTCCTCTTTCTTCTGTCCTGTTTCCCTTTCAAGTTTCTTCTCTTTCAACGAGGATCATATGTAATATTTCATTAAGCATGTCTGTGTTTGTTTGGAGGAGTAAGTGGGCAGGAAGGAGGGGACCTGTGTCACCCCAGTCTCCCAAGTTTCCAGAACTGGAAACCCATCGTTGACTGTTGCCCATTACCCTCAGTTCTGCAGTTTGCATTCACTCACTGTGGAACTATCACTGAACTTGGCATAAGTGACTAATTAAAACCTTTTTAAGATTCCATGTGTAAGAGTGTGTCTCTCTAGCGAGCAGAGAACATGCTGCAGCTTTCATCTGCCAAATGGGGTAAATGGGAACGCTCAGCACAGGGTCTGAGACAGTGGGCATTCAAACAGTAGCCATAAGTAACAAGGCCTTTTATCAGAGCAACTAAATAATAATAATAATAATTATTATTATTACTACTACTACTACTATTATGAGACGGGGTCTCACTCTATTGCCTGGCTGAAGCACGGTGGCATGATCACAGCCTCGACCTCCCCAGGGCTTATTGATCCTCCCACCTCAGCCTCCAAAGTAGCTGGGACCACAGGCACATGCCACCATGTCTGGTTAATTTTTGTATTTTTTTGTAAAGATGGGGTTTCACCATGTTGCCCAGGCTGGTCTCAAACTCCTGGGCTCAAGTGATCTGCCCGCCTCAGTCTCCCAAAGTGCTGAATTACAGGCGTTAGCCACTGTACCCTGCCTACTAAAATTACTACCAAGTTAAAAAAAATTCAAACTCTTAGAAGTACGAGATAAGTTACTTATTGTGATTTTTAGATGCAGAAAATAAAAACTTCATTTCATTCTTTCTTGTATCAGGGGCATTCATTCTAATTCTGCCATCAGTATTTTAAAACTCTGTCATCAGTATTTTAAGAGAATGTTAGCTACAAGAGGGCAGGGATTTTACAGTCTGTTTTTTCCATTGATGAACCCTGGAACAGCACCGTGCCTAGCCTCTAATGGACACTTTTATAAATACAAGTTGAATAAGTTGACATGTATAGCTTCAGATATCTGAATAAGAGTAAGATGGATGCCAAGAACATATTCAATGACACAAGCATCCTTCATGCACAAAATTCCTGTCACGAACTCTGCAGACAAGAAAGATCATGAAAAATACCACTTATTCTTGATATCAGTAGTTTAAGAAATAGTTATCCAGATGACCAAAATCAGTTTTTAAAAGTGCCATTCTGAGAAGTGATGGCATGACATTTTAATACATAGGGCTTCATACTTTTCTAACCAAATTAGGTACAAAATAATAACCAGGTTTGGGATGTTGGTTTTGAAAAATTACATTAGACTCCTTACAATAGTTTGGTTCAGAAGAAAATCATTAAATGGAAATGAAAGGGCCTTTGAAAGCTAATAACACTGCAAACAAGCCTAATTCAAGGTCACTGATTTTCCTTTGTATTTTAGTTCAACAGAAATGGTTTCATGGGGAAATAGATTCATCCATATTCTATTATTTCACAAAAAAAAAGACAAGCATGCCCTCCTCAGAGCTGGCACAAGCAATCCCAGACATCACACTGGGGAACCAAGCATGAATAAACTCCTACTTTGACACAAGTATCCCTTCAGAGATGGTTAATTCATGTAAGCATCACTTTAGGCCAAGGCCGACCCAGCCCACTTTACATTACTTCATATTCTCAGACATGTCATAGGAAGCAATTTTCAACTCCAATGAGAAACTTTTTTTTTTTTTTTTTTTTTTTTTTAAGACTGAGTCTCCCTCTGTCACCCAGGCGGGAGTGCAGTGGTGAGATCTCAGCTCACCACAAGCTACGCCTCCTGGGTTCACACCATTCTCCTGCCCCAGCCTCCCGAATAGCTGGGACTACAGGCACCTGCCACCATGCCTGGCTGATTTCTTATATTTTTAGTAGAGACGGGGTTTCACATTAGCCAGGATGGTCTCGATCTCCTGACCTTGTGATCCGCCCGCCTCAGCCTCCCAAAGTCCTGGGATTACAGGCGTGAGCCACCACACCCGGCCTTGGTGAGAAACTTTTAAAGAAAAGAATTTAATGTCCAGGTCTAAGTAAATGCAAGGAAAGAGATAACATGAAGGGTAACTTTATTCTAGCTCCTTGACCCCTAATGAAATTGGAGTCTGCCATTTACCAGCTCCTGTTCCAGAGGCGTCACATGTAAGATCAAATTTAATCCCCAATAAGGGTCTGGTTGGGATGGAGTTGAGGATCCTACATGTCTACTATACAGAGGTAAGTAACACTTCTGCTTCCCTTCTCTTCCCCCATATTGGTTTTCATCCACAGAAAGTAACAAAGCTGCTTGGGAACCAAGAAAATTACTATCCAGAATGGTGGTTCATCCATCTACCCATCCAAATACCTCATGTCCTAGGGGTTGGAGCCAGGTGCAAGGAACGTAAGCTGTAGTAAGGGACAACTCCCTCCTGAGTGCATTCACCATGCTGGAGGGTGCCGTTACATCCCTGAGCCAGCCTCTAAGTCAATTCATGCTTGTTTTGGGAAAAATAAAAGCATCCGTGTGGGTGGGGTCTCTGAAGACCGATTATTCGGCCACCACACCCAGCCAAAACCACAAGTCTCTTTATAAAGTGTACCAACCAGTTTGCTGGACATTTTCACATTCGCTGTCCTTTTAATTTCTAGCAAATGTCAAAGAGCTCTATCTAGTAACAAACTGAGCAAAGATTCAAAATGAGTTTTGCCTGCTTCTGAAAACTTGGGAGCTAATTTTACCTCTCTAATCTCAATTTCTTTTCCGTTATATAAGGGGTCAGTAAACCTTCTATAAAGGGTCAGAAGTATTTACTCTTTGAAGGTCACATGGTCTCTGTTGCAACGACCAAATTCTGCCATGCTAGTATAAAAGTAGCCAGGCATAGCTGAGTGCAGTGGCTCATGCCTGTAATCCCAGCACTTTGGGAGGACGAGGTAGGTGAATCACGAGGTCAGGAGATTGAGATCATCCTGGCCAACATGGTGAAACCTGTCTCTATTAAAAATACAAAAATTAGCTGGGCGTGGTGGCAGGCGCCTGTAATCCCAGCTACTCAGGAGGCTGAAGCAGGAGAATCACTTGAATCAGGTTGTCGGAGGTTGCAGTGAGCTGAGATCACGCCACCGCACGCCAGCCTAGCAACAGAGCAAGGCACCGTCTTAAAAATAATAATAAAGGCCTGGTGCGGTGGCTCACACCTGTAATCCCAGCACTTTGGGAGGCCAAGGTGGGCAGATCACAAGATCAAGAGATCAAGACCATCCTGGCTAACACAGTGAAACCCCTTCTCTATACTAAAAATACAAAAAATTAGCTGGGAGTGGTGGCAGGCGCCTGTGACCCCAGCTACTTGGGAGGCTGAGGCACGAGAATGGTGTGAACCCAGGAGGTGGAGCTTACAATAAGCCAAGATTGTGCCACTGCACTCCAGCCTGGGCGACAGAACAAGACTCCGTCTCAAAATAAATAAATAAATAAACCAATAATAAACTAGCCATACACAATACATAAGTGAATGAATGCATTTTTATACAATTTTCACATGTGTATTATTTGTCTTTGGATTTTATTCAAAATAAACTCTAAAATGTAAAAACCATTCTGAGCTCATGGACCACACAAAAACAAGCAGTATATCAGATTTGGCCCGTGTGTTGTAGTTTGCTGACCCCTAAGTTATACCATCATCTTTTGGCATCTACTTGCTGCTAACAGTCCTCTGAAAACTCTTTTGAAAAATCCTATCGTTTTTATTTCTTAACACCCAAATCCATGATGACATTGTTTACTAGAGATAATAACTATAAAACATTCAGACACAAATACAAATGTCTACATATGTATATATAAAGCATAAAGAAATGAATGTCCATAGGCCCATCACCCAGTTTAAGAAACACAGTACTAAACAGTGACACTCTTGCCTACCACCCCTGGTCATATCCTCCTCCCTCCCCATCAAGACACCACTACCCTGAATTCCATATTGAGTCTTAGTATATAGTTTTATTAAGCATGTATACAGGTTTGTGTCTGAACTTTATTTAAATGGTGTGTTATATGTATTCTTCTGGGGCTTGTTTCCTATCACTCAACAGTATATGTTGTGAGATTGCATCTATGTTTGCTGTAGCTGTATTAAAAAAAGAAATACATCTGTCCACAGGAGAATGAATGACAACACTCAGGTATACTCTTTCACAGGATTGAATTTAAATGAAATAAAAACAATAGATTTCTAACTAAAAATGTAAGTCAGATTTTTAATAAAGAACCTGTTGATGTTTAAATAAAATCCTTTGAGCAAAAACATATCTTCTGGGGAGTGACCAATCACCAATATCATTTCTATAGACAGGGCTGACACACACATAAACTGCAAGTAACTTCGTGCAAACAGTGCAATTATAATGCTGGGAGCTGAAGGTTAGGGATTGTGGGGGTGATTTTCACTCCTGAAATTATTTCTTCTTCTGGAAAAAATGGACCCACAATGCTATGCCATGGAGGCCCATATCCAGCTGCTTTGATAGTGCATCATTGAATTGTAGACTTGACTTATTATTGATTGAGAAACTCAAGTGATATAAACCATTAATCTTCTTTTCAGGCTAGTAAAATGAATAGTTCTATTAGTGCCATTGAAACTGTACATTTATCTAATTAGAATGACTCAGGTCGTCTGCCTTTATTAAAAATATTCTCTGTAAATTAATGTTAGAAGAGACATCTCATTAATACATCTAGAAAACAGTATCACTGCAATACTGCATTAATTCACACTAATGACTTTAAAATCCACTGCAAATTACCGACTGGCTAAATAAAAATGCATTTAAAAGTAAGTAAAAAAATAAAACATGGCATGTGTATCTTATAACTTCATGAAAAACATGTTAGGATAAAGCTAAAGCTTCAAGTGTCCTTCTAGAACTGTTTGCCAATGCTAAAGACAAAGCCAGCATTCCCCAGTGACATGGCAAGTGAAGTAACATGACTATGGTGGATTTGGCCTACCTCTAGCAGCTGCACCTCTTCTCTTCCATCAATTTCTTTCCTTCTAAAGGTTCTGAAGCCAGATATTTACTCACGCATGTATTATATAATCTTTCTAAAATATTATTCACTCCTGGCTCTTCCCAAATCAATATTGTTCTTCCATGTTTCAGGAAGATTCAAGTAAAACTATTTTGAGGACCCACTAGGTACAGCAGGCTTAGAAGTAGATCTATACCCACTTCTTAAAAAAAAAAAAGAGAGAGAGACAGAGCCTGCCTTTAAGACATGTATACTCTAGTGAAGACATGCACGTAAACAACTGTGTAAGACAGGCTGTTATGCTGCAGTAACGAAGGACCTCACCATCTCCGTAGCTTATTCCTTCCTCATGCTACATTTCCACCATGCATCAGCAGAGGGCCTCTCTCAGCGGCCCAGGCTGGGAGAGAGGACACCATCTTGAACATGCCGGAGGAAAAGGAGATCATGGTGAAGTGCACGCCGTCTTTTAAGCAACACGTTACTACTACTCATATTTCACTGGCTAAAGTTACATGGCCACACCTAACTCTAAGTGGGCAGACAGGTACAACCCTACTATGTACCAGGAAAGAGAAAGCGCTGAAATATCTCAATAGCCTTAATGGCAAGACCAGAACCATAACCATAATAAAAGGAATGGGTAGGGAGGTAAGCCAAGGAGATAGGATCAGCCAACTGGCAGACTAGCAGGAGCAGTGGATGGGGCAGGGGCACAGATCCCAGGGTGGGTCTGGGAAGGAACCAAGAAGGGAAGCCAGTGGGAAAAGAACATAAGCTAACGGCAGGCTAACTGAGGACAGGTACCACACCTCCTGTGTTCACAGTGCCTGACACACAGTGGGGTCTGATGAATAACTATTCAATTAACAAATACTTCCATTCTGGATCTGTTGTGTTTTAGGCAGTTTCAGATATCTAGCAAGGGGTTGGAAATTTTGGTCTGGTGCCCTGGAGAGAGGTTAAGACTGAAGACCAGGTAAGTGTCAAAAGGACGTCTCCATTCTTATCAACATGACTTCCTGGTTTTAGCATTCTTTGGTAATCTTTATACTCCTGAGTTTCCCTCTCTTTGTGATCATCCTTGAAATATCCTCTTAAGTTATTCCATATCAAATACTCTCTTCCTGTTTGTAGGATACCCTAGGGTCCACACTGAGGCAGCCTGGCTCTGGGGCATGTTCTCAATAACCCAGGAAGCTGATGATATGCATGAAATGACAATGGTATCTTTTTTCCTCCAATAATTAACATGTGGACTGATCCATTCTTGTCAATTAACTCAGGATTATTACCACTTCAAACATTATGAGTTTGTGTTTACTCAAATAGTGGATGTGACAAGACTAATATGTTAAGTGTTAATGCTTGGAGTGTATTTAACAAAACTATATCATTTATGAAAAAGGGATTTATTATCCATTATCATCTGAGAGAGAGTTCTACTTTATGTAATACAAGAAACTCAAATGAACAATATTTATTGAATACCTTTTTTTGGTGGGGTATAGACATCAAATGCTTATATACCTGCACCTGAATATATATTAAATTCTAATGTACATAGAGATTATACAGAGTCCGTATAGTTTAAATATTTCATTTTTTAATGTCACTAAGGCATACTATCAGATTTTAAAACTGTAAAGCTGTACAAACAATTTGGAAACATGATTTCTCAGGATGTGGCAAAGTATTGCACCTTTGAAGTAAGGAAGGCTGTGGGAAGAAAGGTGTGGACCAAGCCAGGATTTCCAGTGGTATGAGGCATCGGCTGGCAGACACGGCTCCAGAGGCTCGCTCACAGAGGGGCCAGACAAGCAGGCAGGGGCCAGAAACCCAGGTTCCCTGGAAGCTTCAGTCTGGCAGGTGTGGAGAGATGGAAGAACAACAGTCAGGAGCAGAACCCCAAATTCAAGACAGGCATGGCTGAAGAAGAATAACCTGTCCTTAGCAAGACCAAATACCAGGTAAAGCCCAGGAGTAAGTCCCTAGTATTGAAGAGAATGACTAATAAGAGCATAGCAAAGCTCCAGTCCTTGGGAGACCCTCAGAGGCCTTAAGGGAACATAAAAAAGGACCACACAGTAGCAACCGCAAATTCACATGGACAGAAGTGGGGGAAAAAAACGCAGATCCCATAGACAGAAGGTTCAGGAGCTGAGGAAGGGGCCAGAACTATTGCCACCAGAGTTGTCTCAGGGGTTAAGCCAGAACAAAGTTTGCCGGTAGAGGATACACAGCTGACTTAGATATGGTCTGTGATGTGGTTCTGCAAAGGCAGGGAGAAAAGGGCACACGCACTCACAGAACTATGATTTCTACAATACTGACTGAAGCTAACGTAGACTCAGTTTAGAAGTGAACTCAACATATTCTTTTAAACCTAAATATTAAATGTTAATGGCAGAGATTAATCATTTCTCACACTGAATCACAGAATTTGAGGTATAAAGTCTAATTTTAGTTTCTTATTTGGTGCATTTCTCCAAAACCTGTACTCTTTAATGATTCTATTTTCAGAGAAAAGAAAATATAGGAGTCCTACATACACATAATCATCAAACAAGTTTTTCCTCGTCGCCCACTCAGGCTTTATCTGAATTGTTAATTTAAATAGGAAAGGAAAAGCCTACTTTTTCTTATCTAAGGAGTATCCAAGGAGCTGATAATATCCCTTAATGCATGAATGGGCACACCTATCCGAAAACCAAAAAGCCATCCGAAGTTGTAAGTGTCAGAATCACCTAAATGTTAAGTCCTGGCAAGCAAAAAAATTGAAAATATAAGAATGCATTGTCCTTAAGATATCCCTAAAAATGGCGTCTGCAAATTATACCAAAAACAAGTAGGAAAGAAAAACAAAGAGCAAAAATCAATATAAACTGAAAACACAGAAAATTAACAGACAGTAACAGCTTTTCAGAGATTAATGAAAATAGTCAATCACAAATACTAAGAAGGAAAGAGAACATCACTGCAGATCCTACAGACATTAAGGATAAGGGAATGTTAGAAGCATCATGCCAATAAATTTGACAACGCAGATGAAATATACAAATTCTTTGAAAGATACAAATTTCCAGAATTCATATATACACAGAAGGCTGGATAGTTCTATATGCACAAAATTTGAATAATCAAAAACCTATCAACAAGGAAAACTAAGCCCAGATCGTTTTGCTAGTGAACTGTAATCAACATTGTTCAGTTCAATACAATCCTAATCAAAATTCTAACTGGGTATTTTTATCGAAATGGAAAAGCCGATTCAAACTTTTATAAGGAAACATGAAGGTTCCAGGCTAAAACGATCTTGAAATACAGTTAGACCTCTGCATCCATAGGTTCAACCAACTTTGGATCATAAATATTCAGAAAAAAGTGCATCTGTACTGAATGCATACAGACTTTTTTCCCTTGTAATTATTCCCTAAACAATACAGTATAATAACTGTTTACATAGCAGTTGTATAAGGTTACAAGTAATCTAAAGTATATGAGAGGATATGCATAAATTATATTCAAATATTGCACCATTTTATATCAACGACTTGAACATCCATAGATTTTGGCATCCACAGGAGGACCTGGAACCAATTCTCCACAGAGACCGAGGGATGACTAATGTCAATCTTAAACTCTTGTGAAAAAATACAGGAGGATTAAATGCTTCCCAACTCACTTTATGAGGCAAGCATACTGACACCAAAACTTAACACAACTCCAGAAAATAAAATTATAATTACCCCTAATGAACATGGATGCCAAAATTTCCTCAATGAGCAAACTGAATTAAGAAATATATAGCCAAGTGGGGTTTATCCCGAAAATGCAAGGGTGATCTAGTTTAAATTAAAAACAAAAAAAAAGTATCCACCAGGCACAATGCCTTACGCCTGTAATCCCAGCACTTTGGGAGGCTGGGGCAGGCAGATCACTTGAGCTCAGGAGTTCAACACCAGCCTGGGCAATATTGTGAAACTCCTCTACTGAAAATACAAAAGTTAGCAGGGCATAGTGGTGCACACCTGTAGTCCCAGCTACTAGGGAGGCTGAGGCAGGAGAATCGCTTGAACCCGAGAGGCAGAGATTGCAGTGAGCTGAGACGGTGCCACTGCACTCCAGCCTGGGAGACAGAGCAAGATTCCGTCTCAAACAAACAAACAAACAAAAATCTCTATATAACAGAATAAAGCAGAAAAAAAATACGATCATCTCAACAGATGTACTGATTTGCTGGTTAACAAAATCCAACACCCATTCATGATAAATGCTATCAGCAAATTAAGAATAGAATGGAAATTTCCAATCTAATAAAAGGCAACTATGAAACACCTGTAAGCTAAAATATTTAATGCTGAAATACTCTTTATGACGAAGACCAAGGCAAGGATCTTTATTTTTATTCATTATTAGACGCAGGTCCTAGCAGTACACTAAAGCAAGAATAAATAAAAGGTATAAAGATTGGAAAAGAAGTAGTAAAACTGTCGGCCGGGTGCGGTGGCTCACGCCTGTAATCCCAGCACTTTGGGAGGCCGAGGCGGGCGGATCACGAGGTCAGGAGATCAAGACTATCCTGGCTAACATGGTGAAACCCCGTCTCTACTAACAATACAGAAAAAACTAGCCGGGCAAGGTGGCAGGCGCCTGTAGTCCCAGCTACTCAGGAGGCTGAGGCAGGAGAATGGCGTGAACCCGGGAGGCGGAGCTTGCAGTGAGCCGAGATTGCGCCACTGCACTCCAGCCTGGGCGACACAGCGAGACTCCGTCTCAAAAAACGAAAAAAAAAAAAAGAAGAAGTAGTAAAACTGTCTACTCAGATATCGTTTATCCTAATTAATCTATAATTACAAAATCCTACTATCCTAATCAACATTAAAAACCCTACTAGAAATAACTATAACAATAGCTGCAAGACACAAAATCATATACAAAAATCAATTTTTATGTACTGGTAGCTATATATTGGAAAATGGTTTTAATGCCACTTATAATAGCATCAAAAAACATAAGGTACTTATGATCTTAATTTAACAAAAAGATGTGTAGCTCCTTTACATTAAAAACTATAAAATGGCCAGGTGTGGTCACTCATGCCTGTAATCCCAGCACTTTGGGAGGCTGAGGCCGGCAGATCACAAGGTCAGGAGTTCAAGACCAGCCTGGCCAACATGGTGAAACCCCATCTCTACTAAAGATACAAAAAAATTAGCCAGGCGTGGTGGTGCGCACCTATAATCCCCGCTACTCAGGAGGCTGAGGCAGGAGAATCACTTGAACCCGGGAGGTGGAGGTTACAGTGAGCCGAGATGGCGCCATTGCACTCCAGCCTGAGTAACAGGGTGAGACTCTATCTCAGAAAAAAAACCTTGTAAAATATTACATAGAAAAATTAAAGACAAAGAAGAGATATCATGTTTATGGATTGAAAAACTCAATTCTTGTTAAGGTGCCAATCCTCCCCAAATTGCTTCATTGCAATACTAACAAAATTCCAACAAGCTTTTTTATAGAAATTGACACACTGATCCAGACACTTATATGGAAGTACGAAGGTCCTAGAATAGGTTTTTTTAAAAACCAAAACCTTGAAAAACAATGAAGTTGGAAGACTCACACTATATTAAATCTTGATTTAATATAAAGTTAAATTAAGACAATGTGCTATTGGCATAAGGATTAAAAAAAAAAAATGTATCAATGAAACTGAAGTCCAGAGAAGCCAAGTAACTTGCCCAAGATTACATGGCTGATAAGTGGTAGAGACAGGAATTCATACTCTAGGAGTCAGATTCTGAAGCTGGTGCTTATAACCTCTACACAGGCTGCCTTTCCATGGTACAGTCTCACCAGAAACCAACCACTTCCCACAGACCTGAGCTGAAGTCTCAACTATTGCTAACAATTTTTTTTTTTTTTACAATAAAGAATTTAAGTTTTCTACATTTTGTTAGGCATAATGCTATTGCACACTTAGTAGACTATAACATCAACACGACTTTATATGCACTGGGAAATCAAAATATTTGTGTGACTTGCTTTATTGCAGTGGTCTGAAACAAAAACCTCTCTCTGATACATACCTATATATGAAATCATGACTTAATTTGTTTAAGGTGTGTATATCCTAAGCCAATTAAGACAGGATGCATATTACTAGAAGAGAGGGTTAGGTTTGAGAGAGGTCTCAAGGCCAAACCATATTCATTTCTCTCCTTTGAACTCCGATGGTTGTTATTGTCTACACTAGCCCCTTGCTACTCAAAGTGTGGTCTTCGGACCAGCAGCATCCTCAACAAGTGGGACTTATTATAATAAATATAGCTCCTCAGACTCAACCTTAGACCTGCAAGATCACAGATTGCTTTTTTTTATTTGAGACGGAGTCTCGCTCTGTCGCCCAGGCTGGAGTGCAGTGGCATTATCTCGGCTCACTGCAAGCTCCGCCTCCCGGGTTCACGCCATTCTCCTGCCTCAGCCTCCCGAGTAACCGGGACTACAGGCACCCGCCACCACACCCAGCTAATTTTTTTGTATTTTTTTCAGTAGAGACGGGGTTTCATCATCATAGCCAGGATAGTCTTGATCTCCTGACCTCGTGATCCGCCCACCTCGGCCTCCCAAAGTGCTGCAGAGCTTACCATTTTAAAGGATCCTCCCTTGTGACTACATGGCCACAGGGTAAGGAGTCCTGGTCTGAATCATTTACTACCACACTTAACCCTCTATAATAGTCTGGTGGTGCTCTGAAACGGTTTGTTCTATGCATTCACTTATGTCACCACAAGAAACACAACATTTTCTCCTAAGTAGGTACTTTGTAGATCCCCATACCCTTTTCTGGATGCCTAGTATGCTTAAATCTGTTTCTGTAAGTCTTTTGGCACTGAACTAATGGCCACTTGAGTGTGTGTGTGTGTGCGCGCACACACACACACATATTTAATATACTCAGTTTTTGTTCTGAAAGGATTTAAGTGTCCCTTTAAGATAGTAAGCTCTCAGCATATTTAAAATGATTCCATTTACAAAAAAAACTTACCAAAACAAAAAAGTGCCCACTTTACTCAATGCACTTCAAAAAAAAATACACAAGTTACATAAATGTAACTCCACCTGAAGTGGGAATATTTCATTTTCCCTTTAAGAAATGGATTCTCTGAAGAAATAGGTCATTTAGCTTCTTTAGGCTCCTATTGTGTTATTTTGAGAGTAATGAGTAAAGACTGAATAAGGAAATTCAGGAGGAAATATTTTCTCAGTCATTTTTAGAAGCCATTAATCAGACTTATTCCCAAAGAGATTTCTTTTGGTTAAAATTAGATGTAGATACGGAGAGAGAGATCTCATAGATAGATACGATATCTTGGGATTTTGCTTATATACTATTAGATGGATTTTGTATCATACCTGACTGTTTTTCCCTTCAGAATCTTTTGAAATCCTTGTCTTTAAACTTTCTCACAGAAAAATTATAACTTTATTTGTATAATTTTATCTCATATTCAGTGTTTTGAAATTTGGATGATGACAGCATCTCATCTAGATTTTGGTGCTGGATTTTTAATGCCAACAGTTGTAGCCCACCAATAAGTATGTGCATGAAAGAGAAATCATGCCAATTCCACAGAAGCAGTTTTTTAAGCTGAATTAGTACCACTGTTCTTAAATTCTTAAGATGTAGCTCCCTAATCCCCTAATCTATGCCTCTGCATGCATCGGCATTTTCACCTGGGAATCAGGCTCACTCAAGTATTAAGTGTTGAATACGGGGGAAATCACATCTTATGCTGAGGGCTGGATACTAAAGTTTGCTTATAGTCAGTTCCTTAGAGCACCCTCAGGGGCAGTGCAGTGCATGTGGCTTATGTACGTGACTGCACAGTACTGAGGCCCACTGAGGAAGCCAAACCCAGACATTCCCTGGTGGCATATGCTCCTTGCTGGGAGTAACAGGATGCTATATCATGCTTTTTAAATTGGCTCCCTATCCTCCTCCTTGCCCTCTCTTCCCCTTTCCTCCCCCACATGAGTTAAGTGTGTATTTGATGAGACTCATTGATATGGTTTGGCTCTGTGTTCCCAAGTCTCATCTCGAATTGTAATCCCCATATGCTGGAGGAGGGGCCTGGTGGGAAGTGACTGGATAATGGGGGCAGATTTCCCTTGTGTTCTCATGATAGTGAGTTCTCACCAGATTTGATGGTTTTAAAGTGTGGCACCTCCCCACCTCACTCACACACCCTCTCTCTCCTGTCACATGTGGGACATGCCCTGCTTCCCCTTTACCTTCCACCATGATTATAAGTTTCCTGAGGCCTCCCCATCCATGCTGAAGTGTAAGTTAATTAAACATATTTTCTTTATAAATTACTCAGTCTCAGGTAGTTCTTTATAGCAATGTGAAAACAAATTATACTTATTTTGTACCCTCCAGAAGCTTATGACCGAGTTAAAGCAAAACCAATCTAGAAAAACTAACAAAAAAACACAGATAAATAATACAAGAATGGCACAGTAAAATTCTGAGGTAAAGGAGTGTAAAGAACACTGGGTCAGTGGGAGCTAGTGTGGTCAACAAATTAACAAATGATTCCTTCTTAAGGGAATCAATATCCTGAAAGTCTTTAATTGCTGTCATACAGGTGCGGGCTGGTCTTGGTACCTACTGAAGCTACAAATTCACCTCCAATGACCCTCCTGTAGGCATTTATTAAACCAAACAACCGTATTACACTTGTCACATAAGCATAATGTTGTACAATTTTTGTAAGTTGAACACCTGTATAAGAATGCTTAGGACCTTTTTACTATTAAAGTTAATCCCTGAGTGCACTAACCATTTATAGGTGGCCCAGCCTTTACTCCACTGAAAAGAAAAAGGGGCATTATGCAGGGGCCATTGGTCAGAGAAGTTTTCTTAGAAAAAATCATTAGACAGACAGGATCCTTTAGGGGGCATCAGGACGAGCCAGTTTACAGAACCCAGAGGGGTGTGGAAAGGATTGGAACTAAGGAAACTGAGTTGACCCTTCTTCTTCCTGTCCCTACTTCCTCAGATGTTTCTGCTGGGGAAGAAGACTGAGAACTAATGTTTTAGTAATGAAATCACATGGTCAGCAAGTGGTCAAATTAAGAATTTTACCAAGAAAAATTTATATAATGTCAATAATAAGAACAGAGAAAAGGGTGATAGAAATCCATGAACTAGTGTTTTTAATGCCTCTGAGTGACCTACATTAACAGGGACTTGAGTGAAGATGAATGGGCAGCTGAGTGTAATGGCACAGTCCAGAAGCAAACGGGCCTCTGCCGAAACCCCAGCTCCCCTGCTGCACGACCAAGCAGCAGGACCAGCTGCCTAATCTATCTTAGCCTTTATATTTGTCTGAAATGTGGATAACAACAGGACTTACTTCATTGGGATATGATTTATTCGAGATAATATATGGAATATACTTAGTACACTGCCGGCAAAGTGGAAATGCTTATTAAGGGTCAGTTTTCGTGTTTATTAGATGAGGTGAGGCAAGGGAACTGACCAAAGAGCTATTTCAGGGAAACCAGTAACAACTGTCCCATCAACTGTCAAGTAGAGACTTTCTCTTCGAGAAGAACTGTCTCCTAGTGGGCTATGGAGGAGCCAGGGAAGGAAGAGAAAAGACCTAGGCTGGAGTTCCAGCCATCACAGCTGCATTTCAGGCACCAGGAGGCGGGAGTTGGGGAGGTTCTGCCACTGCTGCCCCTACTAACCGAACCAGCTCCCCTTCCTCGAAGTCCACACTTATGTAGTCACTTAGCCACATCTGACTCAAAGGAAAACTAGCAAATGTTTTCTACAGGGACACTGCTTTCCCGAAAAGAACCGGGGTTCTGTTGCTAAGGAAGGGAAGAATAGACGTAGGCAACTAGCAGTCTTTTCCACAGCCTTTGAAATAATTGCCTATGTTGGGGGTGTGTGAGGAAGTTCAACAGGATTTAGTGTTCATAGTAACCATTTGCTCTCCTTGAATTGCACAGAAAAATTAAATATATAAAGATATGTTGCATAAATTTTATTAGAAACAAGGATTGTCAAAAGTAGTTATGATATGCTCGGACCAAAAAAAAAAAAAAAAAGAGCCTACTCATACATATTTACCTTATGCTTCTTCAGGAAAATAAAGTTGATCCGTGTTTTATTACTTGGTTCTCCTCCCTTCTACTGCCCTGCAAATGCTCAAAGATCAAAAATTTTATTTTGTGACAGTCTCGCTCTGTTGCCCAGGCTAGAGTGCAATGGCGCAATCTTGGCTCACTGCAGCCTCTACCTCCCAGGTTCAAGCAATTCTCCTGCCTCAGCCCCCCTAGTAGCTGAGATTACAGGCATGCACCACCATGCCCAGCTAATTTTTGTAATTTTAGTAGAGATGGAGCTTCACGATGTTGATGAGGCTGGTCTCAAACTCCTGGCCTCATGCGATCTGCCTGCCTCAGCCTCCTAAAAGTGCTGAGATTATAGGTGAGAGCCACTTCACCCAGCCTAAGATCAAAAACTTTAAATCAACTTTAAGAAAAAGTTCAGATGCTATAACTTTAAACGTCATTTATCTCTTTTTCCTTTTTATAACTCCGGTGTATCAGTTGTCTGACAGAAATAATGACTACTTCCAATAATCTGTATGTCCTAATAACATCTTTTTAGAAATCCTAAATTTCAATCTCCTTAAAGTATAAGGTCCTTGTGAACAATGTCTTACATTTCTACAGTGTGTTTGTATTTTATCCCAAAGTGCCCATAGTATTAGGTACAAAAAATACTTCAAATAGACTTTAGCAGTAATTTTTCTCATTTTTAAATTGAGGTATAAATTACATACAGAAAAATTCACCCTTTTGTGTACAGTTCTGTGAGTTTGGAAACACCTGTGATCATGGAACCACCACAGTAATCCAGATGTGCAACAGTTCTATCACCTCCCAATTTCCCCTATGCCCCTTGTATTTGGCAATCACAAATATAGCAGCTATCAACATTTACAGACAGGCTTTTGTGTGAAAATAAGTTTTCCACTTGGAGAGATATCTAGGAGTGAGATTGCGGGGCATACGGATGCCTACTCAGAGACCCAAATCAAAAGTTAGCTTAGCTATCAAGTTTTTATTAAGCATTCTGACAGTCATCCCCAAAGATCTGCATAATGACTTACTAAAAAGAGAAACTGGCACCAATATTATAGGAGACAGCCCAGGGGGCATTAATAAAGTAGGCTACAATTGAAGGGACAAAGTATATCAAGACCCATTTTTCATTCTGCCCAACACAATAGAAATAAGAGAAAATATTACATGTCAAAAGGAGACAGAGAAACATATGGCTTCAAGATGAATGTTTTCCCATTTCCCACTGTAATTTATACTCCTATTACTCCTTCTACAAATCACATTTCTGAACTTTTAAAAGACTGAAGAAAACCAGATGACTTTGGGAGGTCCAGGCGCGTTCTGATGTCTGCTTATGCGGAAGCTTCTAAAGAGCTCGCTGTAATAAACACTACAGTAAGCCTAAAAGAGATCGTCAGGATTTTCGGAGTCAAACAAGATATGTTACTCCTTCATAGAATCAGAACTAAAAAGAAACTCAAGTATAATCTCATCCCACCCTCTCAGTTTACAGATTTGAAGAAAACCAAAGCCAGAGGGGAGAAATGACTTGTCCAAGAGCACAGCTACTTTGTAGTATAGTCCAGGGCTGGACTTCACAAGCGGAGGGCAAATGGAAGGGTGGACACTACTGAACCTCCTATATTATTTTTTTGTCAATCTCCAGTTCTCTTGGCTCTAGCCTGCAGGCTAACATCACAGTTAGTGTTTACTTTACCCAGAGACATGGAGAGGAGAACAAAAGGGATATCTGTGTGGCTTTGTTTAAGGTAAACATTTTATTACAGTACCTCAGCCATTCTTTCTTCTAATTATAGAATCCACTGACTGGAAATAGAAGTGGGGAGAAACTGAATCAACTTCAGGGTTGACATTGCTGGAGAACTCCATCAATGATGGATACACTTGTATCACAGGTACAAGAGGAAGGGGTAGTACTGCTGGATTTCTTGATTTTGAAGATACAGATTTCAGTGAGAAATTCGGACTCATTCTCATTTTGGCAAACCACTGTTGAAATCAAACTAGACAGAATGTAGGCACCTCCCCAATAAATTATCTTCAAAAGAGATAAGAAAAAGACCCACCCACGTGAGCATACCGGCAGGACTGTAACTGTGCCGTCACTTCCCGATCAGACATTTACTCGCATCATCTGTGTTCCCATGTGCAACTCAGGAGAAGCAGGAAATAAAGTTGAAAACCTACAAGTCCTCCCTCACCCCTCTGAATTTCTCTTCACACCTATTATATTTTTGTAATCTTTATTCAGAAGAAATGCTGAATGCTGGTAATGCAGTGACAGGCCTGTGACTATTTGCTTCGATGTCTGAAAATTAAGTTACCAATGTCCTTTATACACAAGAGGGTCCTGATACTGATATGGATGTGAATGATCAACTGTGGGAAAGCCCGGTGATAAGGATGTTAAAAATATAACAGATTTCTTGCTTCTAAGTCTATTAAAATCTATGTCCTTGGCTTCCAAATGCTGGTATCTGAATGACACAAGAATGGGCTCTCCAGCCGTGAAATGGGTGGTGACAATAGAGAGTATGGTAATGTACACACAGATTAAGAGTGCAAATATTGTCAATGTTTATATTTCCCACTAGTTGGAAACTTACTCTGCAATTCAGGGTACAGCTCACAGTTTGGGTGCTTCCCCACTCCACAGTGAATCCGAAATTACCTAAATATTTTCTGGGCACAATAAAAATTAACCTATCTAGCTCATTGATAAGTCAATGAAAACATATATATATGTGGGAAAACAGTGGGAGAGAAAATAGAAAATGGGTGAATTGTCACCATATACACAGCAAGTTACCTAATTTGCTTTTCGATTGGCTGATTAGAAACAAGTGCCCACTATTCAATCTCTGCTATTAAGATCACTAGTCATTACTGAGTTTTCTGATACATGAATTGAAATTATGCAATATCATCGGAAGACATTCTTTGAACAAATACTTATTGAATGCTGACTATTCTTAGATCTCCCTCTTGCACAGGTTACCTTTACATTTTTCATCATTTAAAAATACAACGTGTACATGCTTTGCAAAAATAAGAGGCATCCCCACCACACATACACACCATGAAGCTCATACTAATTTGGGTCCAAGAGCCAGAGAAGTCAATCAGTATTTGTAGATATTCTGTGTTCTAAAGCTCTCGCTCTACGTACTGACTTAATATTTAGGTAGAAGCAAGCTCTGGTAAGGAAAGTAGCAAGTGTGCCGGAGTTAACTCTGGGTTCCAATTCCTTCTATTCTACCTATTAGGACCATGTCTGAGCCTTAGTTTGCTCATCTGCAGGACGAGAATATTAACTCCCTTCTGGATATTGTAAGGATATAATTAAATAAGGTAGAGTTTGTAAAGCATCCAATACAGTATCTGGCACATGACAAGGGAAGAGAAGAAAACCAATACAAGTATTGAAGACAACATCAGCTGGGCCAGTTACATCCCACCCATGTCTACTATGGAAAGCACATTCTTTCTAAAGGTCAGCATAACGCTTGCTAAAAATGGACTTTTTCATTGTTGTTGTTGTTTTTTGTTGTTTAGGCAAGTATATTCCAGAAGCTATTTATTGGAATAAAACCAAAGTGCTGAAGGAATTAAGCAGAAACAGAACACATGAAAGGGAAACGATAACAGATGATGGATATGACAGCATAAAAAGCAAAAAGATAGCAAACCTACCTCATTTTATTAAGAAAAGTAATCAAGTGGCAAAGGGGGTGGGGTGGATTGGGAAGGGAATAAAAAGCCAATACTAACCACTGGATTCAGCACTGAGTCTATAGAACTCCAACCAGTCAGAAATGACTTTCCATTTTTCATGTAGCCAATAAAAATGAAACACGTATTTTAAACAACAAAGTTATTAAAACTTCAGGAGAAATAATGTTTTGATTCCTAAAATATACGTTCTGAAGAGTTTGGCCCTATTTTTTAGCAAGCCAATTAATGTTCATCACCATTTCACAACAAAACAAGTGCAACAGGAATTTCCAATAATGTAACTGTTGACCATCCTATTAGACAAGTTAATATAACCAGCAAAATAACCAGTTATTTTGGCGAAATCCTGTTTGATCATTTTACTAAGCTTCAATTTTCCTCTAACTTGGTCTTGAGGTCTCTCTCTGGATAGTGGCTATCGATTCCAGACCTACTCCGGGGGGACAGCCCAAGATGTTTATAGTGTCTCTCACAGAATACCTTTTTTCCCAGCTGGACACCTAATCCTAAGTGTGAACACATGACCAGGTGCCCCTGTCACAGAAAACTCAGTTATAGTGGCAGCCATCCTTGCGGCTCTTGTCTCACCTGGGTCCGGCCCTGACCAGGAAGGGAGTTAGGTTCAAGTGAGGCACAGGAGTCCACACAACAAAACACATGAAATAACAAGCCAGTGTTACTTACAGATGCCAGAGAGGAGAGGGCAGCCTGCCTTGCAGGGCCAACAGGAAGCAGGAGCCATCTGGGACCTGCGTGCTCAACCAGTAAGTAGGCAGCTAGCGAGCAAGCGAGCGAGGACTCGGGGGCCTGAGCCTTTATTAAAGTCCCTGGGTGCTCTCCCGCAAGCTTTCCACAGGGCAGTGGTTGGCTAGTTTAAAGAAAACACGTGTGAAGGGAGGGGGTCTAATTTACCTGACTCTGATGTTGACCATCAGGTTTCATCACAGTCAGCAGCTGTGGGGTGTGCTGGGTTTTTGGGTCTGCGGGATGAGGAAGAGGCAGGCTACAGCAAAAATCATCGCACAGGTGAGGGAGGTTCCAACTAGGCCTCGGGTGATGGGGTGTGTACAATCAGGTTTCAAATAACTTAGGTCTGGCCTAAAAATTGATGCAGAAGCAGCAACGATATTAAACAAATTTATGACAATGGACATTTGAACAATTCCACCTAAACACACAGGCTACCTTAAACATGTGAAACAAACCTCCTATAAAATCTGATTTGAGAGATCTTAAGAAAGCACCCCAGACTGAGACATCTCCAGGCGCGACTCCCAAGTTCCCCACGAGCAAAATGCTCCACTTCATTGCTAAAGATCACTTCAGTTCCGTAAGCATTTGTTAATCATCCAGTGACAATCACCTACTGTTTATAGATCAATTACTATGTGCTACTTTACACATTATCTCACTTAATGCTCAAGAACCATCCAATGGGATAAACATACTTCTCTCTCTTTACAGACGTCCTGCGGCCCACAGAGGTTAAGGAACTTGCCCAGGCCACATAGCTGGTAAGTGGCAGAGCCAAGATTCAGAACCAGGTCTGCATGACTACAATTCAATCTTTTCACAATTCAGTCTTCCTCCGGGTTACTTTTAAAATATAAATACTCTTGAATTCTCATAAAAACTGACCTTTGGATACACATAAAGGCCCCTCCACCCCAACTCATCTCATTGACAAGGCTCAGACCATGGGAGCCTTGTCAGGTGTTTCTATGAAACGATATTGATGGGAAAATGAGAGCATTTGGTCACTTCGAGCACTACCAACACCTGAACCACACCCCCCCCACCTGCTTTCTCTCCCTCCAATGCACACTGCACGACTCCCCAGAGCCCTGCTGAATCTCCTTAGGCAGTGCCTGCCTGGCCTGGAGACCTCAGTGGGCGCATCTGAGGCACTTATCTTTCAAAGAGAACCTAAGTCTTCTCATGTTCTAACCTCTCCCTGCCCCATTCTTCCCAGATCCATAATCAGAGGCAGATTCCAACTGCACTGGGAGTCAAATAAAAAGTCAAGCCCAAGAGAAAAAGGCTTACACACCAAAACAATGGCACTATTTTGCAAACATATAAACTTGTAATGTTTAACAAGTTTCACTTGTCCAGTATATGCTTGGGGAACCTGTGTGGGAATGAATTCCGAGGAAAGGGGAGAACATTATTTTAACCTGGCCTTTAGAGACCAGCTGTCTTAACAGAGCCTCTGGATTCAATATGGAAACTCAAGCCACTGGGAATTATTCTAATTGTTTGCTCCATTTCTTTGTTGAAATCTGGACTCAATGGAGTCCCATAGTATTTGCCAGAAACTCAGTATAATGGAGAGGAATGTGTGTTGTGGGTTCTACCTTGTGTAAACTGTCCACCTACCTATACCGCTATGTCCCCCTGAGAGGGTACAGCAGATTCTTCCTTCACCACAACCCGCTGGAGGGGTAGGTAGTGGGTGCGGTAGTAGCACTTGAGCACGGGAGGGGACCCCACTGTGGCTGGGCACTGTTCTCCATTGTGTGGTCTCTGTCTCTCCTAGAGATCCTGTGAATGTCCCAATACCCTTCAATAAGTGACTTTTCTGCTTATGTAAATACCTAGATTGTTTGCTGTCAAGAATTCTGAGGCCTCAGTCCAGGGAACTCTCTGCTACTCTTAGGTGTTTAAGATAATAGTAGCAAAAAAGGGCCGGGATTAGAGACTTAGGGAAAGACCCTCCTTGAAGACAGAGCAGAGAGAAAGCTTCCAGGGAAAAGAGACACTCAGGGAATAAGCATAGGAGCCACAGAACCCAGCCATCTCCTCCTCTACTGCCCTGGTGGGACTTCTCAAATTCATTACACTAGAAAAAACAGAAGGTTCCCTGCAATGGGTGCTCTCAGCTAGCTCCTTTACCCCAACACCCTGGGTAGCCACTCCACCTCTAGCTCCTTCACCCCAACACCCTGGGTAGCCACTCCACCTCCTCTTGGCCATAACCATGCCCTAAATTGCATGCACACACACACACACACACACACACATATATTATATATATAGTTGATCCTTAGATGACACACAAGTTTGAACTGTACTGGTTTATTTATACCCAGATTTTTCCGGTAAATATACTGAAACATTTTTTTGGAGATTTGTGACAATTTGAATGAACTGTGTAGTCTAGAAATACTGAAAAAATTAAGAAAAAATATGTCATTAATGTAAAAAATACATGTAAGTACTGGTCTATTTTATCATTTGCTACCATAAAATTTATACAAATGTATAATAAAACATTAAAATTTATCAAACTTACACACAGACGATACATGGAGTCATTCACAGTCAAGAGAAATGTAAACAAACATAAAGATGCAGTACTAAATCATAACTGCATAAAATTAACTGTAGTGCATACTGTACCTCTGTAATACTTTGCTATTGTCGTAAACTCAAGTGTTGTGAGCATCCCCTAAAAGACCACGGGGGCCAGGCACAGTGGTTCACACCTTTGGGTGGTCGAGGCAGTAACTCTGGGAGGCCGAGGTGGGAGGATCACTTGAGGCCCGGAGTTCAACACCAGCCTGGCCAACATGGTGAAACCCCGTCTCTACTAAAAATACAAAAATTACCTGGGCGTGGTGGCACACGCCTGTAATCCCAGCTACTCAGGAGGCTGAGGCACGAGAATCACTTGAACCTGGGAGGCAGAGGTTGTGGTGAGCCGAAATTGTGCCACTGCACTCCAGTCTGGGCAACATAGTGAGACTCTGTCTCAAAAAAAAAAAAGTGTGTGTGTGCGTGTGTGTGTGTGTGTGTGTGTGGTGGTGGTGGGGATCTCTTGTAGTTCTCTCATATTTTTCATCGTGTTTAGTGCAATACTGTAAACCTGAAATAACACTATGGGATCCATATGAAGTGCCACTAGTGATTTAGGCTGGAGGTGTTCCCAAGAAGCACAGAAAAGTCATCGTATTACAAGAAAAATGGTGAATTGCTTGAGATTTGCCCTAGCTTGAGGTATGCAGCTGCAGTTGCCTGCTATGTCAGACAGACAATTCATCCTGTAAACAAATGATGTACTCTTATCTTATTGACAAATACAGTACTGTAAGTGTATTTTCTCTTCCTTATGATTTTCTTAATTTCTTTTCTCTAGCTTCCTTTAAGAATAGCATGTGGGGCTTAATACCTTGGTGATGGGTTGATAGGTGCACACATCTACCTATGTAACAAACCTGCACATGTATCCTGGAACTTACAATAAATTTTTTAAAAAAAGAATACAGTACATAATACATATAACATAGAAAATATGTGTTAATGGACTGTTTCTGTTATTGGTAAGGCTTCTTGTCAACAGTAGGCTATTAGTAGTTAAGTTCTGGGGAGTCAAAAAGTTCTACTTGGAATTTCACTGAAAGGAGGTGGGGGCAGCATCCCTAACTTCCATTTATTTAAGGGTCAAATATGCAACACCCAATATTGGCAAAGTAGACTATACAAATTCATTATTACTGGTATGGTAAAATATTATAACACTTTTGAAAATACATATGGTAATAAGTTACAAAAGGTTTATTCGTATTTATACTCTTACCTGGTAATTCTACTCATAAATATTTATTCTAAGACAGCAAAAAAGTGATAGGCACCATATAGTTAGTTGCTTGCTAATTGATTAAAAAATTTACAACTTCATAAAGATCTAACATTAAAGAACAGTCCAGGCCAGGTGTTGTGGCTCATGCCTATAATCCTAATACTTTGGGAGGCTGAGGTAGGAGGACCATTTGAGCCCAAGAGTTTGAGACCAGCCTGGGCAACATAGCAAGATCTCCATCTCTACAAAAGAAATAAATAATTAGGTGTGAGTAGCACATGCCTGTAGTCCCAGCTACTTAGGAAGCTGAGGCAGGAGGTTCACTTGGGCCCTGGATTTTGAGGCTACCATGAACTATGATCACCCCTGCACTCCAGCCTGGGCAATACCACAAGACCCTATCTCAAAAAAAATTGAAACAGTTCAATAAATTATGGAACATGAACATAATAATACACTAGTGTGCAGATATTTAAAATAATTCTTGCAATGTGGATTTACATGAGAGAAAATGGAATACAAAATAGCATATACAGTCTCATTACATGTATATCAATGATACGTATTTACAGTATTACACAAAAAAATACTGTAGTCAATTTTTAGGGTGATGAAAGTAAGAATTATTTTAATCTCATTTTAAAAAATCTTGTCTCCTCAAAATCTTTTTTAAAAAATCAAGCCTCAAAAACATTTCAGTGAATATAATCATCACAGTCAGCTCAAACTAGCACGAATTCAGCATAAACTATAGCTAATTACATGGACAATTCTTTCCTTGCCACACCAGATATCCACATTTAACTAAATTTTTAAAATTAGATTGAGAAAAGGTATATGTCTCTATTTCACTTCCTTAAATCTAAAATCAAATACAGCTTTGTTCTAGATATGAAAAAGAGCTTTTAAAGGCTGTGTACAAACTGACCTAATGGTATTACAGAAAACAATTTGTGATGTTCTGAGTGTTATTTGAAACACTAACTAAAGGGAAATTTTAAAAGCATAAATTAAAAATCTAGACTTAAGCTTGATTTTTACTTGCAGTATAACACAGTGCTTCATTACATAGTTATATCCAGAACAATAAAAAAGAAATATGCGTATACATCAATTGCCATGGAATATGAATAATTTCTTATTTTACGAGGCAAGACTTTAGGTCAGTAAATGACATTTCCCAGGCATTGTAAATTAGCATTTTCTGTGTAGGATGTAATACAGTATGATGTAACTTTTATTAGTTATTATTTACAGATCGATATAACGTATGCACACATACATACATACATACATTAACTTCCCTACCATGTAGAATATTCCACAAGGACAGAGGTAACTGGGCATTGACAGCAATAAAAACAGCTATGATTTACTGGGCTCTTGCTACGTATTAGACAGGAAGCTAAACCCCTTACAGAGATTATTTAATCATCCCAGCAGCCCAAAATTCGGTGCTAACCTTTTCTTCTCTTTGTGAATGAGACACCTGGTGTTCACCATAGGTTACACAGTAGACAAGTGGTGGCACAGCTCTGAACCCAGCATTCTCACTAGTGGAGGTTATGGCCTTTAATCAATGAGTAACAGGGTAACAAAATGGAGGTGGGTGAGGATGAACAAGCAATGAGGGTAGGAGCACTAACGCATCTTAGAGAAGAGGACAAGAAGACAGAATTTAGCCAAAAAAAAAAAAAAAAAATACAAGTAGGTTCTAGTAGAGATACTTATAACCCTTGATGATTTGATTAGATATATTCATGATACTCATTACAAAAAACTGAGAAGCCATACAAGAACAAAGTAATTAACAGATAATCAGTGTTTATGTCTTAGTTGGTTTCCAGAAGGAAGAAGAATAAGATCTAAGAAATTAAAAGCAAGGCCTTGAATTTGATCAAGGAAAATAAAATAACCCCAATTAAGGAAAATCATGTCTTTTTCAATTTCCCTGGGAAATCTCTCTAATATTTCAAAATATGTCAATTACTATAAAATCTCATTTTTATCATGCTTCCCAATATACCAATTTGACTTTAAAAACCCAAAATAATATTTCATAAAACATAAAATGACACTTTGTAAATATTTTTTTAAAGATTTTGTTTACTATTAGGGAAATATCAAGGAAAAGAACTAATCAACAAATAAGATTAACAATGAAGTAAAATTTAACATACATACAGAAAAGATACTTTTGAACTGACAGGGAAATTCAAAATAAAACTTAGAATGTAGACTTATTTCAAATGTTTTATTATTTTATGCCTAGTTTCAATACAATATAGATTTGGTTGGCATAAAATAGAGAAAACTTTTTGTTACATGCACTGTAATTAAAAGTAGAAAAGGTAACTCAATATTAACAATTTGAAATTTAACGGCCGGGCGCGGTGGCTCAAGCCTGTAATCCCAGCACTTTGGGAGGCCGAGATGGGTGGATCACGAGGTCAGGAGATCGAGACCATCCTGGCTAACACGGTGAAACCCCATCTCTACTAAAAATACAAAAAAATTAGCCGGGCGTGGTGGCAGGCGCCTGTAGTCCCTGCTACTCGGGAGGCTGAGGCAGGAGAATGGCGTGAACCCAGGAGGCGGAGCTTGCAGTGAGCCGAGATAGTGCCACTGCACTCCAGCCTGGGCGACAGAGCAAGACTCCGCCTCAAAAAAAAAAAAAAAAAAAAAAAAAAAGAAATTTAAAAGATATATTTGTAGTCCAGGAGCACTGGCGCATGCCTGGAATCCCAGCACTTTGGGAGGCCAAGGTGGGCAGATCACTTGAGCCCAGGAGTTCAAGACTAGCACGGCTAACACGGCTAAACTCCATCCCTACAAAAATTACAAAAATTAGCTGGACGTGGTGGCATGTACCTGTGGTCCCAGCTACTTGAGAGGCTGAAGTGGGAGGATCACTTGAGCCCAGAGGGGTCAAGGCTGCATGAGGTGTGATCACACCACTGCACTCCAGCCTGGGTGACAGAATGAGACCCTGTCTCAAAATAGAATAAAATATACATATATATTTATTTATTTATACTTGTAAATTCATGCTGGTATTTCACTATAACACTTGTATGTTTTTTAGTATTAGATATGAGCTTGAAAACATATTTAGCAATCTCTAACTTTAATGATTTGTCAGTACTGTCTAGATATAATTAAATTTCAAACTTTTCAGTCAGGTGAAGTAGAGGGTGACTGCCATAATTTGGGCAAGCATCATAATTTAGTTTAAGCACGCTGGTAATAGTTTAATTCCTATGTGGACCAATTATCTGAGAATGACACCATTTCCCATTCCACAGCCATCAGCTGCATCTTCTTACCTGAATCACTTTTTTCAAAATCTCATGCCATTTATTGGCCACAGAAGTGTCTGGACAAGAATGTAAATGGATGGCTGGCTCCTTGCAAATCTATCATCACTGCCAGAAAAGTCTCTCAACTCCTATGCCAGCCTGCCACTCACTAGCTGTGCGTCCCTGGGCAAGATACTAACCATTTCTATGCCTCGCGTGTAAAATGAGGGTTATATATATATACATACATACATACGTGTGTGTATATATATAGTTGGGTCATTGAGATCATTCCATGTTTAAGTGTTCAGAGCAATGCACGCAGATAGTAAGCACTCAATAAAGGTAAATTGTTATTTTTACTATCCAGTAGTATATCCTCATGTACAGAAAACCACATAGTATTACCCTTCACATTTTTACATACAAATAAAGGATGGCGGGGCTAATAATTCCTTTCTTACTGCCCAAAGAATTATAAATAAGCATGGGATTTGAACCTTCATAATAAGTAGCATGTCAAATGCTTAGAGGCAAGAATGAACCATCTATTATACTCATGCAACAATTCCACAGTCACATAATTCAAATCATTATTCATGTGGCTCACAAGCCATAATGTAGTTTATTCTTAAGCATTATCCTTTTACTATGTTCTTATGAAAATATCTCATTCCATTATCATTCCATATTTACAGCCAGATTGCAAATATTCCATCAAAAACTGTGTAGTACATTTGAGGTATTTCCCTAAACAATCAATATTATTATCTTAGACAATTAGCATAATAACAGTGTATTTCTTTTTTAACCTTGAATTCTCCTTCAGATCTCCAATATTATAGACACAGTTCCTTTAATTGCTGGGGAGAATGAATAGAGAATATAGGAAGAACTAAGAGCCTTATTAACCACTCACTCCAGTACAGCCCTCTCTACAAAGCAAGCACGTGCAAAGATGTCTGTATCAGATCAAATATTTCCTGGACAGTCATCTATCTATCTACACAAGTCGAAAGCTACAAACGTCATTCTTGCCAATGCATTCTAAAAGCTAAGGGATATTAAATCACTCTGATTTTTGAACACTCTTGTCTAGTAAATTATTTAGCCTTACAGACTAAAAGTCATTTTTATCATATCTAACTATTCCTTTCTGATTACATTTCAATAGATATTACACTAATGGGTAAAAAGGCATTTCATTGTGTTATTATTTGCAGTAGTAAAAAACTGTAAACAATTATTAATAAATGTCTCTTAGTTAGCTAAATGCATGTGTTAGCTTCTACACAGATAAATGTTTGAAGAATATGCAACCAACTGTGAAAAGTAGGGACCTTTGGAAAGCAGAATTAGGAGGTGGGACTCTACTTTGTATTATTGTACATTTCTGTATCATTTGAAGGTTTTACAACCATCTTGTTCTACTTTTTAAACTTTTGTAAAGATATTTTTTCCCTCTCTCCCCTCCCTCCTGCCTTCCTTCCTTCCTATATATATATCTATATATATATTTTTTTTTTTGAGACTGCGTCTGGCTCTGTCACCCAGGCTGCAGTGCAGTGGTAGGATCTTGGTTCACTGCAACCTTCACCTCCTGGGCTCAAGCCATCCTCCCGCCTCAGCCTCCCAAGTAGCTGTGACTACAGGCACACACCACCATATCCCCCTAATTTTTGTACTTTCGGTAAAGATGGTGTTTTGCCACGTTGTCCAGGCCTATCTTGAACTCCTGAGCTCAAGTGGTCAACCTGCCACAGCCTCCCAAAGTGCTGGGATTACAGGTGTAAGCCACCATGCCAGGCCCTCCTTCCTATATTCTTTTTTTTTTTTTTTTTTTTTTTTTTTTTTTGTGATACGGAGTCTCACTTTTGTCCCCAGGCTGGAGTGCAATGGTGCTATCTCGGCTCATTGCAACCTCCACCTCCTGAGTTCAAGCGATTCTGCTGCCTCAGCCTCCGGAGTAGCTGAGATTACAGGCACCTGCTACCACACCCAGCTAATTTTTTTTGTATTTTTTTAGTGGAGACAGGGTTTCACCATGTTGGCCAGGCTAGTCTTGAACTCCCGACCTCAGGTGATCTGCCCACCTTGGCCTCCCAAAGTGCTGAGATTACAGGCGTGAGCCACCATGCCCGGCCCCTCCTTCCTATATTCTAAAAGAACAAGCTAGTGCCATGTCAGATAGGGTGGCAAGAAATTGAGATGTCAAAACTTATATTATCTTCCCCAGTTCTACCACTGACAAGTTCATGAGACTGTCACCAAAGTGGCTTTTTCTTCCTGTTGGCTCTTTCATTCAAAATACCATCTTGAATTTCATTAATACTGTACAGTTAAAGAAATCAAATTCTGAAGCTCTGTCATTTCTCAGGTGAAAGTATAAAGTATTAGTTCATTCTTACTACCATAACTGTAGAGAGTGTAAGGAAAGATATTTTATATATATGATATATATATTAATTTTACTCTAACAATGCACATCTTTTTTTTTTTTTTGTGAGACGGAGTCTCACTCTGTCACCCAGGCTGAAATGCAGTGGCACGAAATTGGCTCACTGCAAGCTCCACCTCCCAGGTTTACGCCATTCTCCTGCCTCAGCCTCCTGAGTAGCTGGGACTACAGGCGCCCACCACCACACCCAGCTAATTTTTTTGTATTTTTTTTAGTAGAGATGGGGTTTCACCATGATAGCCAGAATAGTCTCGATCTCCTGACCTTGTGATCTGCCTGTCTTGGCCTCCTAAAGTGCTGGGATTACAAGTGTGAGCTACTGCACCCGGCCTAACAATGCACTTTTAATAATATTTTAGTTTTTTCTCTTCCACAATAAAAAGAAATACGTGGAACCCAAAAGTTAGTGCGTGGTGTCAGCATCTCGCACAGAGTGATAAAATGACCATGATGGTAATCCTCATTTGGAAATGTAGCTGACTTTTGTGGGTCAGAATTACAGCTCAGTCCCAGTTTGGGAGGGGGGTAGAATTTTCTCCTCATCCCAGACAGAAAACTCTTTTTTCTCTCTCTTCTCCCCCTTCTCTCTTCCTCCTTCTTTTTCTATATTTAGCACAAACTTCAGAGCCTTCTTTAGTAATAAATTTCGACACTTAATAAGCTTTAATGAAATCTTATACAAATCCTTCACTTGCCATCTTAAACTGATTTTATCTCACTTTCTTTTGAGAATTAATTCTGGATTTGCACATTCTGACATAATCCCAAATAAGCCAAACATTTAGAGATTCACAGATACATGTAAGTGGAAAAAAACTCTTACCCTGACATGTCTAAATGACCCCAACCAGTTGAAGAGAAAACAGAAAGTCAAGACATTATTTCCACTCTTTGAAAGTGTAGGTGATAAATGCCTAGATTATCTTTTATAGAGTTAAACATTTTTTCTTTATCTTTTGTTTCTCTACAAGCTTAGATTCTAAAATAGAACCAGTGGTGTTTTTTCATATGTAAATATTCCCCAATAATTTTATTAAATCAATTTCTGAAGTCTATTTTGATGGCAGAAGTTTGCTATAAATAAATCATATTCTCAAATAATCCACATCTTGGATTTTAAGATAGTTTCTTTGCCAAAGAAAACATGGGTACTTTCAAGCAAGCACTCATTAATATAACATTCCATGTACCCACCCATGGAAAGGGCTCTTCTGCTCCCGAAATCACTAAGCTGAGGGCAGATTGGTCACTCTGGGGTGAGAAAAAGATTCCAGTGCTCAACAGAACTCTTGATTCCCATCTCTCCCACATGGCCAATGACAAAATACAGGAGTTAAATGAGGACCACAAGGACACACCAAGATAGTAATTATATTTCCCCTTTCCAAAGCAAGATCATACCAGTGTCTTGTTTTGTTAAAAATTAAGTACTGAGAAATGGTGCTAGTAGTCGACCAAAAGTTTTGAGGTCTATGTGGAAGACAGAAAGCAAAGGACTCAGATTTACATGGAACCCAAAGCAAAAAGCCTGCAATAAAAAGTGAGCATAAATGTCCAAGCTCAGAGTCAAGAAGCCATCAGGACACTCAACTAAATGATACCTGCGCTGGACTACTTATAGGTTCCTCTCCATCACTCTACCATCACAACTCCTCCACCCCCACCCCAAATAATTTGCTGGCAGTGAGAAGGCATTTGGCTCCATGCTAAAACCTTAAGATTTGCACCAAAGTAGGTATTCATTTTCAGTGCTAGCAGACTTCCTTCTGTGAGTATTGAGGTCAAATATTAGTAGGTTAGAGTCTGTAGGGACTCCAGGCCTCACAGGGTGATGTGGACAGCTAAGCTGCAGCTGGCGATAAAGCTGTCCTTACTTTGGCAATTGTGGTAGAATAAAAAGAGACCCTAATGAAACAGAATAAAATAACAACAAAGTAGAGTCAATGAACAAAATCAAAGGTGTTTTTTTAAACCAAAGAATCTGTTAAAGTTATTAGGATAAATACTTAGGGAAAACGAGACATAAATCACATAGATGCATTAAGCCATGAACTATCTCAGTGAAGTCAGTCCCTCACCAGGGTCCCAGTATATAAATGTTCATATAAAGCAAGGTATCAGTATTAGCTTTCAGACTGACTATATGTTGTAAAACACCCAAGGTTGATTTAGAGACATGGGGGTGGGTGGGGTGGCACAGGAGGGAAGGGAGGAGACATTCCTTTTTCTAGTAGATTCAGGGAATACATGTGCATGTTTGTTTCCTGTATGTATTTTATAATGCTGGAGTTTGGGCTGCTAATAAACCCCTCATCAAAGGGATTATAAACGAAACAACAATACAGTAGAAAAAATTTTGCCAAGCTTGATTACAACCAGTGAAAGAAAACACAAATTAGAATATTTAGATGCAATATTAGAAGATACAGATGTAAGATTTTATGAGCCTACTACCTATATTCAAAAATATAGATAAAATAAAAGCTTTTCCAGAAAATAAAAGTATAAAAATTGACTCAAGAAAAAGAAACTAATTAAATAGGGCAATAATCGTAAAATGTATAAAGACAAACTTCTACCCAACATGAAGGTACCGAGCCCAGGCAGTTTTACAGGCAAGTTCTGTAAAACCTAGATTAACAGGGATTCTGTATGTTATTTAAATTGCCTTTAAAAAAGGCAATTCTTGCCAAGGGAGAGAATACAGTCATGGGTTCTCAGTCTCTGTTTCTGGTTGGGCCAATAAAGCCCCTTTCTCCTCCTCCTTCTCCACTTATCACTAGAGACAGAAACTAAAAAACATGGCTTTGGGCTGCTAAAAGCCTAAGGCAAAACAAAACACAACAACAACAAAATAAAGCAGGTTGGACCCCTGTGACCCCTGCTGATATAACCAGGATAAGGCTTATGGTTATCAAAACTAGATAAAGACATCATAAAGCTACAGAAAACCATTCTTACTTGCCAATATTAAGTAGAATACATAATGGCAAACCAAATCTTAAGAATAGTATGTTATTATAAAATAATTGTATATCCTGACCAAGTAAGGTTGTCACAAGAATGCAAGGATAGCTCAATATTAGAAATGCTATGGGTATTTATAACAATAATATATTTAAAGAGAAAATTCTATAATTTTTATTGCATCTTCTGTTAGAATGAGTTTTAGTTGTGGACTATATATTCCCATTCCACAAGGGCAGGGTACATGTCTTAGTTACTACTATACTTCCAGATTCCAGCACACTCACTCCTCCACTTGCAAAAATTTGCTGAGTGCCTGCTTGAAGCCAGGCACTCTCCTGGGGATATAGCAATAAGCAAAAACAAAGGTCCTGCTCTCTTAGATCCTATAGTCTGGTCAGACAATGAACAATAAACATTAAATACACAGTTTTAAGTTGTGATAAGTGCTATGAATAAAGTAAAATAGGGTGAGAGAGATAAAGAGTGACAAGAGGTGCAATTTTATACAAAGAGGTCAGGAAAGGCCTCCAATGAGGTTAGGAGGAGCACAGAAATCTGAACAAAATGAGGGAGTAAGCCAAGGCCAAATCAAGGGGAGGAGCGTTTCAGGCACATGAAAGAACAAGTCCAAAAGTCCTGAGTCAGACATTTGCTTGGTTTGTCTGAGAAACAGCAAAGAAGCCAGTGTGGCTAGAGCAAACTGGCTGGGACAGAAATGACGTCAGAGAAGTGGCTAGGGGCCAGTGCCTGCAGGGCCTGGCAAGGAATGGCAAGGATTCCACATTTCACTGTCAATACACTGGGCAGCAACTGGAGGGTTGAGAGTAAAAGGAATTGGTAAGATTGATTCAAAACTTTTAAAGGCTTATTTTGGCTACCATAATGAATAGACTATACCTGGAGCAAAAGTGGGAACTGGCATACCAATTAGACTACTGTAGTGGCACAGGTGAGAAACGCTGGCTCACATTGGGTAGTAAAGTTCCCCCTGCTGCATGTCTGCTCACTAAGTATTTGCTTTTTCATTTTTTGATCATATTTTCAGGAAATTTCTATGTGATACATTTGTTAACAAAAGTAATGAATGTCAACAATACAGAATTTTACATATTGTAAGTACTTTCTGTATTTCCACTTGGGTGAAAATCAAAGGCAAAAGCAATGTCAACACTATCTTTTCTAATGCAAATCATTAGGAGAAGGATTGACTAAAGACCAATCCACACAGAGTAGAAGATAAAGATTTTGCAATACATTACTTCCGACATTTGATCATTAGACTAGGGATGCCAACTCGTTTAGTACCACAAGATCCTCTGGGAGAAAAACATCTTGTAAAAATAACTTTGGGAAATGCTAATACCACATCTAAGATAGACTGGGCACTTACCATAAGCCAGGTCCTCTTGCAAAAGGACCTCTATGTTTTATTTTACTTGATCCTTACAACCACCCTATGATGTAGTGTAGCAGAGATGCTAGCTCTTCCATTTGTGATGAAGGCTAAAAACCATCCAGAACCCATTTCCATGAAGGATATGTTGCTGGTAGTGCTATTGGCCAGAAGGCCTCTGGCTGTCAGGTTCTTCAGAGATCACCTCAACTTCCAACAGCTCCCTTACGCACAGTCACCCTTCTTCCCAAAATGACCTGTGCCTAATGACTGATCAATGTAGAAATGTAAAGGCCAGGACATCCTATGGAGCCCGCATAGTATCCTGACTTCTCTCTCTGCCCTCCCTTCCATCACTACTGATCCAATAAACATTGGGCAAGCTGAACCTCATCTCTGAGCTGCTTCCTAGGAAACTCAACCTATGATAATCACTCCTCATCTTTTACATAAATAAATACCAAGAATAAAGACATTTCCTAGCTTCCCTTGGAGTCTGCTGGGTGTGGCCATGCAACCATGCTCTGGCCACTGGGATGAAAATGGAAGTCATGTGTGCAACTTCCAGAAGTGTTCTTAGTAGTGACCCTCTTTCTCCTCCTGCTGGCTGGAATGCAGACATGAAGGCTGGAGTAGGGGCAGCCACTTCTTGAGGACAGCAAAGGAACAAGAACAAAGGAGGCCCTGTGGCAGTCATCAAATCAAATTGATGGTACACAGCAGAAACAGATTTGAATCTAGATCTGACTCCAAAGCTTATGCTCTCATGCCACACTAAGATGCCTCTGGGAGAAAATTCTGTGATAATTTTCCTTAGGAGAAGTACAAATTTCATAATTCCTGAGCATAGAAGAAACAGATATGAATGTTCAAATAAAGTATGCAAACTTAAAGTAAGCTGCAAGAAAGAAGTTCCCAGTTGTAAACATAGTAGGAGATGAAAGAAGAGAGACAGAAATATGGCTCCTTCCATGGACATCTGAGAGCTTAGACAATGTAAATTGGAAATAATTGCCTAGTGATGTTTTGCCTAGCGATATAGATGTCAGCAACCAATACTTTGTACATCTCCTTTAGGCTTGAAATTCCCCTCCAAAGATGAATAATGTCTCTTCCTATCTTGAATGATGAGGAGTGGAAGAAAGCTCAGCCTTCCAGGCATAATCTGCCACTGGCCCAGGAGGGGAAGACTGGGCTCAGTTATGGATCTGAGATAAGCAATTTGACAGCCTGGCTTGGAACACTGGCAGAAAAGAGGTGGGCACATAGAAGCACTCAGGGAACGCAGTTCTGAAACTTGTCCTAGTGTCTTGTTCTCCCAGCTTTGGGCTACATGCTCAGCTTCACTGCTCAGTGGAGCCTTCTAATCCTCAAGGACTTAGGTCACTTACTGTAGCTCTGGTTCCTTTCAAGAGAAAATATCTCTCCTTATGTAGCCAGAGGCCTTAACCATTAGTACCTTAGGGGAGAGCCACAGCCTCTAGCTGGACAGTTAGCTCACCCAGCCACCCACAGGGTAGCACTCCTGAGGCAGCTCATCTGGGGCCACTGAGAGTCTTACCACTCTCTTCAGTATCTGGGACTCAACCTCCAAGATCCAGTCACTTTCGGACATGAGGACATAAGAACAGGTCAGTGTTGCCCTGCCCTGGGCCTAACCAACACCTAAGCTCTCAGATCATCAAGTCAACAAAATACTGCAAAGTATTTCATTCCAAGACTTCCCCAAATGTAGCATCCGGTTAAATTAATCCAGAATTGTACAAATGGACTCTGACAATGTCATCACCTCCATCCACCAGCAGTCACAGCTGTTAACCATCCTGTGTGAGAAAGGCAGTGTTCTGTGGGAGAAACACATGGTCCCCACAGAGGAACAGACCTGGGTGTGAAGCCCAGCTCTGCCATTTACCAGTTGTGTAACCATGCACAAGTCTCCTGGCCTTTCCCATCTAACGGTGACAATGCTACCCACACCACAGAGCTGCGGTTATGTGTAGCATAAGGGACTGTACATATGCACACAGCACATGGGAGATATTCAGTAAATTTTTGCCATTCTTACAAACAAAAAAGTAGCCTCAGTTTAGGGGAAATTGTATCTTGGAATGAAATGATCAAATCTCCTTAAAGGTAAACCATATAGTAAAAATGGAATTAATTCCATAGTACTTAACTTGACATGAAATGTTTTGTAATTTTCACAGTTCCATATGACTCTTTTCTTCCTGGTGAGATCCATCAAAGTCCACATCTCTCATTACTCATTTCCTTCTTATCCAAACCAACTGGATAGAATTAGTCACCTCTCTGTTCATTTTTCTATAGCACTTCTCTCACATCACTGACCAAGTCACTTCAAGCTTGGTTTTATATGTAATACTTTCTCCTATGAGATTGGAAGCTCTTTCATCACAAGAATCATGAGCTACCTTCCTTATCTTAACTGCCTAGCACAATGTCTGGCACAAAGCAGGAATTCCATAAATAGTTGGTAAAATTGCAACAATTTAATAAATGCTGTGGCTTCCACGGGATTCACAAAAACTGCTCTCAGTTACATAATCCTGAAGGCAGCTGTGATCCTGCAGCATAAAGCATTTCAGAGACTATTTAGTGCCAGTACATTTCACTGGAGAAAATATCATTTTAATGAGAGAATGTCAGTTTAGTTTGTATAGCCTACAGGGCCCTCGTTAACACTGAGTAGGCGAGATCCCATTTTTTATTACAAATCTGAAATTAATTCAATTTTCAGCTTTGCTTGCCTAGTCAATTTAATTCTAATCTTCTTCTTGAAGAGTTAACACAGATGAAACCATCAGACTAAAAAAATAGGCTGCAGTTTTGCTGCCCAGTATATAATCATTTTATGCCTCAAAGAAACCGTATCAACACTACCTCAGTTAATAGATTATTGGACAACTGTGAGGAACAGCTGCAACCCCAACTGTGTATGTGTCTGTGTGTGTCCACACATATATACATATACATATACATACACACACATATGTGATAGCTACCATTTTATAGGAGGAATTTTGTAGCAGACATTCTGAAAATGGCATTAGCAGCATTCATTTTCAAAGACATCCCACATCCAGAGTTTCCTGCATCTGTCTTCATTTATGCAATTAGCAATAGAAATGCAGTAATAAACAGCTGATGAAGACCAGTTGAGGCAGAAAACCTGCATAATTTAAAGATTGGCTTTTGAATAACTGCTGACACAGTGTAAGATACCTATGATAATGTATCCACTCTTGTATGAGTAAGGAATGGTTGCCTGTGGCGTTACGGGACATGTGGTGACTCACAGGATGACAGAGAATAAGCATGATGAGAAAGAAACAATTGGAATAGAATACCAAGGGACACTTCATCTAGCCAGTCCAGGTTAAAGGCTTTAGGGATGATCTGGTGAGAAGGTAGAGAGCCTAAACTGTAATTATAACTGCAAAAATGTGTAGCATGCCATTAATATTAACTGCTCAGTAAATTACATAGGCTGGATGACAGAACTCATCAGTCCTGATCCTGCCACTGAGCTCCAGACTCATGCATCTAACTGCCCACTTGACATCATTATCCGGGCCTGTAACAGGCATCTTAAACCCACTATGGTCAAAACAGAGCCTTTGACCTTCCACTTCCCCACCCCACATTAAACCTGCTCCACTTTGTGTTTCCATTTCAGTACATGGCACAACCATTCACCAACATGAAGATGATTACTATATCCACAAAAGTGTGACTGTGGGTAGGAGAGGGCCCTGGGGCAATTCAACACAGAGGACAAGCAGAGAAGCATTCAGCAAAGGATACTAAGAAGGCAGCACTGGAAAGTGGGGAGAAGCTGGAAGAGCGTGCAGTCACAGGAATAAGAGGAAGAACATGTTCTAAGAAAGGAATGATCAACTGTATCAACTAAGAACAGAGATGTGATTACCCCTAGATTTGTGAACATGGAGGTCATAAATGGCATTAACAAAAGCAGATTTTATGGAATAGTGGCAAGAGAAGCCCAGCTGGAGGCAACTGAGAAGAGACTAGGAAGTGAGAAGTGGAAAGGACAGATACTAGATGATCATGGAATTAAGAAACTTAGTCTGATATTGGGTGCTAACAAGTCTCCCTAAGAAATATTGCAGTTTCTCTATTAGAGAAACCAAAGGGCAAGAAGGCGATCAACCATCAGTTCATTTAAGGTCAATGACCAGATGCAGTAGAGTTCACAGCTATGTCATCCAACAGGAATGAGGAACCATGGAACAGAACAGGAAAGCAAGTGGTCCCAAGTGTGCTGGTGTCAACTTTTAGAGCGACCAAATGTCCAACAGTCCCAGCTTACACCTGTTGTCCCAGTGTAATTAAGGACTCTCAAAGTGTCCCAGTTAGGATGATAAATTACATCTTTACACTATTTATAGTTCACCATCTCCTTATCCAAAACTGAACAAGCTCTACATCACTTAGGTTAAGCCAAGATCACTATTTAAGTTAGAAAACTACCCAAGACTGGCCCAAGGCAAGAAGCTCCGGACAAATATTTGAGTATATTGATAGACTATCAATTTTATTGAAAAATATTAAAGAGCTTCTTCACACCATTCCATAGAATGCAAAATTATCTACATTCAGTCAAGTCTGAAATTCTAAAT
This sequence comes from Chlorocebus sabaeus, assembly GCF_047675955.1. NCBI lineage: Eukaryota > Metazoa > Chordata > Mammalia > Primates > Cercopithecidae > Chlorocebus > Chlorocebus sabaeus. Next base: position 54,667,760 of record NC_132917.1, on the reverse strand, counting down.
TACAATAACATAATATAATAGTGGGATACTTAGAAAAAGGCCTACAAAGATCTATATAAAATTTCCAGAGTCTAAGAGGAGGGGAAAACAGGGAGGAATTGGTCAAAGGGTACAAAGTTTAAGTCTCAGTTATGCAAGATTAATAAGTCCTACAGATCTACTGGACAGCATAGTACCTAGAGTTAACAATACTGTATCACACACTTAAAAGTTCACAAAGAGATCTTATGTGAAATGTTCTAATCATCATCATAAAGAGGGCAGAAGAAAACTCTTGGAAGTGATGGGTATGTTTATGGCATACATTGTGGTGATGGTTTCACAGGCCTCTACTTACCTCCAAACTCATCAAGTTGTATACTTAAAATACATACAGCTTTTTGAATGTCAATAACACCTCAATAAAGTACTTAAAATTTTTGCTTATACTGGCTGCCCTAAGAGAGTGAGAGTTGGGGTGGATGGGGTTGAGGATATTTTAAATGTATACACTTCAGTAGCTTTCAATGTCTTACAGTGAGCACGTATTACTTTTGTACTATAATTTTTAAAAACGTTTTTAAACATACCCATCCATTCTCAAAAATAAGAATCCATCATAGATCAGGTGCATGGTATTAAAATCTGTTTCTCTAGGGCTCGTCCCTGTAGCACTCAAATTGTTGGCTCTGATGGACAAATTGAAGTGAAACCAGATGTCCTCTGCTGCATCCCTATGGCAATATTCTAGCCTAGAATTATAGTGAAGTCTTCTGACATCACTACTAATTCATCAAAGCTTCCAGACAACCCACCAGGTGCACACTGCAGGCGGACTGGCTCATATAAATCTTTGCCAGTTTATTTTAAATGTCCTGTCAGATTTGGGTATCTCAACCAGCTTATCTGTACATTGTATTTTGATTAATCAAAATAAGTTATTTCCCAGCTTCTCAGATAGTGTGGTTCTTAACTGCCCAGCTTTCAACTGAAAGCTGAAACTCATACAGACAAAATCTTATGCAAAGTCATCATTATCCACATGTGTTGGCATTATGTAGACATGAACATGAGAAGTATTTCAATTAGAACCTATAAATCATAGATTGGGAATTACAATGTTTTGTATAATTGTTATTTATATAGAAGCCAAAATGCCATTCATTTTCTAAAAAAAAAAAACTTTGAGTAGAAAATTTTTATATATTTAACTATTAAACAGAAAAGTTTTAGAACTTTAAGATGTAAAGCTTCAGAGATGTTGTAATTTGTCTTTTTCACAGATGAGAAAACCAACTCAGAGGAGACAGTGGCTTGCCCAAGATCACACAGAAAGAGGATAACAGATCTCGGGCTACAATCTGGGCCTCTCAGCTCTCTGCATCTCTGCCATGTTGCTTGTCACCAACCAAAAACATTTTCGCGGACATTACACAGAGAGAGATTTAAGCAAATTAACTATACAATGATTAAATATAATCAACGTAATGTAAATAAACTGTTGACAAGTGTTCTTGTCACTGTGTTGCCTGCCACCCTGAAAACTTTACAAAAGAGCCAATTCAGAATTCCTCTTATCATATTGGGAAGAAAAGTAGTAGTGGGACCAACTAGGAAAGGTCCTTGCATGCTATCCTTGAGATACCATATCTATCAGTAGTTCTAGCAATAAGATGCCAAAACATTGCAAAATCAGTTTGATTCTCTGAGAGTTGCTGAATCCTTTTAATTAAAAAGTAAGTACATAAAGGATGGCATCTCTGAGATCAACTAAGGCCAAAACAACATGTTTTCATTGTTCTCAAAGGCCAATGAATCATCAAAAAAAATGTTTTCTGATCTGTTTAGAACTATAATGAGAACTGAAACAGGATATCACCAATGAGGAGGTAGCCTTGGCATATGATCTCATCTACAATGTTCCCTTTCAAGAGGCCCACATCTGAACCAATGAAAAAAACTTACCTAGACAACAATTCCACACTCCCTACAAAGTCTAAGAATCATTACTCTGAATGTGATCTCATGCAGATGTTTGCAGGTGAAATTTAAAATTAAATTAAAAGTACTTCTTCTGGCTGGCATGGTGACTCACACCTGTAACCCCAGCACTTTGGGAGGCAGAGGCAGGCAGATGGCTTGAGCTCAGCAGTTTGAGACCAGCCTGGGCAACATGGCAAAAACTTCATCTCTAGAAAAAATACAAAAACTAGCCGGGCATGGCAGAGCATGCCTATAATCCCAGCACTTTGAGAGGCTGTGGCAAGAGGACTGCTTGAAGCCAGGAGTTCGAGACTAGCCTGGGAACTATAGTGAGACCCTGTCTCTACAAAAAATAAAAAAGAAAGCACTTCTTCCAATATTTTTGCAACGTATGTACGCGCGCGCACGCACACACACACACACTCTTCATATTAGTTAATTACTATACAGGTACAGGCAGGCTACTCAGTAAATGTGTGTTACACAGAACTAAATTGCAATAGACATAGTAGAAATACAATAAAATAGATACTCCAGGTGAAATATCTTTTTAGATTGGAGACTAAAAGTATTGCATGGCTGTTTCTTTTTTTTTTTTTTTTTTGAGACAGAGTCTCGCTCTGTCGCCCAGGCTGGAGTGCAGTGGCCGGATCTCAGCTTACTGCAAGCTCCGCCTCCCGGGTTTACACCATTCTCCTGCCTCAGCCTCCTGAGTAGCTGGGACTACAGGCGCCCGCCACCTCGCCCGGCTAGTTTTTTTTTTTGTATTTTTTAGTAGAGACAGGGTTTCACTGTGTTAGCCAGGATGGTCTTGATCTCCTGACCTCGTGATCCGCCCGTCTCGGCCTCCCAAAGTGCTGGGATTACAGGCTTGAGCCACCGCGCCCGGCCTGCATGGGTGTTTCTTAAAATAAAAGTACACTATCCAGTCTTGATATAAATATCTATTTACATGTTATTTATTTTTATCTAGTAGATTCTACTTTATCATCATATAATAAAACGGCAAAACTATATCTATGTTGATGCGTTAGAATCTAGGCTTTTGTTCCCTAGTTGTAGGTCCTTCTTCATTGATTAGGGTTTGTCAAAATGTCCTGTTAATACTGAGTTAAATTGTGTTTATGCTGCATCAGTTAATACACTGCTGTAACAGTGTCAAAAGAGTATTCAAGATGCTTCAAAGAAACAGTGACAGCAAATAGATGCTCTACAAAAACCTACCTTGATTGCCTCATTCAAGGAGGGTAATTTTGACACAAAATACTATATTTCTAGATATTATTTTTTTTCCTAAAATGATGTGAAACCAAGCTGTTCTGCTAGTGATATTTAATATACTTGGTGCTACTTTTGGCTGCTATTGCAAATTAAGGATAGCAGATAATCCATCATGAAAAGTATTCAGTATGAAGTTAATTATTTGTGAGAAATAAATGTTATTTACTGTACAATAGAATAAGGCATATAATGACGAAGACAATTAGGAGATAATTCTGAAGCTAAACAAAGGACATATACATAAACATATAAACAAAGGAGATATATATTCAAAATAAACAACAGAAGCTAATTTGGCAATCATATTAATAATTTACTATGCCATGAGTCATCAGTTGATGCTAAAACCCCTGCGTGAAAGTTTGATAAGAAACAGATATTTACACAGTCTCAAAGTATCTTTCCACAAGATACATGTTAATTACAAAGGAAAAAAAAATAGTAACTTTACCATAGAGAAATCTGGCAGATCTTCTAAACCAAGTGACCAAAGTTAACATCACCAGTAATAGGACAAATTAATATGTGCCTCCTGATATTATGTACTAAGAAGAATACATCACTTCTATGATACTTCTGCCAAAATTATATAAACAAAATTATAAGAAAATATTGGACAAACCCAAACTGAGGATCATTCTATAAAATAACTGCTCTGTATTCTTCAAAAGTATCAAGGTCATGAAAGACAAAGAAAGACTAAGGAAATGTTCTAGATCAAAGGAGACTAAAGAGACTTGATAAGTTTAACATGCGATCTTGGATTTTCTTTTGCTCTGAAGGACATTATTGGGACAACTGCTAAAATATTAATCAGATCTATACACCAGCTATTGTTTAAATATTATTTTATTGATTTTGAAAGCTGTACTATGGTTACACAAAAGAAGTCCTTGTTTTTAGTAACTACACAAGGTGTCTAGTCTGCAACTTACTCTCAAGCGGCTCAAGAAAAAAATATGTATCTACATACATATACATGTGGATAGATATAGGAAAAGAACAGACAGAGAGGAAGGAAAGTGTAAGAGCAGGAGGTAGAAAGAAGGGAGAGAGAATAAGAGAGAGAATATTAAAGCAAATGTGGCAAAACACTTAACATTTGAAGAATTTGGGTGAAAGGTATATTGGTATTCTTCGTACGCCTCTTGCAACTTTTCTAAGTCTAAAATTGTTTCAAAATAAAAAGTAAAATAAGAAAGAAAGTAGATCATATGTAGATAAGGAATGGTTAAAGTATTTACTATTTATTAAGTACCTATTTTATAATGGTATAGATAGTACTACATACCATAGGGACTAAACTAAAAAGAATGCATGACGCCTGTAATCCCAGCACTTTGGGAGGCTGAGACAGGCAGATCACGAGGTCAGGGGATCGAAACCATCCTGACTAACACGGCGAAACCCTGTCTCTGCTAAAAATACAAAAAAAAAAAAAAATTAGCCGGGCGAGGTGGTGGGCGCCTGTAGTCCCAGCTACTCGGGAGGCTGCGGCAGGAGAATGGCGTGAACCTGCAGGCGGAGCTGCAGTGAGCCGAGATCGCGCCACTGCACTCCAACCTGGGCGACTAAGCAAGACTCCGTCTCCAAAAATAACAATAAAAATAAAAGAATGCATGAAATTTGTTTGCCCTTAAGTTTGTAGGGAAAAAGAGGGTAAACAATCAGAGAACAGTTCAAAAGGAGATATATAATTAAATGCTAAAATTATAGATATAGATAAGTCATAACAAGTTTTAGCCATTAAGATTTAAAATTATGTCAGTCCATACTAAAAATATAAGATCAGCATTTCTCTTCTTAAAAATATCGTTGTAAGTAATTTCTAGAGATCTGCTTACGTGTGTTAAATTATACACAATAAGTTAGAGGCTGAATATAATAAATATTTACTGCTTCTAAAACCTCTACGATCACTTAAATTTTAAATTCAGGTAGTTTTCCACTTGAAGGAAGATATCCAGAAAATATATTATTACAAGAAAGTGGGAAATAAAAAAAAATTCTAATGCAGTCAAGACAGGAAAAATTTTAAAAATGGAAACAAACACTGAAAGCAAAAATATTAGCTAACTATTCATATATGTGATTTAACATCTCCCACTAATCAAATGCCAACAATCCCAGGTGGAAAAAATTCACTACAAGCTTTAATGGAAGCACCCATGAATAAATTTTGGCATAAGCAATTTTGTAAATAGAAGAGGTTAAATAGGAATCTGGCATATCCTACCACGCATATACCAAATAGAAATAAAGCTGAAAAGGCCACCGTGGCCTTTTGCTGCCCCATTTCCCCAAACTGGGTTTGATTCTGCCTTAGGCAGAACAGTATTTAACAAGTCACTCCTGATGAGATAGGTGATGTTCTTAAAAACAAGTTCACCCTTTAACCTATTCTTGTATTTACTGATGAAAGCACAATTTAATTTTATCTTCCCCAAAGTTAAAGCAGGAGGATTTCACATTAGCTATTGAATTACTAAGCATTAATGTAAGCAATGCAAACATGCCTACAGAAGCAACAAGAGGCAGACAAGTGCAATTTAAGGTTAATGCACCTCAAATTCCTTATACAAGTGGAGTGCCCCGAGGTTTCATGAGCAATAGGGATAATGAATTTATTTGTGATTGCTTTGGGGGGATCTGATGTTGAGTTAATTATCAGCTCAACATTTTTCCTCTTGGTCTAATCTCGTTAATTCTAAATTTACTTTAAATGGCTCTCATTTGAATTTTCCGATTTCATGACTTGTAACTAATAATATTCCCACTATGTCTACTTTGTGCCAGTTTGTTTTGTATTAGGAAATTATATGGACTTAATCTTGTTTTACAGGCAGACAGGCACACAGCATACATGACTGCTGTCTACAACCTTTCTAAAATGGCATATTGAAAATGACTGGACTGCTTGGAGTTTGAATGATGACCTTGGACAGGTTACTTAACTCAGCCATTTTAGCCAACCTAAACAAAATAAAATGCTGACTAGAGAGCAGGAAGTTAAAATAGTCAAAGAGGGAAAAGGCCAGAGGCCTGAGAATGTTCCTGTCTTTCAACTTCTGTCCACCCCTGGGTCAAAACCCTACAAGATGGCACAGAACAACCAAGGGAGTTTGGAGAGGCCTTCAGGGCTGGAGATCTTGAACCTCTCTTCCCAGCCTCACTCTGATAGAGACTGGAGCCTGAAGGCAGCATCAGAGCCAAGGTGCCCCCTAGTGTCATGCCCTGAAAGCACCAGAGCCTTTCCAAACCCTCACCCCACCCTGCCAGGCCTGCTGAAGCTCTTTCCGATGAAATTAATGTCATACCCAATTTTTACCTTAACCACTTTGAATACAGTCACCCTTTTAGGCTCCTGGTAGAAGGAGAAAGACCATTTTCATTCTCCATATTTTCTATGACTTGGAGAACAGACACTAATATCCTCTACCCACCTACCCATCCAAAAACATGCACACAAATGCATCTAGCCAAACACTGTGTTTGATTTTAAATTCTCAATATTCTTTAAAAGCAGATTGCTAACTTAAAAGATAATAAAATGAAAGAAACTTGGAATACTTCTCTAACTATATCTTATTTTGTATAGTCTGGAGTTTTGGAATCATGTTAATCTTCTATAAACATTCAAAAATTCAATTAGATCAACAAGGATAGAGGGAGAAGCCTAAAACTGAATGTAAACCCAACTGTTTTCCAGTGAACCCAACTTCATTTAAAATGAATAACATAACCATGCTGAATTTTTGAAATACAGAACTAATCCAAGTAACTTCTGAACATAGAACTTTGACTATTCACTCTAAGTGTAAAGAAATATAAAAGAACTGCAAATAAATTTTGAACTCTTCTTAGTGGTTTGTTTTTCATATTCGATGGGCATACAATCCTGAAACTATTTTATGCACATTGCAGGATTGATCAAATGAATAAATGTATTGATATGTTTTGTGAGCCAGACTTCTCACGATGGAAGAAAAGAGACATAAATAATAAATGGGAGAAACCAAGGAAGAATGTAGGGTGGGAAGCTGTGTTGGAATTGGGGGGGGGGGGTACCAGTATAAACTTATGATGTTTAAATATATCTCTATCTTTTTAGCTATATATATGAGTATGTAGGTATATGTATTCCCCAGCTCCATCTGCTGAAAAGGTCAAGAACAATGACATTCTGGCACAGCAATGATCACAGATCATGGTTCTTAAATACCAGTCCCCACTAAAAGAACCAGATTTTCTTGGAGAAATTGATCCCAGTGCTAGAGAAGGGAAAGTACAAAATGGACCTGGAACAGCTCTGATGCCAAACAGCAATAACATACTACACAAATTTATAAGAGCATGTCAAAAGGACAAAGGAAATAGATAAATGGAGTTCCTATTGGCCCTGGGGATAATCTGAACATCAAAATAAATAAGGGCAGGAAGCACTTTATTATAGCAGAATGCCAACTAATAAATATGGAAGGAAAAATGGAGTTTTTAAAAGTCATAAATTCAGACATAAATCAGCAATGGATACTAAATCTGGAGGTGGGAGAAGCTTGAGGAGTAAGATATTTATGTGGAGTCTTAAAGCACTTCCACTCAAATTACTCTATAATTAGAAAAGAAAAAATAGTAATGATATGATAGAGAAAATGAATAACATTTAATGATCGATTTTACCATGATCAGATTGAACATCACCAATAATGAGTGGATAGACATCATGCATTGCCATCCGTGATGTTCTGAGGAGGACACACTGTCACCTCTGAGGTACTCCAGCCAAACATGCAAACCCTAAAGCTGATCATGAGGAAACATCATACAAACCCAACTTGAGGGACATTCAGTAAAAGAACTGGCCTGTGTTCTTCTAAAATGTCAATGTCCTAAAAGATAAAGAGAGGTTTAGGCACTTTTCCAGATCAGAAGAGACTAAAGAGACATGAAAATAAAATGCAATACATTATCTGAGCTGGATCTTATACCAGAAAAAAATTGCCCTAAGGCAATTATTGGCATGACTGACTAAAGTAGACTACAGAGCAGATAACAGTATTGTGTCAATATTAAATTTCCTGAATTTAATAACCATACTGTGATTATACAAGTGACTATCCTTATTCTTAAAATTACATGTTTTAGTATTAAGGGTAAAAGGGAATGATGCATGCAACCTACTTTCAAGTGATTCCAAAAAAAAAAAAAAAGCAATACTAATGCGTATCTATAAAGAGAAAGAATAACAAAGAAAATGTGTCAAAATACTAAAAATGGATGAAATCTGTGGACTATTCTTGCTATTTTTCTGTAAGTTTGAAATTATTCCAAAATAAGTTTAAATAGACTTATATTTTAAATGTAAAGCATAGGTACCTGCAACTATTTTTGACCATTTTAAACATTTCCATATCATAATTCAGACAAATTAAAGTCAAGCTATATCCACAGAATTTATGATTTATGTTAGTGAAAGAATCACTTTTGACCAAATTGCAATGTGATTCATAAATGTCCACTTTCATGCCTTTGTGATTTTTTAAATGATGAACCAAATTTGATAATTTAATTATATTCATATATACTTCAGATAAAACTAGTAAGCTGCTCTGAAAAGGGGAAATACTTTATTCAACTTTCTTACCAGAAATTATAAACACCGAAGTGCCAAGCTTTGTTTAATCCCTGGTATTTCCCCAATTAATAAAAGCAAGCACCTTCATTTATGCTTCTTTTCAGTTAAGCATTCATAAAAAAGAAACAAACATATCATTTATTATCATATTTTTTGGTTCACAAAACTGCAAAATTCAAGTTTGTAACATTAAACAAGTCTGTTCCACAAACTGGGAGTACTATGACATTGCAGTCTGTTTAAAATCATATTCTCAGATGAAATAACCATATGGAAAACAATTTCTCAACAATGATGAGATTTATTATCATTTGGCTGTACTACCACTAAGATTAAAGTAGAATTAAAACCATAAAGCAGAGAAGCTGAAATCTAGTTTCTCAAATGCCTTGGGATTAACTTCACTAGCATAAACCTCAAAGATACTGACTACCAAACTCAGCACTTCCCAGATTAATAAAAACATTATTGGTCACCATTCATCATGGTAAGCCTCATGCTTCTAGATTCAGGAGGTTTGTATTTCCCAGACACAGAGTAACCTCCATCTTTCAATCTGTCCCAGATTCTTTTTCTACAAAAAAAAAAAAAAAAAAAATGCTCCCTCAACTTCAAAGCAGTGGGGAGAGAGAATGTACACCTCCACCATCTTTGAAATCTTTCGAATTCCAGGACAAAAGGCAGTGATTCTCCGTCAAGGTTTGTTTGTATAAGGGAAAGATGGAAACTTACTTCTTCATGTAAGAAAGAAAACCCAGATAGAATTACATTTGGCAAAACAAATTGAATTTGATAGTGTCATATACCGGCCAGATGGTAGGGAAACAGGTACTCTCCAAGCCTGCTGTCTCTAGGTACTGCAATTCTACAGGCTATATTAAAACTGAAAATGGGTGTACCTGTGACGAACCAAGTCCACCTCTAGATATCTCCCTAGAGGGCCACTCTCCCATGTGTACAAGGATTCACCAAAACACTGCTTGAAAAGCAAAAGAACCTAAAAGTCTGTCAATAGGGGAATTTATGTAAAGAAATCAAGCACATGCATAAAGCAATACTCTGTTATGTTCTCGGGTAGTATGTGAATAGAAAGATCTGAAAAATATATACCAAACTCATAGCAGTAGTGAATATCTGGGGAGCATGGAGGGAGACCAGGACAGGAAATGAAAGCTTCATTTGGAATGGTCTAAAATTTAAAAAAAAAAACAAAAACTTATTCATATATTACTTAAGTAGTCAAAAATTAATTTTCAATGATTAAAATTATGGATCAAGTCAAACACTAAATAAATCTAAGACCAAGATCAATTTGACTATAAAATAATGGAAACTGAGAAAAACTGGTAGTTAGGCTATTTAAATTACTAACATTCTTAATGCATCAGAGTAATGGCCCAGAATCGGAGTCTGACTCGATCCTGCTGTGTATAATGATCCTGCTGATATCTAGAGCAAGTTATCTTATTTCTCACCTATACTTAATCATTAAAATATATAAATATATGTAAATAAATAAAGATATATATATATATGGAGGAAAGGAAGTTTCCTCAACTATTAATTACATCTAATTTTGTCCAACCTCGAACTTCACTCTTGGATCACCTTAGCACAGCCTAACATTGGGACATAGTTAAAATGTCTCCATTTTGAGCAGATTGTGCCTGCTCTCTCCTGAGCATTCACATGCTAGCTTGGTGATGAAGATGTGTTGATGTAAATCCAACTTTTCTTTAGATTTAAATGAGTTGGTATATGTAAAGTTTTTAGAGTTTTAAAAGTTTTTCTCGGCCGGGCGCGGTGGCTCAAGCCTGTAATCCCAGCACTTTGGGAGGCCGAGACGGGCGGATCACGAGGTCAGAAGATCGAGACCATCCTGGCTAACACGGTGAAACCCCGTCTCTACTAAAAATACAAAAAACTAGCCGGGCGAGGTGGCGGGCGCCTGTAGTCCCAGCTACTCCGGAGGCTGAGGCAGGAGAATGGCATAAACCCGGGAGGCGGAGCTTGCAGTGAGCTGAGATCCGGCCACTGCAGTCCAGCCCGGGCTACAGAGCAAGACTCCGTCTCAAAAAAAAAAAAAAAAAAAAAAAAAAAAAGTTTTTCTCTCTCCCCCAGATTTGGTATCCATTACTAATTTATGTCTGAATTTATGACTTTTAAAAACTCCATAAAACCGCCGGGCGCGGTGGCTCAAGCCTGTAATCCCAGCACTTTGGGAGGCCGAGACGGGCGGATCACGAGGTCAGGAGATCGAGTCCATCCTGGCTAACACGGTGAAACCCCGTCTCTACTAAAAAATACAAAAAAATAGCCGGGCGGGGTGGTGGGCGCCTGTAGTCCCAGCTACTCGGGAGGCTGAGGCAGGAGAATGGTGTAAACCTGGGAGGCGGAGCTTGCAGTGAGCTGAGATCCGGCCACTGCACTCCAGCCTGGGCGACAGAGCAAGACTCCGTCTCAAAAAAAAAAAAAAAAAAAAAAAAACTCCATAAAACCTTTAAAAACTCCTTAAATGAATAAGGTTGCTATGTGTTTAGTCAGCATTCAATAAGTATTAGCAAATAATATTACTGCTAGTTCCAAAATAAGTAACTCATTTTAGCACTTCCCCCATGATCTTATAATAGTTACCATCACTATTCTTTCTAGTATTACCATAAAATACTCCAGAAAACCAAGGTCACTCATTTATTTAGCTATATTCTTTAGACAGTATTCCTAAACTCAAGTTTTGAAGATAGCTACAGGAAATACCAGTCAAAGCCACCGTAAACTATAGGCCTAATTATCAGAGATGCATATTATTATTCATCTGGTATGAACGTGTCATTTCCTACTACCTGAAAACAAGACATGCTAGACACAACAGACTGTTAGACAGCTGCTTTATAATCACACATTTCACAAATGAAAAATGGAATTGAAAATATCCACATAATGGAGGCTGCTTCACTGTGTCTAAGAGGGAGCCACACAAGAAGACTGGGTTGTGTGCCAAGCACCCCATCCCAATTTTTTGTTTTCAAGTGTGTGATCCATTATGTACTATATGTGGAAGTGATGAAAACAGGAAGAAAATCTATAACCCAAATAGACAACTTATGAACCATCTATGAACCGCCCATATTTTATGTTTGCAGAGCATTCCTGTATCACCCTACATTGCTCTATGAAGAAGTGTCACCTGGAATGTAGCAAAACCAGGATTAAAAAAGCAATGCTCTCAGACCAATCTGTAATCCATCCTGCAAAGCCTCTTAAAACAAGATACAGCATCATATTCTTTTAGAAAATATTTACAGACACCTGGTTTGGGCCAGATACTTTGGCAGGCACCAGATATTTAACAGTGAACAAGATAAAATGATCCTGCCTTCCAGAATCAGTCACAAGGAAGAGAGAGACAAACAAATGGATGACTATACTACAGGGTAATAAGTACTACGAATGGAGGAAGTATAAGATACTAGGGGACAATACAGGGAATGGGGGATTGGGAAAAGCGTCCCAGAGCAAATCACTTCTAAACAGAGATCTGAGAGATCAGTAAGAGACAGTGAAGCAAAGATGAGAAAATAGAACACTTCTGAAACCACATGTATAGAGGTCCAGAAATAAGAGAAACTATAAGAGCACATTCTGGGCCATCAGAAGCAAGGTGAAACCTACTCTGTAGCGATGTCTCCACAACCAGGACACACAGGACTCCTACCAGAAACAGTATTACACAGGACAAAGAAAAACAAATCACTGTAAGGAAGACTCAGGAGACACAGCAAGCAAGAGAATTAGCATCCCTTCTTTCGGCCCACTCCCCTCTCCCTTCAGGACTTGAAAACAATAGAACAGCTGGAAAGATTTTAAATCTATTTAAAATCAATAAAAAGATGAAGGTATAGATATCACATGGTAAGAATAATGCAGAAGAGAACAGAAGAAAAGTGAAAGTCAAATAAAACTCATAGAAATGAAAATTACGGTCACTGGCATACAAAACCCAATGCAAGACTTTCAGTTTTAAAGCATTTATCTATGCTTCTTGCCAAATTGAAAAGATAGGGAGTTATTTTAAAAGACACAAGCCCACAAAGACAAAGAGAACAAGAAGAAAGGATAAAGTATGCAAAAGAAACCTTGAAGAAAAAAAAAAGGAGCCAGAAAGCAAATGAGTAAGTGATGACTGATTTTAGAACCCCAAGAAATCTAAGCCTACCAGGGCGAGGGTGGGAGGAAGAAGGGGGAAGTCAGAAAGAAGCAGCTAGCTCACAGCCAGAAACCTGGAAAGGCTCGGGGCTTGCAGATACATATCCTGAAGGCTGGAATGGAAGGAGGGGGTGAAAGTAGGAGGACTAGTTGAAAGCTTGTGTAAAGAACAGTGAGTCCACCAGAATCCTCCTCTCACCCAGCAAAACTCTGGAGGTTTACTCTCTGGGGCTGCCCACCTGAGGAAAGCTCATACAGGAAGTTAAGTGAGTCAGCGGCCTTGTGAACCATAAAACCTCTCTCTATTTGACTCCTGGAACACTGACCACCAGGTGTACCGCATACCCCACGGTCACCCCCAGGCAAGAGACTAGAGGTTCCTTTCTGGGGAAACTGACCAACACAAGAGAAAATGCCTCTCCATCGTGACATTGTATTATAGCATCCTCCAACGCAAAGGCGGTGCACCACCTTAACACCCTAAGGTGAAACCACTCATCAACGCTGCCCCTCACATACAGCTGCCAATTTGCTTTCAGGGGTCTTGCTCTTAAATACAAAGAGAGCCAAAGGCTGCCCAACATCTGATGAAAGCCTTGAACCTAAAAGTTAAAGACCAATACAAACATACAGGAGAAAAATGGAATGCTGAGGTGATAGAGAAAATGAAGGAGACATAAGGGGGGGACATAATTAATATACTCAGAGAAAAATGAAAAAATATGGCAATATATTGAAAACAAGAAGCTATAAAAAAAGAAAAATTCAGTAAATTTTTAAAAAGCATTTTAAAATATAAAAATTCAACAGATTTGAATGATAAAATAGAAAAATCTACCAGAAAATAGAAAACAATAATAATATGGCAAATAGGATTACAATTACAGGTCCAAGAGGTCTCAAAACCACCATAAAGCTTTGAAAAAGAAAGAGCAAAGAGAATGGAAAGGAAGGCAAGAAAACATTCCAGAGCTGAGACTCAGGAGTTTGTAGGTTGAACGGCTCAATAAAGGCCAGATCAATGGACGGAAGACCCAAACAAAGGCACAGTATAATTAAATTTCAGCATGCCAGGAATAACGACCCAGAATGTCAGAGAAAACCGCAACAAAAATAAATTAGAAATCCCACTTTTTAAGAAAATAATCCCAAATCCAGAAAAGGCTTTTTGTAGAAAAAATGCTCCTGAGAACATCATTTATAAAAAGGAAAATATAAACTTAAAAACAAAGAGTTTTTTAAAAAGGAAAATAAAAGAAACACCCTGCTGCCCAAATACTAGAGAAATGGTTCAAGAAACTGCGATATATGACAATACAAAATCAGGACCAAAACCCAAACTTGTATAAACAGCACGCTCACAGACATAAAAACATAAGCACATTAAAGGAAACAGAGTGAAAATCCATTAAAATGTTAACATTTAGACATCCACTCTATGTTGGACAAAGTAAACGTTATTCTACCAACCTTTCCATTGAGAACTTCTATAAAAGCTAGATAAAATTACAGAGCACAGTCGATTGAAGACACTGATGAACAAACCAAAGCAGGAGGAATTTTAGGGGCAAGGATCCTGATAGAAGGGCAATGCCCTGAACATTAAAGTAAGCCCTATATTTCATCCACTCTGCCTCCTTGGGGCATTTACCAGTTTGCAGTGCAGAGCCCAGATGGTAAGCAGAAACTGCCACCTATCGCTCATGGCATTTTCACTGGACGGGAGAAATATAACTTAGAATTCAGGGCTTCCAAGGTAGCCTAAACTTAAGGAAGAGGGGCCAAGATCCAAATTAAAAATGGTATGGCAGAGAGGAAAGTCCAACACTCTACACACAATTTCCCCTTAAGGTATTTGCCAATTCCTAACCAAGAAGTAAGAGCTTTCTTAGCCAAGCAGAAAACAGCTGTTAAGAGGTTAAAAACCTAAGCAGAACCCTGGGCAACATGATGAAACTCCATCTCTACTAAAACTAGCAAAATTAGCCAGGCATGGTGGCCCACACCTGTAGTCCCAGCTACTCGGAGGCTGAGGTGGGAGGATCGCTTGAGCCTGGGAGGTGGAGGTTGCAGTGAGCTGAGATCATACCACTGCACTCCAGTCTGAGTAACAGAGCCAGCCCCTGTCTCAAAAAAAAATTTAAAAATTCTATTTCTATATACTAGCAAAAACAATTAGAAAATGAACATTGAAAGTATACCATCTGCAATAGCATCAAAACCCATCAAACACCTAGAGATGAACATCAAAAGATGGATAAGATTTCCCCCAGAAAATTACAAACCATTACTAAGAGAACAAAGTAAAGGGATGTATCATTTTCATGGACTGGAAGACTCAATATTATAAAGATGTCAATTCTCTCCGAAGTGATTTATACAATAAATATAATCTCAATCAAAATATCAGCAGGTTTTTAATGGAAATTGATAGGTCAATTCTAAAACTGATACAGACATACAAAGGATGTAGAATACTCAAGACAATTCTGAAGAAGTACAACAAAGTCAGAGAGGTTATATTCTCAGAGTTCAAGCTGCAGTAATTAAAACAGCGTGGCGTCAGTGCAAGGATGAAGACTGATGGATCAGAATGGATCAGAATGAATCAGAAACAGACTTATTAGGGCTGCCTGATACATGACAAGGTTGCCACTAGTTCAATGGGTTAAAAAATGATCTTTTCAATAATACATCTGGGTTAACTGTATTATCTGTATTAAAAAAAAGAATTGCTAATCATGACCACTATCTCTTAAAATCATTTCCATTGGATCATAGACCTAAATTTGAAAGGTAAATCAATAAAGTTTCTGGAACTGTGGTATCCATTGTGGTAACCACTAGCTATATGTGACTGACTACATTTAATTTTGAATTAATTAAAATCTAATAAAATTTAAAAATTTAGCTTTCACTAATCACATTTTAAGTGGCCAGTAGCCAAATGTGACTAGTGGGCTACCACTGGACAGGACACACATAGAACATTTCTACACTTCAGGAAGTTCTATTGGACAGTGCCATTTTGAGAAGATTACAGAGGAAAATATTTTCATGACCCTGAATTAGGCAAATATTTCATTAACAGGACCCAGACAGCACTAATCATAAAGTAAAATAAAGATTGATAAATTGGACTTCACTAAATGAAGAACTTCTGATCATCAAAGAATACAAATGCAAGCTACAGCATGGGAGAAGATATTTGTAATACAGAATTGGCAAAGTACTCATATCCAGTATATATAAATAACTCATATATATCAATAAGAAAAAGACAGGCAACCCAGTTATTTCAAATGGTCAAAAAGACCTGAAGAGGCACTTCACAAAAAGGGCATCAAAATGGTCACTAAGCACATGAAAAGGTGCTTGTATTAGTTTCCTGCCGCTGTCGTAATAGGAAATTACCATGAACTTAGTGGCTTCAGACAACACAAATGTACTAACTTACAGTTCTGGAAGTCAGGAGTCCAAAATGTGTCTCAATGAATAAAAATCAAGATTTTTAGGCCGGGCGCGGTGGCTCAAGCCTGTAATCCTAGCACTTTGGGAGGCCGAGACGGGCGGATCACGAGGTCAGGAGATCGAAACCATCCTTGCTAACCCGGTGAAACCCCGTCTCTACTAAAAAATACAAAAAAACTAGCCGGGCGAGGTGGCGGGCGCCTGTAGTCCCAGCTGCTCAGGAGGCTGAGGCAGGAGAATGGCGTGAACCCGGGAGGCGGAGCTTGCAGTGAGCTGAGATCGTGCCACTGCACTCCAGCCTGGGCGACAGAGCGAGACTCCGTCTCAAAAAAAAAAAAAAAAAAAAAAAAGATTTTTAAGACTGACTAGTGGTCAGATTTTCAAGACAGGTACAGTGGCTCCCACCTGTAATCTCAGCTAACTCAAGAGGCTGAGGCAGGAGGATTGCTTGAGGCCAGGAGTTTGAGGCCAGCCTAAGTAACATAGCAAGATTAATTTAAAAAAAAAAATTTTTTTTTGAGACAGAGTCTCGCTCTTGCTCTGTTGCTCAAACTGGAGTGCAGTGGTGTGATCTCGGCTCACTGCAACCTCCACCTCCCGGGTTCAAGCAATTCTCCTGCCTCAGCCTTCCAAGTAACTGGGACTACAGGTGCCACACCCAGCTAATTTTTGTATTTTCAGTAGAGACGGGGTTTCACCATGTTGGTCAGGTTGGTCTCGAACTCCTGACCTCATAATCCACCCGCCTCAGTCTCCCAAAGTGCTGGGATTACAGGCATGAGCCACCGT
This sequence comes from Chlorocebus sabaeus, assembly GCF_047675955.1. Lineage (NCBI taxonomy): Eukaryota > Metazoa > Chordata > Mammalia > Primates > Cercopithecidae > Chlorocebus > Chlorocebus sabaeus. The sequence continues at coordinate 54,650,416 of NC_132917.1, read as the reverse complement.
GCCTGGCCAAAAAAAATTTTTTTAATTAGCCGGGCATGGTGATATGCACCTGTAGTCCCAACTACTCGGGAGGCTGAGGTCAGAGAATCACTTGAGCTTGAGGCCTGGAGTTCAAGGCTGCAGTGAGCTACGACTGCACCACTGCTCTCCAGTCTGAGCGACAGAGTCAGACCCAGTCTCTTTAAAAAAAAAAAAAAAAAAAGTCAGGACTGCATTCTTACTGGGGGCCCTAGGGAGACTCTGTTCCTTTGCTTTTTTTACCTTCTAGAGGCTGCCCACATTTCTTGGCTAGCGGGTCCCTTTCATCTTCAAAGCCAGCAATGGTCAGTCGAGCCTCCCTCATGGCATCACTACTTCCATCATGGCATCTCCTTTTCTGACTCTCCTGTCACTCTCACTTATAAGGACCTTTATGATTACATTGAGCCCACTGGGATAATCCAGGATAAGCTCCTCATCTTAAGATCTTTAACTTAATTACATTGGTAAAGTCCCTTTTGCCATGTAATGTCACATATTCACAGGCTCCAGGGATCAGGACATGGATATATCTTTAGAGGAACATCATTGTGACTACACTAGTGCCAATTTTATTGATGATCAGAGAAAATAAAATTAAAAACACAATGTGCTACTCCACACCAGGATAATTAAAACTGAAAAAGACATTCAGTACCAAGTGTTGGCAAGAATGTGGAGAAACTAGAACTCTCATACATTACTGATACATAAACTGGTAAAAACCATTTGGTAATATACCTCTTAAGGCTAAACATGTGCATGCCCTATGATCTAGGTGTCAAAAGACACGTATAAGAATGTAACTGGGCACTGTGGCTCACGCCTGTAACCCCAACACTTTGGGAGGCCGAGGCAGGTGGATCACCTGAGGTCAGGAGTTCGAGACCAGCCTGGCCAACACGGTGAAACCCCATCTCTACTAAAAATACAAAAATTAGCTGGGTGTAGTGGTGTATGCTTGTGGTACCAGCTACTCGGGAGGCTGAGGCAGGAGAATCACTTGAACCTGGGAAGTGGAGGTTGCAGTAAGCCGAGATCATGCCACTGCACTCCAGCCTGGGTGACAAAGTAAGCCTCTGTCTCAAAAAAAAAAAAAAATGTTTAAAAAGAAGCATTATTTATAGTAGCCTCAAACTGAAAACAACCCAAATGTGCAATAGTGAACACAATAAATTATATTTATCACTTCTTGGCCTTTTGGCTAACAGCAAGTACAGAATAAATTATATTCACACAGTAGAATACTATACAGCAATGGAAAAGAATGAACAAATGCTATCTACTGCAACATGCATGAATTTCATTGACAAATGTTGAATAATTCAGCCCCACACAAAAGAGAATATACTTTATTATTCAATTTCTATGAAGTTCAATATCAGGCAAAACGTATCTACATAAGAGGAGTCAGAATAGTGGTTATCTTCAAGAGGGGATAATGACTGGGAAGTGGTAGGTGAGCGGTTCCAGGCTGCATTAATGTTCTATTTCCTGATCTGGGTAGTAGTTATATGGGTGTATTAACTTCGCTAAATTTCATCATAAATACACAATTTGTATACTTTTTTATATATGTTATATTTCAAGTTAAACGTTCACAAAAACGTAAACAGATATTTGGGGTTCAACTATGAATAATTTTTTTCTTGCTGGTCTTATTTTTAAAATTTTGCTTAATGAGTAAATATAGGTATTATAATGGTGGAAAAAAAGTAACCTTTAAAAAACAGCAGAACTGAGATTCTGCGAGGTTCCCAACAAATCTAAGTAGAGCATGTAATTTAAACACGGTGCAATGAAAAACACTGGGACGCTAGACATGCTGAAAATGATGCCCTAAAGTGAACTCATCTTTAAGGTGGGAAAGAAGGAGGAAAGTTTTGGAAGCCTAAGTTACAAATAGAGGCTGCTGAAGTTTACCTTCAAAATGGTTAAATGTGTAAAATGCAAACCCTTAAAGGATTCCAGGTATCATTATGAAACCCAAAGGCCTATCACCCTTATTTCTTGAAACTGGATGATAAAAGTTTCGTCCTCTTTTGATACCCTCTAACTGTCTCAGTTTTCAGAAAGCAGATTGAAGACATTTATTAGCCAGAAGTTAACAATAAATGGCACTACACATTCCACATAACAAACCTTGCACAGCCAACCAAGACAACTTTTAGGCTACTGTGTGCCAACATGGAATAACATGTTCTGTTTGAACTGAAAAATAAATGTAAAATATAGGCCCACAAAATAACTTCAGTGACTTTTAAAAATGTGTCTAAAGTTTGATAAGGATATGGGGGATGGAAGGTTGCGGTTGGGGGGCGGGGTGTTACTGTGTGCTGCAGAGCATTTGTCCTTCCTTTTGTAAGCTTCTCTTTCTTTAAACGTATCCTATTTTTTTTCTTTTTCTGGAAGCAGAAGCTCTAATTTAATCCTCTCTGTTCCCTTGTGCTTTGCATAAAATAACTAAAGTTCCTTGTGAACCTTCTGCTCAGTATTCAAAGGGAATCTTCTGTTCAGAAGCTTCCATTTTATCTACACTCCCATTAGAGTCCTCCAAGATAAGCTCATGCCCAAGCTCCCTTACATGTCCGTGTGTTTCTCAGGAACTACACTAAGGAAGTGATCCCTGTCCTCCACACCAGTAATCCAATATGCAGGTTTCATATTTGCTATTTAACATGCCCAGATCATTCTGCCCTTTGCCCAAGTAAATTGTCTTTGTCACCATAAAACACGGATCTGATTCTCAACCTAAAAAGATATTGGTGAAGGCAACCATCCCTTTCAAAGAGATAACAAGCAGGGATCTATTGTCTCCTGGACTCATCTATTCTCTGAATGATGCGTCAAGCTCAACATCCTATCATTTTCCAGGCTTTCTTGTAACTACCACTTTGAAATACATATTGTTTTAGTAAGCTCAACATTCTTTCCCTTTCTTCTGGTAATAACTCTTCTCTCCTTTTTAAAAAACTGGCCCTTCCCCATCCCATGTGGCTCAGGGAGGACTGCCAATCACAATTTCTTGCACCGACCAGACAACCATGATACCATTCTGGGCTACAGTCATATGTCTAAAATGGTCACATGACCCTGGCATGGCCAGAGTGTCCTTCCCTGTAACTTTACAATCTGTTGCTAGGAAAGCTCCCTGTTTCCTCTGAGGTCTTCAGCTGAGAGGCTGGAAGCCAGAAGCCACCCATGACCATGGCATCAACATACTGCCCATACCCATAGGTTCAAAAAAATCTGCCAGCAGAAGAAAAGAATGAGGCCAACAACCGGAGAGAAACACAGCCAAGATATGGAGAAAGGGAGAGTCTAAAATACTACTCACAGTCATTTGAGTCCCTGTAGGCTCTGATATCAGCACCAATCTAGAACTTCCCAGTGGCATAAGCCATTAAATTCCATTGTTTCCTTAGGCCAATTTGAGTTGGGTTCTGTTACCCTGAACTGAAAGTCTCAAAACACCAAAAAACTGTGGTGGTGATGCCAATAAGCTAACTGCTCACACCAACTCTTTATGGCTTCCCAGAGGAGTGAGCACCTAATGGTGCAGACTGGCTGGTGAGTAAGTAGCTATGAAGCCATCGGAATGGCAGAGTTCCAGCTTGGTCATTCCAAGTCTAAAGCTTGAGTCCGGTCCCTGGAGTCAAATATTATCAATCTGCATGTCACCTGAGTTCTTCCTGGGCCATATCCAAAAGCCAAAAATCAGGCCCTCAGGCTGGGCAGCCAGACTAAGTGGGTATTGTGAGCAGTGCACCATGGATAGTCCGAGAGCTCACCATGGCAGGGCCCTGCTCTGTGCCAAAGTACTTCCCTTGTTCAAGAAACAGGTGATAGGAATTGTTGCCATTGCTTTCAGCAAACCATCAAGGAAAAAAATTGATCTGAACCTAGTACCAAGCAGAAATTCTTAGAAGAGGGCTAGTTTTTTCAATAGGGACCTCTCTGAAGACCACAAATGGACATACCTTGATGGGAATTCATGTTAAATTCATGTCATTATTTTTCTTTGAAAAATGTCCCTGATTCTTACCATCAGATGACAATAACTGAATGACTAAAATATGCCAGGCAATTAGGTAAATTAGGCAGCTGGGATCTGGGGTGAGAGACATCTGGGTTTAACTCCTGTTTGACAGTTACCAGCTGGATATTTTGGGGCAAATTACTTAAATACTCCAGGCCTCAGTTTCTTCTTTAGTAAATAGAGAATAATAGTATCTACCTCAAAAAATTTTTGTGGGATTAAATAAGGTAATGTATGCAAAATACTCAGTGTGCCCAGCACATAGTAGGTAATATAAATCACATATGTATGAGGTATATCATTACATATTATTAATCAAAGTACACATTATAAAATACTGGTTTTATCTTCTCACTGCATTGATAATATATATTATTGGTAGGACAATTCTATAGAAAAGACAGTAGGATAAATCCTTATTTACGTTATGATAGCAATTAAACAATCACATTTTAAATGATCAAGCCCAAGATATTTGAATATAAGATTTATTATATTTGAATTTATTATTTTAATAGACTATTTCTGCAAGTCTTCATATGTGTAAATGTAGGCATTTACCATGAAAGAGACCAAAAAGAAAAGAAGAAACATTGTTTATTTTTACCCATGAATGATTTACTTTCTAAAATTAGAAAATTTCCACATTCTTTGTCTTTAAGAGAGTTAAAACTAATCTGACATAAGAGCAGAAGAAGCTGTCGGGAATATCATTTTCCTGCATGTACACTGGTACATCTCTTTTTGAAAGGCAGTTTGTCAACATCTATCACAATATAAAATATACAAATTCCTTGACCCTGGCCATTCTACTTCTAGAAATATCTGCTACAGAAATACGCATATACTGTAGAAAGCATACATAAGGATGTGTGCTACAACAGTGTTCATAATAGTCAACAATCTAAATGTCCATCGATATGAAGGCTTAGATATAAAACTGAGATTGAACTGACAAATTAGAAGTCCAGGGATTCTGGCCAGGGACAGTGGCTCAGACCTGTAATCCAAGCATTTTAGAAGGCCAAGGTGGGAGGATTGCTTGAGGACAGGAGTTTGAGGCCAGCCTGGGCAACAAAGCAAGACCCTGTCTCTACAAAAATAAAAATAAAAAATTAGCAGAGAGTGGTGGCATGCACCTGTCGTCCCAGCTACTCGGGAGGCTAGGGTGAGAGGATCACTTGAGTCCAGGAGGTTGAATCTGCAGTGAGCCATGATCATGCCACTGCACTCCAGCCTAGGCTACAGAGTGCAATCCTGTTCCCTGCCCCGCAATAAAAAGAAGTCCAGGGGTTCTTCTGGTAGCCACAATGTATGTAAACACTGGCCTCTGAGTCAATTCAAATCAACAAAAATGTGTTGAGTGTCCTCCCTATACTAGTCCTTGTGCTGGACCAGTGGTGAAGACAGCAAACAAGACACTCTGGCCTTTTAGCCTGAAGAAGAAAAACCAAAACTAGATTCCATATTTTCCCAAGCCAGGTAGGCTCTTAGAAGACAGCTTTCAATAACACCCATGATTTTTAGCTTATAGCTTCAACTAAAAATCATATAAAAATCATGCCCACCAAAGGCACTGGGGCAAATTTTTTTGTGTGAAAAGGAAATAAAGCTTTATTGAGTCTTTCTTTGACACCATATAATCATAGTTTTGATAATTTCCTATGTTCTCTTACAGTTTATTTTTTCTGAGTTTTCTGTCAACAACTATAATTCCTTTTTGGTGTCTTGCCAGAATTAATAAACAATTTTACCCATTATAATTTTTGTAATAATCTTCACTATAAGGAACCCATTTTCCCCAGAATTACTGGAATACCTCCCACATTTTAAAGTGAAAGTTTCTAAACCTATAAATTGTAACAAAATTTAACTAAGCACAAAATTAGGATAAGTAATAATGACTCAGTTCTGTAATCCAAGTATTAATATAAAGTAAAAATCCGAGATAAAGTTGTATAATGTAGTTATAAATAAAAAAGATTAAAATGAGTATACTAGTAGAAACAAGAACTGTTTAACATTTTTTCACATATATCTCAAAGTTTTTTTCATAATTTCATATCTTAAGGATAAATAACATGGCATAAAATCTATCATGCTAATTAGTACAGTAATTTTTGCTTAGAGCCCAAATAAAATAAAACAAAGAGCCTGAAATAAGTTTAAAGTTCCAATTCCCTTACAATTACCACTTTTTTATTGCCATTTAGTCTTAAGCAAGAATTAAGTTCATTCTTTATGTGGGCTTCAGACAAACATACTAATTTTCTCTAGTGATAAGTAAGGTTACCGGAGAATATATAAGTTAATGAGTTTGTTTTTAGTCATTTCACAAAATTTTCTCATTATTAACTCCCACTATTCTGAATTTCAGGATCTTGTCCTACAGTAGTATGTTGCCACCACCTGAACATCAGTCTAGCAGACCTTTTACCTTATTATCCAGAAAGCACACTTGGCATGAAAAGAAAGGATATCCTTGGCTAGATTTGCTTCTGTCGTGGCTGAAAAGGTGAAGTGACCTGCTCTGAAAACATAAAACCCCACTGTCTAGGGTGAAGCATTTTACCCACCAGCATAGTGGTGACATTTGGTGAAATTCTAAAAATCTTTAATTATTACTTACACTTTATGTATTTACCAAAATGTTATGTATCTCCTTGATATTTAATAAAATCAATTTTAAAATCCTATAGTTAAGATTCCTATGAACACAAGGGAAAAGGTCAAATGAGGATTTGAATGAGCATAGGCTGTAGAAAATACACAGCGCTCATACTGCAGTCTCTTTGAAGTGCATACAGTGCCAGAGAAAGTAAGTTAGACATTCAGTAATTGACATTCAGTGAAAACCACTCCTGGGATGTCAAGTGAGTGACTGCTTCCTTGATGTGGCATCTATGGCTGATCACTGATCACTCATGGCACAGTACTGCTCTAATAATTCCATTGATTTATTGCGGGAAATTTGATATTTTATTTTTGTGTGGTACCCAGAAAGAAAAAGCTAGCTGCTGAATTAGCTTTTGAGATTCATAGGAGAGTTAGATGAAACTAGGACACGTATGGAATTAAATACCTATAAACAGATCAATCGTTTTCTATCTATAAAACAAAAAAGTCACTTAAAAAGAAAAAAGATGCTATAACTCAGAAAAAAACTAAGTCCTGAATTATGTAAAATTTGTGCCTATAAATCAGTCTTTGCAGTGTGACATACTATAAGGATTAGTAACAACAACAACACTCTTTTCTTTCTTTCTCTTCTTCTTTGTATTTTTATTTTTGACAAAGCCCTTAAACAGAATGTTGTATACATCTTGAAATTTCAGGAATAATAAACCACTATAAAACCAAATGAAATCACAAGCCTGTACCCAAGGAAAACAATAAATAGATTTTCAAACCTCTGATTTGTTGCTCCATCAAAGTAGGTATGTCCTCTTGATTAAGGATCATTTTGGGAAAAAGAGACACAGTTGATGGTCAACCTGCACCTTCATTCAGTATTTCCTACTGAAACAGATGGCATCTTGGGCGTGTTGAATCTCCCAGAATAGGTGCCTATGAGCAAGACAACTCTTAAATCTTCCAGATACCAGGAAGTGCCTTGCCCTAATTAGGCTACACTTTCCTGTTGCCTCCACATTTTCATTCTTACTCATTATTCTAGCAGTTTGGATTCTGCCCCACACCACTGGAATGAAATTGTTCTTCCCTTAACCTCTTTTGAGTCTCAATCCTGGTCCATCTTTTTGCACAGCTCCACAGTTGACCCCGCCTCCACTTCCTCTACCACCAGCCCCACCCAGCAAAACACACGCAGAGCCTCTTGCTCCTCCCTTGGCTTACAAGATCCTAAACCTCCCCAATTCTTCCTGGCTACTCTGCTCCTGCTCAGGCCCCTTCATGCTGTTTCTCCTCTCCTCACTAGTTAAAGGGAAGGATATACCCCATGGTTTTATCTTAAGCTCTTTTTTATTTTATTTTTGAGATAGGGTCTTGCTCTGTAACCCAGGCTGGAGTGTGGTGCAGGGAATATGGTTCACTGCAGCCACAATTTCCTGGGCTCAAGCAATCCTCTCTCCTCAGCCTCCCAAGCAGCTGGGACCACAGGGGTGTACCACCACACCTGGCTAATTTTATTTTCATTTTTTTGTAGAGGTGGAGTCTCGCCATGTTGCCCAAGCTCATCTCGAACTCTTGGACTCGAGTGATCCTCCCACCTCAGCCTCCCAAAGTGCTGGGATCACAGATTTTAACCACCAGACTTGGCCTATCTTAAGGTCTTGTCACTTTTCATTTCACATGCATTTCAGCTCACACATATGTTAATCTCCATGAGTGTCTCCTGGCAGGCACTCAGTCAGTGTCTGTGAGCTGTGAGATGAGTCTCACCTTTATCCATCTGGCTACCTTTCATAGAAGAGACTATCCCATCTGGATCTCCATCCAACAACCTTCCTGAAGATCAGACCTGCAGTTAAGACTGCCGACCCGTTCCCTCCTTGGGAAGTTACTCTTAAAAGAAGTTTGTCCCAAGATTAACTGCTTCTAAACTGAATTCAGTGCTCTGTAATACCTCTCTGCTTCACCAAAACTGGTCATTTTAATCTACCCTGGAGTCAGAAGCAGGACAGTCCTCCTAGACCTCACACCTGGAGAATGCTTCCTGCCTTAAAGACTCTCCTCCAGCATCCCTTCTCTTGTAAAGGCTCCCCAAAACCAGTGTGCAGGCAGGCAGGCCCTCTTCTCCGCATCCCACAATGCCTTGTTTCCCTTACTCCCTCACTGGGAAGGCCTCCACGGCAGGGTATGTGTGTGTGCACGCACGTGTGTGTGTGGTGTTATACACACACATTCCCATCCTTCTAGTAGCACCGAACAGAGTGGTGCCTGACATCTGAAAAGGCAAGGTCTCTTCTGTGCACTTCTAATGTCCATAGTTAAATTTTCAATAGGCACCTCAAACTCAGCATGTCTGAAGTAGGCCCCCATCCTCCCGCCCCAGAACCCACTCCTCCTCCTCAGTCCCTCTCTCCCCTAACTGACCCACAACTTCCTAGTCAACCAATGCATTTGCTCCTCCCTCTCCCACTTCCTCATCCCACAAATGCCCCCTTTGGCTCTCCACTGTCTCCCTCCTGCTCTGCGTTCCAAAGGTCATTCCTTCACACTGGCCTCCCTCACTCTGCATACCCCACTCCCCTGTCCATGCTACTTTTTTATAAGTCTATATGTCTAAAATCCAGATCCAGTCGCAGTCACTAACATCTTTTAAAACTTCCATGGCTCACCTCTGCATTTGGATTTTTATCCTATCCAAATGTGAAATCACCTACATGTTCCTGCAAATTTATCCCTCGGGGTCACTTTGCCACCCAAGGAGATTCCCATGGGTTTATATCCCTTCCTCTGGCCCCTTAGGCACTCAGCCAGTTCTTGTTTTCTTCTAGGCTATCATCAACCATTATGGGTCCTTCTTTTCCCCACAGAAGACTAATAACATAAAGCAATCTCTTTAGCTCAGAAGACCACCTGTCTCAGAACTGCATTCTAAGTGCACTACATCATTATTTTCTAGATTCCCCCCGCCCCCCACAACTCTCCTCTGGCCCAACTCTCATTGTTCAATGTACATGCCGAGAATTGTCCAATGCATTGTCTTCACCCTAACTGTGACCTCAACCTGCAATGCTTTCCCCCACCCAGTATGCCAGCTAACTTCCTAACATCCTCCTAGAGGCCACCCAAATACCATCTCTTCCAGAATGTGTTCTTCTAAAACCCCACTAGTCAAATTTACCTTCCGTCCTCTGTTCTCTAGTTCAGAGGTTTTCAAAGATGATGTGCAAGATGATTTGGGGAGTATAGTAAGAAAATGTTATAATTCATATGTAAATTGCATTTACATATAAATTTAATGTAAATGTTATATGTGTTTTATAATATAATGTTAGCACAATAATACAAGTATATAACATAAATATATAAATAAGCAAATATTCCTCTAGTGGAAGTTGCACAAGAGTATTTTACTAAGAGAGGTATACAATCAAAAAAAGTTTAGAGACTACGACTCTAGCTTAACATTTTTCACTATGGCCTTCTTATTTAAGGTAATTTTGGCGCTCTCTGTCTCTCCTGGTTTATGAGTTCCCATGTAATAGAAAGAACATGGCTTTGGAGTCAGACAGAAATAGGTTCAAAGTTGGGTCTGTTGGTTACTAGCCATGTGACTATCCCTCTGAATTTTCTTCAGGATTACAGGGGAAAATGCATATATATAAAATATGTCTATGTAAATGACAGATACATATAGCAGGTCCTTGAATAACATCACCTTGTTATTCAAGGTTATTCAATGCTTGTTATTCAATGCTTGTTACAGCATTGATGAGAAAAAATATCAATTCCTGGCCAGGGCCACTGTCATGTGGAGTTTGCACAATCTCCCTACATCTGCCAGGGTTTTCTCCAGGTGCTCTGCTTTCTTCCCACACCCCAAAGATGCACACATTCAGTGAACTGGTGTGTCTCCCTGAGTGCTACGTGAGTGCAACCATGTGTGTGCGTGCACCCTGCGATGTGACTGCGTCCTGTCCAGGGCTGGTTCCCACCTTGTGCCCTGAGCTGCTGGGATGGGCTCTAGCCACCCAGGACCCTGAACTGAATAAACGAGTAAATCATTATCTTACTAGTTTTTATTAATCTTTCTTAAACATCTAGATAGCTCCCATTTACTTTAATGTTTAATATGATAAGCATTTTGATCTTTAGTTAGAAGGTTAGTGATTTTCCTGTTGCCAGAAATATGCTGTAGGAATTTAACTCTTTTTATCAATTGACTGATGGTAAAATTGGTTTGTTGTACACTGTTTTGCTTAAAGTCACAGTTTCTGAAGACCTATCAATGATGACATTCAGTGAGGACTTACCGTGTAAAAAAACTTACTCAGGGCCTAGAGTGAGGGTTCGTTCTCTTTTATGTCATTCTTCAACTCACTTTGCAAAGCTCCTTACATGCTTTATTGAATTAAATTCTCAATAATAACCTACCAGTGTGTCTACAGGAAGCAGCTGAGGCTGGCTGCGTAACAACTAAGAAGTGGTAGAATCTGATTCAAACCTAGGTGTGACTGGCACTGAAGCCCTAGCTTTTTTCACCACATCAAGTGTCTCCGGGTCACAGAGGGGCCAGTCGCCTGCATAGCTAGGGTGGAGACACACAAATGGAAAGCCATAGCAGAACTGAGATGTGTTTAAGAGACGGATGGAGAAAATGTTACAGTGGCAAGGAGGAAACAGACATTAGTTCTGCTCCCATGAAATCAGGAAGGGTTTCACAGAGATGGTGACACTGTAGTTGTCTCTTGGTTTATATGAATCTGCCACAGAGAGAGACCTGGAAGGCACTCTCAGCAGCAAGGCTGTGGGCAGTAACATGGAGACACAGAAACCCTTTGACTTACTGCAAGGAGTATGGGTGATGGGACCAAAGGTAGGAAAGTTGGGGAAACAGAGCTGTGACAGGAGATAATGGCAAAAAGGTGGGGTAGGGTCGCATTCCAGAAGCAATAGAGTTGGCAGGAGTTTTTAAGCAAGGCACAAGACAGATCAGATCTGTGCCACGAACACTAACTCCAGTGCTAGCATAGAGCAGGAATTCTGGAGACTAAAACCACTTGAGGAATCTTTTTTTAATTTTAATAGTGTGGTTTGTCTCATTGTTGTGAATGTTAATTTGAATTTAGTTATGGTGGGTTGCCAGGTTTCTCCACAGTACTTATTGTTTGTCCTTTGTAAATAATAAATACCTGCTGGTGGAGGATGATGTGAAATCACGTTCCTCAACAAACCTTCATCACTAGTTATAGCATCCATTGGTTTTCTAAATCCATCATTCCAGCTATATTTAATACTTGGCTTTCTACACAAGGAAGAGCTTTGCCTTCTCCCCATTGAGTTATTTATATCACTATGGATGCAAGGATTTTTATTTTATTCTACAGATTATAATTCATGCTCAAATTATCCCAGATGTGGCCAATGGAAGTCCCTTCAAGCCGGCTCTCATGTCATTTTAATATCTCCCCTTATTCTTTAAGCACTGCTATATTTTCTAGCACAAGAAGATATTCCAGATGTATCTTGTGCTTTCACTGCCACAGGCCTAGAATCAGCTATTTCTCCAAGGAGTTCTGGTCTTTTTTGTGGAGAACAGTCTTTAGAAACTGAATTCTGGGTGCTAGTCATGTTTCTGGTGCTGCTGTGTCACTGCTTTCTTAGTTCTCTCAACAGAAAGAGCAAGGAAATTGTGTGTGTGTGTGTGTACTCATTTATAGATACCTATATCTATATTTCTATGATAATTTTTAAATGCAGATTTTGGGGCTTCACACCTATACCTACTGAATCAGAATCCTTAGGAGTGGGCTCATAAATCTGAATTTTTTGTTTAAGTTTCACCAGGTTCTTGAGCAGAGGTTGGGCTAGCGGGGTAACCATCAAAGCCGGGAGACCAGTCAGTACTTTACTGCAACCATCCACACAAAACCAGGGATGTGGACCAGGGCAGAAGCAGTAAGACAGAGAGGCCAAGATCAACTGCACTTGGGGCTCCCTGGACAATGAGAATGAAGAGGGAAGGAGTATCCAGGCACTCACTGGTTCCTGCTGGGATCGCTGGGATCGTGTGGCCTGCACTGTCATTTACGGAGTAAGCACTCAACACACGTTTGTTTAATTTCAGTATCTTCTCATTTTTCTCCCATATATTATTAAAAAATCCAAGTTGCTGACATTCTGGGAAGAAAATAATTATACATTTATAGAATTTATATATATAATTTATATCTCTTCTATTACATTTTTATCATATGGACTAGAAACTGAATTTCACTGAAGGCAAGGAAGATGACCTGCAAAGTCATTATCAGTAGGCCAGCCCCTCACATACATAAACAGGGCCAGTCAAAGTGAATGTGATCATATCCACTCCGCAGAAAAATAGGCCTGCAAGTCTTTTCACCAAGAAGCAACATCTGTAACAATATCTCTTATTGTCCCAAGAAAAAAAAAAGAGCTAGAGTCTGCTAGAGATAGAAGTCATAAAGCTGAAAGGACTGCCTACTACCACTGCAGCATAAAACTCACTGGAGCATGAGGAAAAATATATAAAGCAGATGTAAGAAGAAAAGTAAACCTAAAAGGAAATGACCCTTGGACATTCTTATTGCTATAACAGAAAGCTTAAAACCCAGATAAAAGTACGGTCCAGAGAAAAATCAGCATTCGCAGTGTTTATGTAGTAAAAGCAATTCATCAATGACCTCTTATTGCTAAACCCACTGTGCCCCTTTCCAGACTCACCTTCTTCTACTCTGCTGAGTCTACTGAGCATCTTCTTGACACCTCTCTGTTCTGGATTCCAGGGCATTCTACTTCCCTGGTTTACCTCCTACCCCTGTGACCATTCCCATCTTTCATAGACACCCCTTTATCTGCTGGTTTCTAAAAAGTTGATCTTTCTCAAAGTCCTGACCCTGGGATCTTCTCTTTCCTCCCTACCCTCTCTGGGTATCTCACTCACTCCTACACACACACTGAAACTCTCACAGCTCTCTCCTGAGCAAAGGCCCATATAAATGTACAACCACCTCTCGGATGTCTCACAGACCCCTCCATCTAAACATGTTCAAAGCTGAACTCATCTCCCCTGATCCCGAACCTGCTCCTCATTCTGTTTCAGTGAATGGTCATCACCATCCAACTAGCTGACTAAGTCAGAAACTTGACCGCTAGCTTACACCTACCTGCCTTCTTTCTACCCCATTCCCAATGCCCTCCCCCATATCCAATCCATCACCAGGAATCTAGAGTCTCCAGAATGTATTCATAGTTCTCTTTGCATGCTACCACAATTACTTCACACCTGGATTCCTTCGAGTGCTTGCAGACTTGTTTCCTCCAATCCATTATCCACACTGCAGCCAGAGTGACAGGTATAGAGCCTAAATCTAATGATGCCCCTTCTGGAAGAAAGCCTTCCCGAACCACCACCCACCTCCCATGAATGGGCTAGGAGTATGTCCTGAGGCTCTCACACACTTTGGGTAACTAACCGTATCCAGCTGTGCGTGTGTGGACTCCTGCCCTCGTGACTGCAAGTTCCTTGAGAGATGTGTGCTGTGTGCTGCTGGGTCCCCAGTGCCTCACACAGAGTATGGCACATAGGAGGCACTCAAGAAATCTTTGTTGTAAGTCATTTTCCTTAAGAGGTTCCTAACCTGGGGGTCCATGTACCCTTTTATAGATTTCAGGAGGTTGATGAACTTAGATTAAAAATTATACCTTTATTTTCACTAACTTGTAACAGACTAGGATATCCTATCATTCAGAAGGTAATCAACAAACCATAGAAGTATCAGCAGTACCTGTGACTCTGTGACTGGTAAAAACACAGAATTTTCATATCACATTACATTCATTGCAGATATCTCAAACATCAGGCATATTCATTGCTACTTTTAAATCACAGTAATTATAAGAACTGCTAAACCTTTTAAGTGTATGTGTTAATAAAGAAGCGCATATACTATATACCCACATATTAAAACTATTTTTATAACTATATTTCAAAAGAATTACTTTCCTATAGAATATATGTATATATTTTACTTTATACACTACTCTGTGATGAGAAAACACTACTCTGTGATGGTGGAAGTATAAATCGATACAATCGCTTTGGTCTCAAACTCCTGGTCTCATGTGATCTGCCCACCTCGGCCTCCCAAAGTGCTGGGATTACAGGAGTGAGCCACTGCATCTGGCCAGATACAACCACTTTGGAAAACCATTAGACAGTATCTAGCAAGGCACCCTGTGCACCCTGTGACCTGACAATACCACTCCTAGGTGGAACTGCACATATGTTCACTTGTGCTAGAATGCTTGTACCAGTAGCCAAAGGAAACTGCACACCATCCAAATGCCCATAAACAGTAGAACAGATAAACTCCAGTATTTCCACACAACAAAAAATACAGAACTGAGAATAAGCATGTAGAAACACAAATGAATCTCATCAACATAATATTGATTGAAAGGAGCCAGGCACAAAAGAATGCAAACTGTACCATTCCTGTTAAAAGTACCTTAAGCAAAACTAATCTAAGCTCTTAAAAGTCAGGATGGAGGTCGCCTTTGCAGTGGGGACTGTCACTGGACAAGGGCATGAGGTGCTGTCTGTGGTGCGGGTGGTATTGATTTCCCGATGTGAGCAAGGTTACAGGTGTGTTGGGTTTGTGAGAATTGAGCCAGGTGTGCACTATGATATACGTACTTTTCTGTATCTGTATTACACTGCAATAAAAGTATAAAACAGAAAAAACAAGCCTATTATTCTGAGATGTGGTCTATAGGATTCATAGTCTGTCAAAGGGAGTACAAAAAAGAAGTCCTATTCTAAGCAGAAATTCTAAGGGGATCATCCAAAAACAAATAAAAGTCATGCACAAGTCTTTCATTTATTCATTCAACAAACACTTCTTAAGCACCTTCTACATGCCAAGCTCCATTATAAGAACTGTAGGCAGAGCAGTGAATGAAACAGCCCTGCCCAAATACAGCTTATATCTTAAAGAGACAAGATGGATCAAAAGAATTACTAAGGAAAAAAATAAAACAAGGATGGGCAATAAGGAATGTGTTAGAGAAGAGTCTGAATTTTAAATAGGGTAATCAGTTAAGCTAACACTGATCAGGCACCTAAAGGAAGTGAATAATGTCATGTGAATATCTGAGGGGACAAGGATCCAGGCATAAAGAGTGCAAAGAGTGCAAAGGCCCTTCAGCAGAAGAGCACCTCGGTATTCAAGCAGCAGCTAGAAGGCCAGTGTGGCTGGAGCGGATCAAGGAATGTAGAGAAAACAGATTGGATCACAGAGGTAAAAGGGGCCAAATCCCCAAATAGGGACTTAGAAGCCATAACAAGGACTCTGGCTTTTACTCTGAGGGTCCAAGGCAGAGAACTTACATGACCTGACTTATACGGATGGTGCAAAAGTAATTGCAGTCTTTGCCACTGAAAGTAATGGCAAAGACTGCAATTACTTATTGTAACCAGATTACTCTGGCTGCTGTGTTGAGAATAGAATGGAAAGGCAAGGACGGAAGCAGGGAAGAGGCAGTGGGCAAGAGGTCTCAGGAAAGAGCATGGCATGAAGAGAAAAGGAGAGAACAGATGCCTGCACTTCAACCTGGGTAACAGAGCGAGTCTCCATCTTAAAAAACAAAACATACGCATTATTATTATTATTATTGTTGCTGCTGCTGTCATCGTTACTGAACCATTTGAGAGTAATCTGCAGCCATCATGATTCTTCACTCCTAAATATTTCAGCACACATCTTCTAAGATAAGTACATTCTCTTATATAACTGCATTGCTACAATCAAATTCAGAATATTTTACAGTGACACAGAGCTGTTACCTCATATATAGTCCCATATTCAAATTTCACCAATTGTCCCAATACTGTTGTATACAGCAACCCCTCTCCACCCAATCCAAGGTCACACATTGCATTTAGTTCTATAATTCTAGTCTTCTTTAACCTGGACAGTCCCACAATCTGTTTTTGTCTTTTACAAGAATAACACTTGTTGCCAAGTCCAGACCAGTTAAATTGTAGAATGTCCCTCAATTTGCATTGGTCTGTTTCCTCATGATTAGATTGAGGCCATGCACTTTTGGCAAGAGAATGTGATCAGTGACATTGACCAGTCCCTGTATGTATCAGGTAGGCCTAGGGACAGTAGGCAAAGGGCAGGGGAGGTAAGATAAAATCAGGGGATCACCATGATGAGGAAAGAAAAGGATGGGCACTGAGTAGAAGGTGATCAGCTGACTCAGTGCTGTGAAGAGGTTAAGCACGACATGGCTCCACCTAGCAATGGAGGTCACTGAAGCCGCTCCAGAGAACTCCAGGGGCCAGTGGAAGCAGAAACCAGTTCACTATGTTGAAAAGTAAATGAGATATAAAGAAAAGAGAGAAAGTAATGCAGACAACTAAGAACCTCAGGACTTTAACTTAGAAGAGATTTTGGAAGGATCTTAGGGATTTACAACTGAGGAAACCGAGGCCCAGAAAAGGTAAGTGCCATGCCCAGAGTCACATGTCTGGTTAGAGACAGAGCCCATGGGGTGTTCAACCCCATGGGACCCCAATCCCCATGCACAATGCCATGCTCCCTCTTCTGAGAAGTCTGGCATTGAAGGAAAAGAGGAGAAAGGAATCAGAAGAAAAGGTTAATAAAAACAAAGTAGAAATACTCCTGCAATGATCTTCCTGAAATGTAAATTGGCCTTGTCTTGCCTTGTTTAAATGAACTCACTGGTCCCCATAACTTGTGGAATGCGCAGTAAATCTCTTAGCCATCTAGCTCCAGCCCACTTAATCCAGCTTCATCTCCCACCATACCCTCCTCACTCTCATCCGTCATTCTGGTAACATTGAGCTACTTATTCTTGCTTCAGGGGACCCTGCTATTTTAAGCCCCTGAGCCTCTGCACAAGCTGTTCCTGCCCCGTCGTTCCCTCCTTCCCCATTCTTTTTCCACCTCCCTGCCAAACCGCTCTTCAGCCTTCAAAAGTCACTTTCTCCAGGGATTTTCCCTCGAACCCCTACTTCTGTATCTTCGGGTGAAACTCTTTTGGGCCAGGAAAGACAAATTTAGTTAGAGCTGGCAGGTGCTACCTTACAATCTCTGCAGACATCTGGACTTCACTTCCCTCTTACAAACATTCCAACATATTTTCAAAAGTTGCTTAAAAGACAATATTTCTTACATTGAAAGGGATGCAAATCATGATTTTTCTCATAATACAGTCAAAATATCTGAAGCACAAACATTCAAAAGGAATGCCTCATTCATTGTAAGAGCCATGGCCATATTCCAGTAGGAAACATTATGTCCTCAATGGCTGTATTTTCCATCCAGACCAGTAGAGAAGTACAAGGAAGAAGTCAAATCAAATTTGGCGTCTAAGAACACAGCGATAATCACTCATTATTGCCATTCAAATATTTTTTTAAAAAAGAAGATTCTGAATCCTGCCTCTCAATGCCAGCTGAGAATAATATTTTTGGGTTTTATCTTCACAAAGTATGTATAAAATGAGTTCTATAGAAATCTCACCCCTATTGCTCCTTCCAAATAATTCAAAATATAAAGAATAAGTAAAAATATCCAAAGCATTTACTATGCCCATGACAAGGTGCTAGGCACAGGGACATACACATGAAATTCAAAGTAGATGGAAACATGGGTAAGTCAACAAATGCAACATGATGCAATGACTCCAGAAGGGAGGAATGTGCATGGTAGCCCAGATGCATAGAGAAAGGAGGACAAGACAGTCTTGAGCTATTAGATAAGGCTTCAGGGAGAGGTGACACTTGCATTGACATTGAAGGGAGTGAAGGACTGTACAAGTAGAGAAAGGAGGGATCATTTCAGGCAACCAAAATGATACATGCAGGGATGAGCAAACACAAAATAGGATGCCAGAACTGGCATCCTTCAGGGAACTGCAAGGTGTGTGATAGGGCTGGAGGATGTTAAGACAGGGAGAGACATCAGGCTGGAAGAGAAGCCAGGGAGAAGATCATAATAGACCATGGAGAACATCCTGTGGGAGTTTAACTCTCATCATGCAGGCAATAAGGAACCTTAACCAGGTTTTAAATCTAGCCTTAGGAAAATTCATTTTCAAAATGTGTTAGATAGCTACACTCACTAAATCACCCAAGGGTTCACTTGTAAAACCTTTTCACTCATTGCCATGGTTGATGTTCAGCAGGTATGCACCAGTATCTCTACCAGTTAAAATATGGAACTATTTCTTTACCAGTTGGTAATTAACCTCTGTCCCTCATCCCTACCTCTACTACCTTGGCCACTGTGCCAGCTCCAGGAAGCCTCCTGTGAGTACCATCAAGCCACCTCCCCAGTGCCTGCCAATATCAGCCTCATTTCCATCTGCACTCCTCTAACCCACCACCCCTGACACCAGACCAGCAGGGGATAAAAAAACCCTTAATAGTAGCACTGGCACCCCAGTGGGCAAACAATGCCCAACTGGTCTTCCAACACTGTGGCCACCAGCCATTGCGTAGCACTGTCCGGAGACACTTTGGCATGGTCTCTTATGAGAAGTGAAAACTCCATAATATATATCACCAATATTTTTTTTTTTTTTCTTTTGAGATGGAGAGTCACTCAGCCACCCAGGCTGGAGTGCAGTGGTGCAATCTCAGCTCACTGCAACCACTGTTTCCTGGGTTCAAGTGATTCTCCCATCTCAGCCTCCTGAGTAACTGGGATTACAGGCACTCACCATCATGCCCAGCTAAGTTTTGTATTTTAGAAGAGACGGGGTTTCACCATGTCGACCAGGCTGGCCTTGAACTCCTGACCTCAGGTGATCTGCCCACCTTGGCCTCCCAAAGTGCTAGGGTTACAGGTATGAGCCCCCGCACCTGGCCATATCGCCAATATTTTTAATGTAAGCCCTTTTAGTATCCCTTTACTTATCTTTTCTTGTCCTCAACTCAGTATTTCTCATCACTGTCCTTTTCTGTGCATCAAGAAATCATTTGCCTCCTCTTCTAATCCACCTTCTGTAGTAAAGTTGCCATTTATTCTCTCCCAGTCTAGTCCCCCCTTATTAGGGGTGGGGGGATCTTCTCTAAAGGGGAAGCCCTTTGAAACACTGTCCCACCCTCCAGGCTACAGCTGTTTGGACCCGGTGGACATCCTGACCCATGACAGGGAAATTAGATTCTCTTTCCTAGGAATTTGGAATTAAGACTCAAAAGATTGATTCAGTTGATTTTGTAGGACCAAGATTGATTGTACTCAGGGGACTGAGGTGGATTTTTGGGAGGGCGGCCATGTGCAAAATGAATCCTTAAGTTAAGCAGCCAGAGAAAATCAAAGCATGATTTTCCAGAGAGAAGCAGAGATGTGAATCCCTGGGTTGCATAGGGACACTTGCAAGAGAAATAAGTAGAGAAAGAATAGCTGCCTGATAGTGTGCAGTGACTGATAGTGTGCACTCCCTGTAATTGAGTTCCAAAAGGTTTTCTTTCCACCTTGTAATCTCCTCAACTGTACTTCTTTGAAAAAGTTTCTTGCAACTGATGATCCTTACTTAGAAGACATCTTGTCATTTGTGAGTCTTGTTTTATTCCTATCCATAAAATCAACTCATAACACAGAAAAATGTTTTCCTGGCATTATTAAACAGCAGTTAAACTAAAAATGAAGGCTCATGCCTTAAAATAATTCCCCGTAGCCTTAGAAAAATTCTCTAACCAGCCTATTAAGGAATTACCAGTCCAGAGAGAGCTCCTTTCACCTCCAGGAGGTAAGCTGGCCTGCTGCTCCCCTCCTCTGTGTTCATGGGAA
This sequence comes from Chlorocebus sabaeus, assembly GCF_047675955.1. Classification (NCBI taxonomy): domain Eukaryota; kingdom Metazoa; phylum Chordata; class Mammalia; order Primates; family Cercopithecidae; genus Chlorocebus; species Chlorocebus sabaeus. Next base: position 54,629,878 of record NC_132917.1, on the reverse strand, counting down.
AGGGAGTAGCAGGCAGCAAACCAGTGGACAATCCCAGAATCCTTCAAATTCCAGTTGAGGCCATCCAGATGCCTACCTCCCTTAAGGGAAAGAAAGGAATGAACTGATAAAGGGGTAGAGATCAAAGGGCACCCTCTGTTACAACTCCCCCTGCTTTCCATACCACTCACCTCCTCAGCTGGCTCAACAGACCTGTGTCCAGCAGCAAGGCTGATGCTTATAAAATCATTTTTAAGAAGCAAAAACCTTTGGGAGTAAACAAATCCAATGGATAGACTGTTATTGGTCCCTAAACTAGCAGTTACTAAATACTGCACTCACTCTTCAAGTTATAGTTTACTTTATAAATACATAAAAATCTACATGTCATTCATTAGCTCTAATAGCATCGTTACAAATATAGAATAGCAACCAAAGCCTATGGTTTCTATTTCTTCTAGGTTAATCTCTTTAATGGTTATTTCCATTTCTGGGCCCCCAAACATTCAGCATCTTCTACATGGAAGAAGTTAGTCCCCTGCTGGCTGAATTCAAAGGCTGTGGGCATCCAAGATAGTTTCATGGAGAAAAAGTAGTCTTTTCAACAAACGATGTTGGGACAACTAGATATCCACATGCAAGAGAATAAAGTTGGACCCCTACCTCACACCATATATAAAAATTAACTCAAAATAGATAATCTACCTAAATGTAAGAGCTAAAAGTATAAAACTCTTAGAAGAAAACATAGGAGTAAATCTTGATGACATTGGATTAGGTGATGGTTGCCTAGATATGACATCAAAAGCTTAAAAAAAGAAAAAATTAATAAATTGGACATCAACAAAATGAAAAACTTCTGTACTTCCAAGGGTACCACCAAGACAGTGAATAGGACAACTCACTGAATGGGAAAAAATCTGCAAATAATATATAAGGGACTTATACCCAGAATATGTAAAAACAAACAAAAAAAAAAACTTTTAGAACTCAACAATAAAAAGACAAACTGATTAAAAATGGGTAATGGATTTGAATAGATATTTCCCCAAAGAAGATATACAAATGGCTAATAAGTTTATGAAAACATGATCAATATCATTAGTCATGAAGGAAATGAAAATTAAAACCACAATGAGATATCATTTCACACCCAGCAGCATGGCTATAATAAAAAAAGACAAACAGTAACAAATCTTGACAATGATGTGAAGGAATTGGACCTCTCATACATTGCTGACGGGACGGTAAAATGGTGTGGCTGTTGTGGAAAACAATTTCACAGTGCTTCAAAAAGGTGTTCAGATCCACACCTTGAGGATAGGAGAAGCTGCAGGATAGTGTTGCCTAATTAGGGTTGCTGCCATGGGAACAGCTTTTCACCTATCACAGTGTAATCCGCATGTCTGATTGATGCGGTTGGTGGGACTGATAAAATTCTTTATTCAGCGCAATGTTTTCAAGCAGTGACCATTATGTGGTAAAAGAAAACACAGTCATGTTTCTTTTCTTTTTTGTTTTTCTTTTTTTTTTTTTTTTGACAGCGTCTCACCCTGTCACCCAGACTGGAGTGCAATGGTGTGATCACCGCACATTGCAGTCTTGACCTTCCAGGCTCAAGTGATTCCCCTGCCTCACCCTCCCAAGTAGCTGAGACCATAGGCACATGACATCATGCCTGACTAATTTTTAAATGTTTTGTAGCGATGTGGTCTCCCGATGTTGCCCAGGCTGGTCCTCAATTCCCAGGCTCAGATGATCCTCCCACCTCAGCCTCCCAAAGTGCTGGGATGACAGGAGTGAGCCCAGTCTCATATTTCTGAATTAAAAATTAGATTCATGATGTGACAAGAACAAGTATATCCACAACAATAACTGAATGGAATATTTGTGACTGTCCTTGGAAATCTAGGACATATGTTACCAAAACCCATGAGGCATTAATGACCTGGATGAGAATTACAATGACCTTGGTCTTTCTCTGGCTATCTATACCAGAATTTTGGGCACATTAAGTTGCTTCCCACTCTGACACTTTTGCACATAACCTCTTTTCTGCCACTACATCTTCACCTGTCTTCCCCTTCACACCCTTCAGGTCTCTGCTTAAATGCCATCTCCCTAGAGAGCTGCTCTGGAAATCTTGCCTAAGGTGGCTTCCATACCCCCATTCAACTCAGTTTCTCTGTGATTATTTTTCTTCTTAGCACTTATCACAATCTATAGTCACCTTATTTTCTTGCGCATTCACTGTTGGCTATCCCCATCAGAAAGTAAGCTTCAAGGCGGCAGAAACTTTGTCATGTTCACTGCTACACCCCCTGCATCTGGCACGTTATAGATGTAAAATGAGTTTTTGATGAATTAACAAATATGAAAGAATAAATTACACCCAACTTAGAGAAAAAATAAATCTTAATAAAAATCACCAAAGACTATAATTAATAAAAAGAGCAATAATGCAATCATTTATGAAGATCATTATAAGCTTCCATCAAAAGCTTTCACTTCACGCTCTTTCCAATACACAGAGTAAGTGGGATCCAAACAGCAGAAGGATGGTCCCATTGAGTAACTATGATTAAACCTCTTTCCCTCTCAGAGCCATACCTGTAACATGAGAAGACCTATTTCTCAGTGTTGGGGGTGGGAGAATTCAGTAGGATGACATATATATGAAGTGTCTGGTACAGAGCAAGCACTCAAGTTAATATGGATTTGATTCTTTGTGGTTACCTCCATGTTTCTCTTATTCAAACTGGTCAAGGGACTAAAGAATATAAAGTCACATCTCTAGGCCTTCATGTGAACCTGCTTACCTGACACTCCAGACCCAATCATGGCTGTTAGACAAGTCTCTTCAAATCCAACAAGTTCAATTGTATTTGCAGTGCTAGATTATTTGAGCCATGTCACAATTTTGACTAAAATAATTTTTTTAAATTAAAATCTCCAACAGATCATTGTTCCAAAGCTGTGGATATTTCTCTTTTTCAATTTTTTTCTTTTCTTTTTTTTTTTTTCTTGAGCCAGGGCCTCACTCCTGTCGCCCAGGCTGGTGCACAATGGCACAAGCCCAACTTACTGCAATCTCCACCTCCTGGGCCAAAGAGATTCTCCTGCCCTAGGTCCCTGAATAGCATGGACCACAGGCCCTGCTACCATGCCCAGCCAGCCCTTGTATTTTCTGTAGAGATGGGGTTTTGCCATGCCACCCAGGCTGGTCCTGAACCCCCAAGCTCAAGTGATCTGCCCACCTCGGTCTCCCAAATTGCTGGGATTAGCCCGGCCAAGCTGGGGATGTTTCTAAAGTAAACTTAAACATGGTTCCATTTCCAGGCAGAATTCTAATGATCTACTTCAGATATTCTTGAATAAATCAAACAGTTTATAGACCAACAGAGGATAAGCGGAGTTACAAAGAGCAACAACTTACTACCTTCTGGTTAGGAAGAAGTCACAGTTATAGGGATCACAATGACAGAAAAATAAGAGGCCACAGAGCAGTGAAGCCAAAGCTTGGAGCTTTGGAATCAGACCAATCTGGGTTCCAATTCCCATTCTACAGTCTGCCAGACAGTGACAACAGGCAAGATCCTCAACCTCTCTGTGCCTCAGCTGCCTCCCCTGTAGACTGGGGTTAGCAACAGTGCCTATCTCACTGGATTGTGAGAGGGTGGATCAGATCAATCCATACACACATTTAGTTCTGAGTTTGGCACTCATGAGATGTTAGCTCTGGTTATAAGATTCATTCTCTGCCTCAAGGGTCCTGTATATGCTTACAAATGAAAACAGAATGAAAGTATAGCCCTAAATGATACATATGAAGTGAGCAACGTCAGTCACAAAACACATAAAGTTTTGGAAGTGCAAGGCGCCCCTTCATCGGAGGATGGTGCGAGGTCTCATGGGAGAGGTAAGACTGCAGAAGATGGGGCCTTGCAGGATGCAGATGCAAACAGGACCCTGGTGCTGCGCACCTACCATTGGCCAAACATTTTTGTATGTAATCCCCACAACAAACTACAAAGGAGATACCTTTAAAACTCCATTTCATAAGTGACAAATTGTTTCACTGACGAGATAGTTAAGAGTCAAAGAGGTTTAGTAAAGTCGCCAGCTGGTGGCAGACCTAGGTTGAAACTCAAGTATGACTGACAGCAAAGCCCAAGCTCCCACCGCTATGCCATTGGAGGGGTGGGGTTGGACAGACAGAGAAGGGCCAGCGGGGAAGATGAATCATTCCAGTGTGAGGCAGGGAAGAACAGAGTCATCATATGGCAAGTGGGAAGCAAACAATTTATGATTTTTTAAAAAAGGAAAATAAGGATAGGATGGTAGGTTAGGAGAGAGAACAGAAAGCTTAGGAATCTGGACTTCTGCCTGTGAGCAACGATGAATCATTGTTTTGTTTTGGGGGGTGTGTGTGTGTTTAGTGAAATACTACTTCTACCACAACTAAGAATATTTATTGAGCACCAACTAAGGGCCAGGTCCTACACTAAACCCTTTGCATACATTTTTTTCTAATAGTTACAGCTCCGCAGTTTAGGTATTGTTACTCCCATTTCACAAATAAACAAGGCCCTGAGAAGTGAAGCCGCTCACCCAGATACCTCCAGTAAATGGCAGAGTGGGATTTATACCCAAGTGTGCATGATAACAAAGTCAGTGCCCTTTCCCCTAAAGCAGCATTGTAGATAAACCTCCTTTGCAACTGGGAGCCAGAAAATGAGGGAGAAGAACCTGGAGACAGGGAACTAGTCAGAAGCAATATATATAGGGGTCCAGAGTGAGGAGATAAACGTCTCAACTGGAATCACTGTGAAAATGGAAGGGAAGTAACAGAGGGTGAATGTGTTCATGGGCTTTTCTTTCATGTACTCCCATTCTGTGTCATGTTCTACTACCTAAAGTAGAAACCAAGTTAGTAATTATCCCAGTCTCTATTACTGTCCTTGTTATCAAGCCCTGATTTGCATCTTGTTGTTAGCCCAATAGCAAATATTACTTTAAGTATTCACTTGTTCTATCACAATGTTATCAGGTCCAAAATATGGCATCATCTTCTAATCTGTTACCTGAAATGAAAGGTAATCATTCAAGAGAATAAAACTAAGCCTCCACATTCAGTAAATTATATTATGCCTCACATACCAACATCTTTAAAAATCTGACTTAAACATATAGCCTGTCAAAGCAGAAGGACACATATGCTGAGCCCTAATGAACTCTGCCAAAACCTGCATTATTATTAGGGTTCATTATGATCACGGAGATCACATGGTTTTATAAAATGGAGTGTGTTATCAATACTTGTTGGGCTGCTTTCTAGTTAATATTCTAGGCAAAGCAACACAAAAAATAAAGCAGTACAGATGTATGCACATGAATATATCTTTCAAACTAATGAAAAAGCTATGTACCAAGTGGACAATTACTTACGCTATCTCACTTGATCGAAACAAGAGTTAGAAATGAACAAGTTTTGATATTCATGTAATGATTCAATAAAAAACCAAAATATTTCTGCATTAGAACCTTAGCTATAGTACTCTCCATTTAATAACAAACTTCAATATTTCAGGTGGAAGAACACATGGAAATGAGTTAAAATTCATAAGGACAAAAAATTGTGCATTGTGGTTTGTGCAGTGCCTTCACCAGAAAAAGATATTTACATACATAAGACAAAGCAAAAGAACAGCATAAACATTCCAATTTTATAGCTCTTAATTCCATAATAATCTGTGGTTTGTGTTTTTTAATTCATTAAACTTAATTTTATTCTTATGTACAAAGACATATATGGATGTTAAAGAACTCTACTCTGCTCACCTGTACATACACTGACCCAACCAAATATTGTGGAGAATTATGAATACAGTCTTTTCTCTGAAATCAGCCTTACTACTATGTCACTAAGGTAGTTTAATAAATAGATCAGACGCTAACTGTCTCTTTTGCTTTTCATCAGTTAAGGCTCCCTACAAACCCAGTTATACACATCACTTCATTCACCTTTTCTTCAAATCTGAATGTTTCCTTAACCACCCAAGCTAGATTTCATCACATCCCACTAGCCCGGCTGCTTGTCATAACAACGGTTTACTGCAGCTCCACCCTTTTCCCACCTTCAGTTTCAACAGTGCATTTTGGTTTTTTTCCTTGTATCAGAGAAAAAATTAGGATTAAGAGTTCAAACCCACAAAGTAGTTCAGTGAACTGTCACATTAGTATTATTTAACCACAGGGAATTTTCTGTTTAAGTGCCACTCTCTCCTTTCCCCCAAAGGACTACATATTATTTTGATGCTGTAATGGAAAGCACTGCATTAAGACAGAGAGAACAAAAACATAATGGGCTTAAATTTTTTAACATCTAACCTTTTCATGAGTCATTGTTAATCATTTGCACCTGTAACTTTCATAATCAGCCTAGCAATTAGAGAAGCAAAATCTGCAGAACAAAACTATGTAAGGATGCCCCAATCACAACCACTACCATGTTAGGGAGGGAAGAAAAAAAGCTATTTTTGTCATATGTGACGTGAAAAAAGTTTTACATGTTAGTTCTACCAAATCTTAAGAACATTAGAGCTCTCATCTTCAAACAAAAGTCAAGAATTTTTAAAATCTGTATTTTGAATATTAAGTGTTTGCTTTCTGTAACAATTTTTCAACCTTAGGTCTCAGGAAAAAAAAGGCTCTGCAATATAAGCACATCATTGGGAAGAGAAAAAAAAAGCTAATCTTTGAAATCATTCTCTGCACTGAGAAATTAGAAGCATGGACATGACACCACTTCATTTATTTCATTGTGAAAGACAAACTTAGAGCAAAAGTGGCAATATTCTGAGAATGTAATGGTAGTTGTTCTACATCAATGAAACACACAAGTTTGGAAGGTACAAATATGGTCTCTGTCAGTTGTAGTCCATCCTCAGCAAGTCATTTTCCCTCTGGGCTGAGGCTCCCATATGATGAAAATCTTCCTTAACTGCTGAAGGCTGAAAAGGATTCCCTGTGAACAGCATTTGGCCCATACCTTGTTTGGTCACATAAAAGCTGACAACGGTTGGAGGAAAATGTGTCTGGTCCAAAGATGAGAGGATAGGGCCAAGAATCACAATGTAACCCCCTTCAATTTAATCGGGAAGGCCCCTAAAATGGCCATTCATCCAAATGAGCTCTCCTGTCAGTCAGTCTTGGGCCATCCGCTAGCAGATGTTGGTCATTGTGTGGGCTGGCTGGTAGGATTTTGTGATCCAGCAGCTGCCAGCCTTTAATAACCTCAACGATGTTGTGGAAGCATCCATTTAGTTATAAATATGCTTTGGGCATTAAAACACTGCCAAGTGAAATATTAGAGAACAAACTCCCCGCCCACTGCAGAAATTTCCCAGGTCCAAAGCATCTGAGATGAAGATTCCAAATTACCAGTAGTAAAATTTCTTTTAGATCTTTTTTAATCCTCTTGCTTACTGAGAAACCCACTGAGCAGCCTCCCAAAGAAGATGCCCACACTTCAGGCTATTGGTCCTACCGTGCACCTGGTTAGGGAAGGAAGAAGTGTTTGATAGTTACCCAGGCTCCTTCCACTTGTAGCAGGAAAGAACAGCAAGAACGCATTAGGAACACTCAACTCCCTAGAGATTCAAAAGCCGGGATTCCGGAGGGATACAGCGAAAAGACACCTCTCCTTCCTACCTGCACCCCCGACTCTGTTTCTGCCCTGGCCCTAGAATCAGCAGCCCTTCAGTAATTCCATGCGGCTCCAGACAGAATCCTCTATTCCACGGGGCTCCCGGATCCGACCCCGGGAAAGCCCAGGTGGTCATCCTCTTCCCACCCTCCCAGCCTCCACACTCAACCTCTCCCCGCCGCCCCTGGCCACCCCCTTACCTGATAATGTCGTCGTTGTGTCCCAGGAAGAATTTTTGGCTGTGCTCGCGGGTGTTGTAAACCACCCCGACCCCAGCCACAAAGTAGACCACCTCCTTGCCGGCCGTGTAGTACAGGTTGTTGCGGCACTGGTGACCCCGGTACCCGTACACCCACTCCAGCCGGAGCTGGCAGCGGGGCGCCGTCCGATCCGCCATGATAAGCCGACCCCGCGCGCCCCCCGCCCCCCCGCGCGCCGGAGCAGTCCTCGCCGAGGCTGGGGCTGCGGCCGACCTGCAGGGGCTCAGCGCGCGGCGCTGGGCGCTGATTTCCGAGGCGACGCACAGGCACAGCCCAGCGGGCCGGCCGCCACCATCATCCGCTGCAGCCGCCGCAGACAAGCCGCCGCCGCCCGTATGCGGCCGCCAGACCCCGCCGGGCGCCGGGCTCCCTCTCCCCGGGCAAGGCGGCTCTGGGGGCGCCGGCACCCGCGCGCGCGCCTCACTGCACCTGCGGGCTCCGGCCCCCAGGAGAGGCTCTCGGGGGGGCCACCCCGCCTTTTACATCAGGGATCTGCATATCCCAACAGCGATCACCCAGTTCGCTCACTGAAGTTTGCGGTGCGCCGGGGCTTCGCGGCAGTCGGCGGGATTTATTCTGCGATAGCCTTGATTTGACAGGCAACCCGGGTGAGTTCTGCCATCGCTGTCCTTGGATCCGAAACTGACAGTCTATATCCAGGATGCAAGAGCGAGGAAGAAAGAAACAGATTTTTCGCATAAGTCACCCAATCCAAGAAAATTATCCCCAAACTAAACCAAGTTTGGTATTTTTAAAAATTTTCCCCTACTCCCGCTTTCTCCCTCCAGTTCCATCTCCTTAATGACATGAAATATGCGTAAATGTTGCTGCCTGGCTGATATGATTTGAATGAACGCTTGCTGTTTCCCTAATAAACGAGGGCGAATAAGCAATGGTCATTTTTTAGATGCTCCAATTAGTTTTCATGTGTGTGTTTAATAATCACATCCTCCGTGAACCTTCTCTTCACCGAGAAAGCCATAAAGAACTTAGCAGCTCTCATTGATCACCAACTCCAATCCGCATCATGAAAGACTGTCTTACACGGAAGAAACGAGGCACTAGTGCAATCGGAGGGAGTGCGCTACCTACAAACGCTCCTGTTCCAGGAGAAATTAAATAACAAGCGGCAAAAATCGTTTACCTCTCCCCCAGAAACGTCTGCGCTAAACACCGGGTCCTACGGAATCCCGGGTCCTGCCCTAAGCCCAGCGTGGAGCGGGGTCGCCCGCGGGACAGCAACCCCCAACAGACACACACGTCCCGGGGGTCGGCGAGCTGTGCGAGGGATGCCCGCCCTCAGGACTGCTCGGCCCGCGCGCACTGCCGCCCTGGCGGCGCCCTGCACTCCTCCCACTCCCGAGCCAGCCTCGTCCGCGGAGCATCCCCGCGCTCTCTGCCTCTAACCTCTGCTGCCAGCGGACGCCACCGGCGCGTCCTGGATCCCGCGCGGGCGAGCGAAATCCTCTGTCTGCCCTCCCCTCCCTGCCTCCCGCACCCGGGGATGGGCTTCGTCACTGGGGCGCCGCGGGAGACAGGTTCTTCCTCCAGCTGGGGCTTCGGGGGCGGGGCCACAACGCCGCGCTAGTGAACCTCCGCTGCCGGTTACTAGGCGAGATCGCGGCGCTTGGAAACAGCGACGCCCCGGAGGACTGGGGCCGCCCCCTCCCTCTCCCGGCCCCAGAGGCCTCGTTCCCCGTCGCATCCTGGGAAGCGTAGTCCTCTCCGCGCCGGCTAGGGCGGACAGTGAGCGGAAGGGACCACAAATCCCAGGATTCCGCGCGCCCAGAGGGAGTCGCGGCGAGACCGGTACCGGCGTCAGCGGAGCCTGCGGCTCTTGGGGTGAGGAGATCGCGGTTCACCAAGGACGACCGCGTGCCCGCTCGGGCGTTCTCTTGTGACTGAGGCGGGAACTGGCGTGCATGGGTCTCTGTGGAGAAAAGCGGTGGAGTTGGAACAGAGACGGTCTCTACAGCCCACCATTAGAATTTCTCCTGCATCGGTCCCAGAGGGTTGCTGTAACCGACATCCTCACCATGCTGTAACTGACTCAAGCTTAAGTTTGTTTCCTACATCAGTTTTCCTTTTCATTCACATGGATTTTAATTTGTTAGAGTGCAGTTCTGCCAAGTTTAAGAAAAATGCTGGGAATGTGAGCTCACTTGTGCCCTAAGAACCGGCGCCTTCCCATGACCTGCGTCCTAAATTAGAGGACTTAGGTATTTACAGATAACCAGAGTTTGGAAGCAGGAAGGTGCTCATACCGTGAACAAGTAACCTTGGCCTTCAAACGCAGAAGCTAGTGGCATTTCTCCTAAAACTGCCCGAGGTGAACTATGAATCCACTGTGTTCTCAGGTAGCCTATTTCTAATTTAGGGCCATAGCTAGCCTTTGGAAAGAGATTTCAAAATCCCAGTGACTAAGAGGCTGCAAAAAGATGATGGATTGGACGTTTGGAACGTCCTTTCTTTCCCAGGCTTTCAGTGTAATCGCTTACTCCGTTCATCTCCCTCAAATTTTAAGACAGCAGTCTGACCTAGTAGGAAAGCTCGAAAGAACTGGAAGCGCCAGAGTTTGGATGATTTGTTGCCGCCTGCAGTGATGAAGAGGATTTGAATTGCTCTCATCTTTGTTTTTAAGGAAACAGATCAACAAATAAGTGAGATGGCACTGTGCTAGGCAACAAGAACACTACCAAAAACAAAAACACGGTCTGAGAAAGGTTTGAGATACAAGCAAAAATATAGTTGATCAATGATGTCGTGCCATAAAACAGTGCCAAATGAATTAAAGACAGTAAGTTTTTATTGTTGTTCTTTTTGTTTTGTTTTGAGACAAAACAGGCTGTTGCCCAGGCTGGAATATCAAGATCTTGGCTCACTGCAACCTCCACCTCCCAAGTTCAAACGATTCTCCTGCCTCAGCCTCCCGTGTAGCTGGGATTACAGATACGCACCACGACGCCCAGCTAATTTTTGTATTTTTAGTAGAGACAGGGTTTCGCCCTATTGGCCAGGCTGGTCTCCAACTGCTGATCTCAGGTGATCTGCCCGCCTTGGCTTCCCAAAGTGCTGGAATGAGCCACTGTGCCTGGCCAGTAAGTTCTATATAAGAATTCAGAAGAGGAAGAGTTTTTCCAGATAAAATACATCAGGAAAAGTTTCATGGAGGAACCAGGAAATATAGATAGAACTGAGATAAGTAAAGATAAATTGAAAGAGCATTCCACATGGGTTTAGGGAATAAACAAAAGTGTAGATGCAGAAAAGTGGATTTAGAGAACACTAAAGAGAATACCCAGTTCGGTTCAAGGGAGAATTCATGTAAGATCAAGAGGACACATGAAAGGTTATATTGTAGTTGGAGCTGAGAATAGGGGTTTGCGCTGTATCCTTAAAATAATGGAGTCATTGATTTTTTTGAATAAAAATAAGGAAATAACAATGAAAGCAGTAATTAAAGCATGAGGTATTAGAAGTCTGGGGTAGTGCTTGAGGCTACGTTAGAGATGGGGCAGTGGTCTAGAAAGGAAGAGACGCTTTGGAGAGAAAATGTACAAATGTACTGAAAAGGGGTCTCTTAAATGAAATGGATGGAACATGTTCATTTCCTAAATTATCTTTAGTATAACTAGTGACCCCCATGCTGTACCAGCCTGTTAAATGAGTTGGAGGAATAAGTCTGAGTCTGCCACTTACAATTGTAACCTTAGGCAAATCACTACATCCTCTGATCTTTACTCTCCTCATTTAATAAAGTGTAGCAATACTTACCCCACAGGATAATTGTAAGAATGAAACAATACATATGTGAAAAGTTAATTTGTAAAGCATTAGATAAATGTTAATTATTACTATATGGCAGTAGATAGTAACCTCTACTTGAAAGTATCAAATAAGGCTGGTAATATCCTTTGGAAATAAGCAGTCTTAAAAAACATGAGCAAAACTCATAATATAATAACATTATGTTGTAATGAATAGCAGTTACTGTGTTCCAGGCACTATAAATGGTGCTTTACGTGTATTAAATAATTTCATCTTCATCCTAGTAATAATCCTATGAAGTAGTTACTGTTATTTCCTCATTTTACAGATGAAGAAATGAAGGTAAGGAAAGTTTAAGTAACTTGCCCAGGAATGCACAAAATAGTGACAAAGCCTGGATTTGAACTCAGGCAGTCTGACTCCAGATGCTGCTCTTAAATGCTAAGAATGATGAAAAAAATTGTTTAGATGGTAGAGTAGGTTCACCTGTAAATGAAACCCAAAATAGCCATGATTTAAACTTGATAGAATTTTATTTCTGACAAAAACCTGGAGGTAGTACAGGCCTAGAATGATGGCTCTGCTTAAAGGAATCCTTGAGCACTCAGGCTACTGGCAGCATGCCAGCATTCTGCTCTGCTGTCCCTAGACCTCATGGTCCAAGATGTAGTACTAGCCATCAAACATACACTTCAAGTACATTTCAAAGAAGAGAAGGGTCATGGGGCACATCCTGGCTGCCTTTAAAAGGAGGATGCTCAAAAGCTACCCTAGGTCAGGCACAGTGCCTCACCCCTGTAATCCCAACACTTTGGGAGGCCAAGGCAAGAGGACTGCTTGAGCCCAGGAGTACTAGACCAGTCTGGGGTTTGGTGACACCCCTTTTCTACAAAAACTACAAAAATAGCTGGGTGTAGTGGCACAGGCCTGTGGTCCCAGCTACTCAGGAGGCTGAGGTGGGAGGGATTGCTTAAGCCCAGGAGATTGAGGCTGCAGTGAGCTGTTATCATGCCAGTAGACTCTAGCCTGGGCAACAGAGTGAGATCTCAAAATAAAAAAAGAAAAAGCTACCCCAAGTCTTTTCTGTTTATATCCTATTGGTCTGAACTTAGTTATGTAGGCATACCTAGCTGCAAGGAGATTTAGGAACTAGTTTTTATTCTGGGAAGCCATGTACCTAACTAAAAATAGAGGTATGGGAAAAAAAATAAGTGGCACTTTACATCCCTTACCTCTTTTAATTCTTACAACAACCCTATAAGTAAATAACTTCATTTTAATGTGAGGAAACTGAGACCCAGAGAATAAGTAATTTAACCAAGATTATTCAATAAGTGGCAGAACCAGAATCAAATTTAGGTCTGTCCAACTACAGAACTAGTATTACTAACCGCTACTCCCACACCTCCCAACCCAAGACATAGATCCATTTATTATAAAACGATGAGAAAGTAATAGCTGAGTAAAGCAAGATCTCAGAATTTACTTCCTGAAGTTTCCTAGATAATAAGGGGGAAAAAGATTCAACAAACAGTACTAAGGACAGAAGATAAGTTGAAAAACTCATGAAAATTCTCACAAAAATGCTCCAATTTGGAAAAGTCAAATGTATGTATATATTTTTAGAGGTTGAGGTGAAGAAGGGGGATATGTTTAGAGAAGACCCTACATATGACTTTAGGTCTTCAGCAAAAATAGTTTCACTAGGACCTGCCATCATCAGGGAAGTGGTTGAATGATGGCTGTACTATGCAGAGTCAAAGGAATAATCCAGCATTCACAGGTGTGAGATATATCTTTGCATGGGATAGGTCCTGGAACTGGTCATTTCATAGTACCTTAAGCAAGAGCAAAACCTTGTCCCTTAGTGGAGGATGTACTTAGTCCCAACAGATTTCACCCATTTTCTTACTCTGCTCTTTTCCAATATTAGGCTACAGAAAAGTAGGGGGGCGGGGGAGAAAAAACAGGAGCCACCATATTTTAGCTCTGATAAGATCAATTCATTCCTAAAGTGGGAAGGATGTAAACAATAATTTCTATAAAATATATCAGAATAGGGAGATACATGATCTAGAAATAGCTGCCCCTATCCAATATGAGCAAGATGAAAAGAAAGGGCATTGCAAACACAAACTAAAATCCTGAAAGAAAGGTACATAACATGCAAGAGATAGATGAAGAACCCCACCTGGAAGACAGTTTACATTCTCTGCTGGAGAAGAACTTAGTTACAGCATGAATTTAAGGTATCAGTGATGTGGTTTGGCTGTGACCCCACCCTAATCTCATCTTGAATTGTAACTCCCACAATTCCCATGTGTTGTGGGAGAAACCCCATGGGAGGTGGTTGAATGATGGAGGTGGGTCTTTCCTGCACTGTTCTGATAGTGAATGAGTCTCACGAGATCTGGTGGTTTTAAAAACAGGAGTTCCCTGCACAAGCTCTCTGTTTGCCTCCCGCCATCCATGTAAGAAGTGAAGAAGTGACTTGCTCCTCCTTGCTTCATCTGAAAAAATAAGGAAGAAAATCATAAGGGGGAAAAAATATATTTACTATTCATTAAGTGGAAGTGGATCATCATAAAAGTCTTCATCCTCAACGTCTTCACATTGAGTAGGCTGAGGAGGAGGAGGAAGAGAAGGAGTTGATCTTGCTAACTCAGAAGTGGCAGAGGCAGAATGAAACTCCTCATATAAAGTGGACCCACACAGTTCAAACTTGTGTTGTTCAAGGATCGACTGTATACTGAAATAATGAGATGAAAGAATGTTCCCATAATGCTAAAAAAAAATCATCCCACAGATTACTTACCTTTAAATGAGGAGATCTGGAGGACACTATCTCAGCTTATCAAACTCAGTATCATTAGTGGCAGAACAACTTGCTCCTCCTGCCTCCTGATGTGATGAGTATAAAGTGCTGCATAAAACATTTTTACCAAATAATATCTAACCCAAGTCTAATTAAGCCTTGAGACCTAACTTTCAGTCTATAGGAAAAGTGGCATAGATGAATGAGTTAATTGAAATCACAAGGAAACAATCAGGTAAAGCCAGAAGGTAGGACAGTATATAACACAACTGACCTAGCCTCATCAAAGGGTAAATGTAATAACAACTAAAAAACTAAAAAGCAAGGAATTATTCTTGCTTTAGTAAAAGAGACTAACGAGATGTAACAATGAAAAATAGTGTGTGAATCCTGATTGGATCCTGCTGGTTTGGTTTGGTTTGGTTTTTTCCCCACAGTTTAAATAGAATGTGGGGAAAAACAATATTAGGGAAATTTGAATGCAGAGTGCATACTAGAGGATATTAAGGAATTGCTGTTTTTATTTTTAGGAAAATCTTATGAAACACATCCTGGAGTATTTAGTAGTAAAATATTGTTTGCAGCTTATTTCTAGCTAATTCAGGAAGAAATGTGAATGGAAATAGAGAAATATATACATACACATACAGACATATACATAAGAGACTAAGCAAATATGGAAAATATCAGCGATTGCTGAATCTAGATATTTTTCTACTTGTTTTAATTTTTGAAATAAAAAATTGGGAAAATTTATTTCAGGGATCTAGATAGAAAAAAAAAATCGAGGATGTGTGTGGAACATCAGGAACAAAAAAATCAGGCTGGTCTCAGTTTTCTACACTGCAACTTGCAATGCTGCCAGAAAAAATGGAGCAATGTCTGTAAGTTCTGAGAGGAACAAAGTGTAACATCAGAATTATAACTAGCTAAATTATGTATACAGGCAACAGGCAGATATTCGAAATATTAAAGAAATTATATAGCACTGTGACAGTTATGATGGTTAATGGCAAATGACTAAAGATCTCAAACCATTAAAGAAGGTAGAAGTTTCTCACATAAAAAGTGTGGAGATAAGCAGTTAAGGCCTTGTACAGCAGCTTCAGGAAATTGTCAGATCCTCAGAATCCTCCCTCCTGTCTTGCTACATCCAGCACAGGTCTTTCACCTCATGATCTAAGACGATAGACCAAACTTTAGTGGTTATATTTGCATACCTGCTAACAGGAAGGAGAATGAAGATGAGCATATCCTCTCTCTTTAGAATATTTTCTGTAAGTCTCATACAATATTTTTGCTTATATCCCATTGGCCAGAATTTAGTAACCAAGCACATCTAGCTGCAAGGGAGGCTGGAATTGTACTGTATATTCTTGGGTGCAGGGGAAAGTATGTACATTTAAAATTATAGGTCTTTTTTAATTTTTTGTTTGTTTTTTGAGACAGGGTCTCACTCTGTCATTGAGGCTGCAGTGCAGTGATGCAATCACAGTTCACTGCAGCCTCGACCTCCCAAACTCAAGGGTTTCTCCCACCTCAGCCTCCCAAGTAGCTGGAACTACAGGTACATGCCACCATGCCAGGATTTTTTTTTTTTTTCTTTAAGAGACAGTATCTCATTATGTTGCCCAGGCTGGTCTCAAATTCCTGAGCTGAAGTCATCCTCCCACCTTGGCCTCCCAAAGTGCTGGGATTACAGGTGTGAGCCACTGTGCCTGCCTACAATTATGAATATTTTACTAAGAACAAAAGGAGAAAGTAATGTTGGTATTCACTAGAAGTTTCTGCTACCACTCCCATGGGATCTTTTTGAAATAAAAACTACCTGACAATGATATATAGCCACCCAAGAAGTAAGCAAAAGAATCAGAGATGGTGAAGCCATGGTAAAAAGATGGAAAGTGGGCATTGAATCAATTTAGTAGGGAAACAACTGTCTCCGTTCTTCAGTTTTCCTTTTTTGTTGTTGTTGTTAAACCAAGTAAAATTAGTTGAGATGGGACTTTTTATTTTTTAAAATAGTATAGTATGGTCATATTCTCATGACATTATTTCCATTCATTCAACCATCTATCAATCCATGCATCTAATTGTATCTATACATCAAGATATTGTAATACAGTTAACAAAAGCTATACTGGTTTTGTTTAGAACAATGTGATTTAGAAAGATTTGCTGCTTTCTTCTTTGTATCATTTTGATGGTTCAAAAATGTTTGAAATTAGCATGTACTATTTTTATTAAAACAATAAATCATTGTTCTTAAAAATAGCTATGAATGATAAATTTTATTTTTATTGAAATGATATTTGGAGTCATTAGGACACATCCTTTGATTGATAAATCCACACCCTGATAACCGGCAAGATCAAGAACCTCTCAGATCAGTCTGGTGTGGTGGCTCATACCTGTAATCCCAGCACTTTGGGAGGCTGAGGTGGGCAGATCACTTGAGGTCAGGAGTTCAAGACAAGCCTGGCCAACATGGTGAAATCCCATCTCTACTGAAATTACAAAAGTTAGCCAGGTGTGGTGGCATGCAGCTGTAATCCCAGCTACTCAGGAGGCTGAGACAGGGGAATTGCTTGAACCTGGGAGGTGGAGGCTGCAGTGAACTGAGACTGTGCCACTGTGCTCCAGCCTTGGTGACAGAGCGAGACTCTGTCTCAAAAAAATAAAAATAAATTAAAAGCCTGTCAGATTGATGGACACTGTTAGGACATATGAGCGTAGCTCTTTAACCACAGTTTCCTCTGTATGAAACTAACCAATTATTTGGAACTAAAACTTGTAACCTTGACCTCATTGGTATCATACTTTAGATACCATTAAACTAATAAAAATTGACAGTAGTGAATAACAAGTTATCAACAAATGGGGTTAGAGTCCACGTTTTTAAGTAAAAGACTTAAAAATAAAAATAGCACAAGAAGATGCTAAACATAATTACCCAACACAGAAATGCAAATCAAAACCACAAGATAACACTTCACACCCACTAGAATAACTATAATCAAAAAGACAGTAATAAGTGTTGGAGAGGAAGTAGAGAAATTTGAACCCTCATACACTGCTTATGAGAATAAATTACATCTCAGTAAGATGCAGCTGCTTTGGAAAGCAATCTGGCAGTTCCTCAAAAAGTTAAATATAGAGTTACCATATGACCCAACAGTTCCACCTCTAGGTATATACCCAGGACAGAGAATAACATACGTCCACACAAAAACTTGTTCATGAACGTTCATAGCAGCATTACTTATAATAACCAAAAAGTGGAGATAATCCAAATATCCATCAATTTGTGAATGGATACATAAAATGTGTATATCCACATAATGGAAAATTATTTTCCAATGAAAAGAAGTGAACTAATACAAGCTACAACATAGACCTTAAAAATATTATTCTGGGTGTGGTCAACATGGTGAAAACCCATCTCTATTAAATATACAAAAATTAGCCAGACATGGTGGTAAGTGCTTGTACTCCCAGCTACTCAGGAAGTTGAGACAGGAGAATCACTTGAACCCAGGAGGTGGGGGTTGCAGTAAGCCGAGAGCATGCCATTGCATTCCAGCCTGGGCAACAGAGCAAGACTCCGTCTCAAAAAAAAAAAAAAAAATTATTCTGGGTGAAAGAAGCCAGTCACAAAAGACACATATTGTGTGATTCCATTTTCAGACAGAGTGTCCAGAATAGACAAATATAAATAGACAGAAAGTAAATTCGTGGTTGCCTATAGCTGGAGGTGGGTAGGCGGGGAAATGGGAATGACTGCTAATGGGTATGGGGTTTTGGAGGGCAGGCATGATAAAAATGTTCTAAAATTAGATTGTAATGATGGTTGCACAATTCTGAATATACTGAAGAGCACCACTTTAAGGAGGTAAAATGTATGCTATCTAAATTATATCTCAACAAAGCTATTAAAAATAAAAATGAAAACAAAGTTGGACTAGTTTTACTTGGTTGTGAAATGTGGGTTTCCTGCATATTACATGTGCCAATCATTTGTCTGTTCAATTCCTTAAATGGCAGTTATTTTTAGAGCAGAAATGATTTCTTATTCATAAAGGAAAGGATTGATTTTTAAATTAAAATTCAGCATTTTTGTCTATCATCCAGAACTTATTCTATGTTTAGCATGTTTACAGAAATAATTAACATCTTAGATAAACTATATAAGTCACATTAGAAGATATAAAATGCTAGGGCTAAAGGGAAAGGGGAATGATCAGTCATTTGTGGAGGAAAAAAAAACTTCTAAAGTTTCCCATCGCCCTCCCATCTTTTTTCAAACTTTTTCAATAAAGGATAAAGAGTTTCTGTCTATTCAGCTGTGGAAGGTAGTACAGTCTAAGAGAATATCAAATCAATGAAAAGTTTTCATGATTTCTTCTTCTGAAGATGGGGTTCCTCTTTATTCTCTGTACAATAAAGATAACATGAAAGAACCAGGTCAGACAAGTGAGAAGAAGCCTCTTTAATCCCTGTGTGAAAAAGACCTATTCTACAAAGCATGCCTAGATACCCAGAGAGAGTCTGGTCTTTCAAATGCAACTAGCTAGAACTCTACATAAAGTCTAGTTTGCCTGAAGACCAACTTGCAATGTACAGACATTTGAAACTTCACATCACTTAATATTTCTTAATCCAGACATTAGTGCTGGTAACAATTCTTTCTTTTTTTTTCCTGCTGATAATATGTCAGTCATAGTGTACTTTTTTAATAAAGCCCCTATTGAAACACTAGCCTCAAAGAAAGAATGTGAAAAATTAGTCATATAGCTAATAATGCATGCTATACTTTCAACACATTTCAAATGTTTTGGGTATCTTATAATAGAGGTAACATCTAGTTGTTAGATCTGGACCGCTGGATCTGGCATCATTACACATTCTTCCCAAGTGGGCCGTATACGCTAATTTATTTGCTTTCTCTAAAATCTATACCAAGAAATACCCTATTTGCATTGTTACGTTTTTGGACAATTTATGATAATATCTTCTAGATATATTAAATTTCCTATTATACTAAGTTGCATTGTACTTCCCCCAGTTTTAAATCTTTTCTTAGATATTCAGTTTTATCAGTGTTTGCTAGTAAGAGCAATGAGAGTTTCCTATAGAAGGTATTAATTTGTGTTTCAAAATCTTAAAGATGTGCAATAATCTCACTGCTAGGTAGGTTCCTAAATTAATAATTTAATGATTATTATTACTAGGTGGGATGTAGTGACTCACACCTGTAATCCCAGCACTTTGGGAGGCCGAGGCAGGTGGATTGCCTGAGGCCAGGAGTTCAAGACCAGCCTGGGCAACATGGCAAAACCCCATCTCTATTAAAAATACAAAAATTAGCCAGGCGTGGTGGTGTGCACCTGTAGCACTAGCTATTTAGGAGGCTGAGGCACGAGAATTGCTTGATCCCAGAAGGCAGAGGATGCAATAAGCCGAGATCACACCACTGCACTCCAGCCTGGGCAACAGAGTGAGATTCTATCTTTTAAAAATTTTTTATTACTAATAACTATTATTAATAGTTGTGTGTTCCCTTCAGGTATACATTCTAGAATATTGTTGAAGTTTATACTAAAGAGGAAATTGTAATAAACTCCACCTAAGAATCAGGATTCTAGAGCTGGAAGGTAATTTAGAGATACTTTAATTCTACTAAAGGAAGCTCAGGTGATTGCCGAGAATAAGGAGTCCATAATAACTTTATTGAGTGTTTATGTATTCGAGCAATAATACTTGAGTATTGGTGTGGGGAGGGATTAATATATTACACTAAAATCACCCTGGAATAGTCCAATGGGGCAATCCTTTCAGTTCAGAAGGCAAGACTCTGGAGCCAGACTACCCAAATTGTCATCCTTACTTTGCCACTTAGTGGCCTTTTGGCCTTGGACAAGTTACCTAAATCTCTCTCAGCTTCAGTTTCCTCATCTGTAAGATAGGCATAACACTACCTATTTCATAGGATTGTTGTAAGGATTGAATGCATAAAATATATATAAAGCAGCCTGGGGCCCATCTAGACTTCCCTTTTCCTTGTGGAGCAAAGATTCTACAAGGCTAAAGAAGCATGCCCACCCAGAACCCATATCCACCCCCACTTTTAAGACCATGTTCCAGATATCTGAGACCGTGGAATTCCCTACGCCAATGGTTCTAAGCCCATTTACAGGGCTATCTTCTGGACTTCTCTGCTGGAGTGTGTTCTTCTAGGTTAGAGGGTGACCTGAAAGGAAAGTGATTTGTGGGGTATGGGAACATGTACCTGGGGCATACATGTATGGACTGAGTGCCCACAAACCTGTGTGTAAGGCCCCTCAAGAATATGTAATTTTTTCAGTGTAAGGCCTTTTTTTTTTTTTTTTTTTTTTTTTTTTTTTTTGAGACAGAGTCACTCTGTCACCCAGGCTGGAGTGCAGTGGCACGATCTCGGCTCACTGCAACCTCTGCCTCCCAGGTTCAAGTGATTGTCCTGCCTCAGCCTCCCAAGTTGCTGGGATTACAGGTGCCCACCACCACGCCCAGCTAATTTTTGTATTTTTAGTAGAGACAGGGTTTCACCATGTTGGTCAGCTTGGTCTCATACTCCTGACCTCAGGTGATCCACCCACCTTGGCCTCCCAAAGTGCTGGGATTACAGGCATAAGCCACCATGCCCGGCCTGTAAGGACATTTTTAAAAGTTTATTTGATATCTAACTTTGAGGTACATAGACATGTGGAATGTGGGTCTTTTTTAATACTCTTGCCCTGGCCCCACAAGCATGAGGGGTAAGTGTGGTGCCTGTCAAAGCAGTCAATACCTTTTAGCTATTATTATTATTACCTTAGAGAGAGACTATGCTCACTAAAGGTAGCAGAAAAAAAAATGTCCTTACCTCACTGACCAAAGAGAACACAGCCTGCCCAGAGAAGGTACTCAGGTTAGAGATTTCTAAAGGCCCAAGCAAAGAGGCCAGACCACTTTTCAGGTTAGTCAGTGTGACAAGGAGGTCAGCAAAACCCTGTGCAAATATCGGTTGACATTGGAATTAAGATTCCATACTAAATGGGAACTTGGCATTTCCACATGAGAAGAGGAAGAACTCCCCCAGAAAGTGTCTGTAATGAAGAAAACCCACTCCTAGCATGGAGCCGCACAGGCCATTGGACAAGAGGGCAATCTGCAGATACAGGAGAAGAGGGGGCCAGTCCTGAGTAGGGCAGAGCATACACTTTTCTCATGGCCCCAGGGACAAGGTGTTAGTACCAGTTCTTCAGTAAAAACAAGCTGGACGTGGAGACAGCAGAACCCTACTGCTATCACTACCCTACTCTGATTACACCAGAGATTGTGGGTTCCATCATCTTGAACAGATCCCTTTGTTATCCCTTTATAAAGTCCTGAGTTTTAAAACCTGCTCTGAAGAGTGTAGAATTTGAGTCATTCCTTATACCTGACACCTGAATAAACTGCAACGGGGTCAGAAATATAAATGTTAAAATAAAACCATCAAGTACTAAAAGAAAACATGAGTAAATTCACCCACAACCTGGAGATGAAAAAAACATTCCTGATCATGACTCAAAATCCAGAAGCAACATGGGCAAAAATGGATACCTTCTATTACCAAAAAAGCAAGACTATTTTGCATGGCAGAGAGTATCCTAAGCAAGCGAAAAGAAAAACAATTAACTGGGAAAAAATATTTGTAATTAATACCACAGAGAAAGGAAATATATCAGAGATTCTTTTGATTAAAAATAAAATCAGTAGCTCTATCAAAAAATATGAACAGGTAGTTCACATAAGAAGAAATTAAAGTGGTCCTTAATCATATGAAAAAAATTCTCAAAATCAGATAAAAGTAAATTGAAACTACATTGATTTTAAAACATGGAAAATTGTACATTTCTGAAGGTATACTTAACGACAAAATGAACAAAAGGGAGGCATCCCTAAAGACTGACTGTAAAGTTAAAAAGAAAAACTTAAGTTTTTTGTAGTCATCATATTGGAGTGTGTTAAATAATACCCCAGGGATACAATCAGCAAAACTGGCATTTGGGGAATTCTAAAAGACAATTTGTTTTTTAATCAAATAAATTACAAGAATTAAAAATGAAGGACAGCAGGGGAAACTCTTATTAAAACATATTTAAAGGACATACCAACTTATCTTCTGGAGCACATTTGGATCCAGGGTTGAACAAACTGTATAAAAAAAAAAGAATTATGAGATAATCACAGAACTGTTAATACTCAATGTTTGATGATTTTAAGGTATTATTAAATTTTAGAGGTTATAATGGTATTGTGGTTATGCTTTCAAACAAGAGCTCTTATCTTTTAGAGAGTCATGCTGAATTATTCACCATGAAAAGATTTGAAGTGTGAATTTGCTTAATTTGTTTAGAAATAATCTGGAGAGGGTAGGGAGAGGTGGGTGGGATTTTAGGTAAAGCTAAATCGACCCTGAGCTGATAATTACTCTAGCTGAATAATGAGCACATGCAAGTTTGCTCTACTATTCTCTCTACTTTTTATATGTTTTACATGCCCCATATATGTCTTTTTTCCAGTTTTTAAAATTAATATTTTTAAACTGTTCCAAATATTGTTAGAGCCAGGATTCTGGACAGGGTGCGTCCTCTCTATTTCAGCCAAAATACTAAGGGTATAATCAGAAGAGCAGCATCTGCTACAGAATCTTCTCTTGGGCCTATTTCCATCTGAAGGTGTCTACTCATTATCCTTGCAAAGTGCTTTCATTATAGTTTCATTATTATAAATTATAGTTTCATTATTAAATTATAGTTTCACTAAAATGAATCAAGTAAAATTTTGGTTTATCATTTTCTCCAACGAGAATAGGGAGAAAGTGTAGGGTGGTGGTTAAGGATTTGGGCTCTGGAGTCAGACATCTCCATTCAAGTCCAATTCTACCATCTGGATATGTGACCCTGGGCAAGTTATTTATCGCTTAACATCTCAGTTTATTTATTTTTAAAATAGACATAGATAATAAAAAACATTACATAAATACGTTGTGAGAATGCGATGAATGGGAGAATGTATGTAAAGTGCTTATAATGCGTAGCACATAGTGTTATGGGATCCTTGGAGTGTCACTTGGCCAGCCAGCAACCTCTGTGGCCAGTGGTGCCTTTGCTGGGTTTTGCTCTGGCCCGCTGGATTCATTCCGCCCACTCTGCCTGGAAGATTGCGCTTGGCTCGCACTGCTGGCCTGGATCCCACACCTGCCAAGGGCAAGTCAGGCGTGGAGCAGCAACGGGTGTGGGCGAGAGGTGGGGTCCCGCCACTGTGCACAACCAGGCACTCCAGCTGCAACAGGGTGGGCGGCTCCAGGTGCTGGCTCCAGTGCTGGCTCCCCGCAAGGCTGCTGCTGGACCAGGCATACCATAAGCAACTTCCACAGCTGACATCAGGGAACATGGTGATACTCAGAAACTTGGAGACACCAGAAACCGCAGAGCCCTAAAGAGGGTGTCACAGACCTGGCTCGGGGAGCTCCTAAGTCTGGGCTCCCTGAAGGGCTGCAGGTCTTCTTTTCTTCTGTCTTCTCTCCTTCTTGTTGCCCGCAACGTGGCAAGCAAAGGGCATGTTTCAGCCCTGTTTGTGTTACAACTCTTTTAGCCCCACCATTTGACAGGTCCCGATTTCTTGTCCTGTGTCCAGGAAGAATGAGGTTCACGTACAAGTGGAGGATGAACAAGACAAAGAGGAGCTTTATTGAGCAATAGAACAGCTCAGAGGAGACCCATAGTAGGTAGCTCCTCTCGGTAGCCAGGGTTTTCCCAATGAGTGTTCAGCTCTCGGCAGAGAGGGTAGGTCCTCTCTGTAGGTAGGTCGTCCTATCGTCTCTTCAGGTCTGAGTCCGTGGCTTTTTAATGGACCTCAGAGGGGAGGAAGTGTGTGCCAATCAGACTATTAGCAGCCATGGGCGACCTGAAAAAAGCTACAAGTTCCCACTCTGATCATGGGACCAGCAGCCCGGCCGCCAGGCTTCGACCTTCCCCGGATGGAAGGTGGGGCTTCACTAGAGACTTGCCTGCTTCCCAGGAGCCTGTCTGATCCTGCCGCCTTCACGGTGCCCAGGCTGTTCGGGCTCAGGGGCACCTGCAGGCCAGTGCAAAGCTGCCCTCAGCCCCTGCTGCAGGCTTATTGGTGCCCAAAGTCCAGAGGAGGCTCAGGCGGCAGGGGACTGGTGTGTCAGCGCTGCCCAGAGTGTGTGCACACCCAGCTGGGCTGCAACAGCACCTGGGCTTGGCCCCAACCTTGCTCCGAGATTAGAGTGGGCACCAGGAGCTGGGAGAGGCCAGGCAGCAGGAGCAGACACCTCCAGGGCTGCGGGGGTAAAGTGGAGGGGGGGCCTTCATGGCCTCCAAGAGTGCAGAGATGCCTGGATCAGCAGCCACGGCTGGGCGGCTGTAGCTGCACCTGGCAAGGCAGGGCTCTTGCCTGCTCCCGGCCCCCAAGAGCACAGGGAGGCCTGGGTCCACAGCCACAACTTGGGCTGCTACAGCTGACCCTGGGAAGGTGGGGCTCCTGCCTGCTCCCGGCTCCTGCCGACTCCATGGAACACGGCCTTGCCAGGAGCCCAGCTCCGCCTCCGGGCCCCTCTCTGCCTGCCCCTCCATGCCCCACCGCACTGCTCCCCTGCCAGTGGGTGACTCGGCCTGGCCCCACCATGGGGGCTCCCAGGACAGCAGGCTCCGAGGGGTCTCCCAGGGGTGGGCTCCAGGGACTGCTAGCCTCCTCCGCATTTTGCCTGCAGCAGCGGTAGGCAAGGTGCAGACGGCGCAGCAGCTCCAGCCAATCCTGCACAAACACACACTATGCTCTTAGGCGGCCCCATGAGTCCTGGCTGTGCCTTCAGCTGGGTGCTGGGGGGCTCCCAAGACGTGGAAAAAGGTTGAAGCATCAACGGAGATTCCAAACGTGGGAGTGTGTCCTGCCCCGCTGTGCGACGGTGAGGGTGGTGCAGTTGGCTGCCCTGGGAACGGGGGGCACAGGGCACGTGGGGCACAGGGGACCCACCATCGCCACTGCTGCTCCTGCAGCGGCTCCTGCCACCACCGCGTGCGCAGCCCCACTGCAGCCAGCGTGATGGCAGCGGCCGCTCCGGAAGGCCCACCACGGTCATCAATACACTCCAAATATTTATTATTAATTACAGTTGCACAACATCAATATTTAAAATATCCTCCCAAAGAAGACTCCCAAAAAATGTAAAAGGAGGATTTAACTTAATTATGCATGAGTCTGTGTGATTGCCTGAGTTACTGTTACTGTGTTTTTAATTTGCCTGGCCATGAAATTGGTGTCTATTCTCTCAAAGTTTTCTGATAAAATTCTAGAATGTATTAGAACTAATTCTGCATTAAACTAAAATTTCTTCACAACCTTAAAAGCATCAACATTGCTTAAATGCAAAGACTTTAATGAGCTAAATAATATGTTACAAGTTCATTAAATTGCTACCACTGTGCA
Organism: Chlorocebus sabaeus; assembly: GCF_047675955.1. NCBI lineage: Eukaryota > Metazoa > Chordata > Mammalia > Primates > Cercopithecidae > Chlorocebus > Chlorocebus sabaeus. Next base: position 54,603,831 of record NC_132917.1, on the reverse strand, counting down.
GCATGGCTGATTTCCAAAAATTTCCAAAATTGCACACAGAAGGGACAGGATTATGCCATCACTGAATGGTAATATAAAGGCCTCAATATCACGTAGTTGGGCTCTAGAGTGAGGAAAACTAGATAAACAATTATCCAAATAGCTTGACACCCAAAATTCTGAATTTCTGAAAATATTCACTTTACTAAAGGGAAGGAGACTAAAAAATTTACTCTTTTGAACCCTGCTGCTGGTACCTGCAAATAACTAATTTTCTGTATTAGTGAAGTTTTTAGTTCTGCTGTCTAATGGTGAACAGTCTAAACAGAATGACAGAATCATAGAGCTAGGGACACATGAAATTAAAACAAGACCTGGGTTTAACCACAGCCCTAACCACTTTCTTTGTGGCTTTGAACATAGCAGTCAGTCTCTTTAGGTTTCAATTTACTAAATCATAAAATGAAGGAGTAAGACCAAATGATCTTTAGGATCTCTCCCACCTCTAAAATGTTATGGCCAGTTCATTAATAGCATTAGTTTGTTATGGGCAATATATTTTAGTGAAGTAGTATAATTCAGTCACACATCACTTATTAGATCCTGCTTCAAAGGGTGGGGAAAACAATGTAAAATCAGTGCAATTCACTCCTAATCTAGGGTTCTTTAAAAAGAATGGGACTGGGCATAGTGCCTCACGCCTGTAATCCCCACACTTTGGTAGCCAAGACGGGCGGATCACCTGAGGTCAGGAGTTTGAGAACAGCCTGGCCAACATGGTGAAACCCTGTCTCTACTAAAAATACAAAAATTAGCTGGGCATGGTGGTGTACGCCTGTAATACCAGCTACTCGGGAGGCTAAGGTAGGAGAATGACTTGAACCTGGAAGGCAAAGGTTGCAGTGAGCCGAGATTGTGCCATTGTGCTCCAGCCTGGACAACAGAGTGAGACTCTGTCTTAAAAAAATTAAAAATAATGCAATAAAATAAAGAGACTTGGCTAACCTTGTGAATATACTTAAAACAATTGAATTTTACCTTTTAAATGGTAAGGTTTATGGCATGTGAATTATATCCTAACAAAAAATTACATTAGAAAAAATACTGTGCTCATCCCCAAAGAAGGAACTTCTGTAGCCTAAAGAAGCTTAAGTAGTGACATGGACCAAAAAGTACAAACCTTTAGATAACTGAACTAAAAAGACTTGAACAGCAATTTAACTCGGCCAGCAGTAAAAGCTACCCTTTACTAGGACTGGCTACATAATTTATGTGGCCCAGTACAAAATGAAAATGCAGGACCCTTGTTCAAAAATTATTAAGAATTTCAAGGTAGCCATAGCAGAGCATTAAGCCAAATGCAAACCACCTCAGAACTCAGGGCCCTGACTATACAGATCACAACCCCATGAAGTCAGCTGTATTTACTGAACTGTTAATATTTTGTAGGCCCACGGCTGAATACTTTTCAGACCACTCATTCAATTTTCACCACAACCTTGCAGAAGTAATATTATTATTCCCATTTTATGAAAGAGAAAATAAAGACTTAAAGAGGTTAAAGAATTTATCCAGTTTTCCACAGTCTACAGGTGAAAGAGCTGTACTTCAAGTGTAGGTCTGACTCCAAAGTCATGTTTTTTAAACATTGATCTTCAAACTTATTAATAATTTTTTTTAGTGAGTACTGTGATATATGTGTAAATATATAAGAATAAATTATATACACGTACTATTGTATTAATAAGTAATATACCACGGCTGAATGCAGTGACTCACACCTATAATCCCAGCACTTTGGGAGGCCAAGGCAGGTGGATCACAAGGTCCAGAGATCGAGACTATCCTGGCTAACATGGTAAAACCCTGTCTCTACTAAAAATACAAAAAAATTAACCAGGCTTGGTGGTATGCACCTGTAGTCCCAGCTACTCGGGAGGTTGAGGCAGGAAAATCTCTTGAACCTGGGATTCGGAGGTCACAGTGAGCCGAGATTGCACCACTGCACTCCAGCCTGGGTGACAGAGCGGGACTCTGTCTCAAAAAACAAAAAAGAAAGAAAGAAAAAGAAAAAGGAAAAAAAAGGAAAAAAATGAGTTATATACCCTAAATGTCATGTAAAACAAAGACATTTTAAAGATGACATATGTAAAAATTCTAATACGTTCTTCCCATACCCTAACCCCTCACCTCCCACAGTTGCTGTAGTACCCCAATAAGGTATCCCTTAACCCAGGAATTAAGACTCCCCTGAGCCCAGCCAAACTTAGAGTTAACAGCACTTAAGATGTTAATTTTCCTATGAAGTGTGAAATTTTAATAGGAAATTCTAAAAAGGTAACACTCAAAAAGGTGACTTTTTCATAACAGAATTTTAGGATCTGTGAAAAGCAGGGGTTTTTTGTTTTTTTAATCCTGAAGGCTGGCTTGCCTTAGAGAAAGCTCATTTCACTTACTGATAAGATAAGCTGGGTGAGCCTGACCAACATTTTTGGTTAAATCTAGGTTATCTCCAAAGTTATACAGTAGAGGATGATTCATTGTAGAACACAACAAGGAAAGCATTGACTTGACAAATGTTTATTGGTGCCTACAATGGGTCACAAATCTTGCTGATTGCTGGGGATAGATCAGTGAACAAGATAGGCTCTCTGGGGCCAAGATCTAAGTATGTTCTAAGGAATACCAGGCAAGGGCAAGTTCCATGCCCGCAGAAATAAGCTTAGGAGGAAATAAGATGCACCTTGTTCTCTGCTCATTGAACATAAGCCTTTGGAAAGCAAGACAATGCTTACAGGTATATTTTATTAAGACATATTTCAGTAACATTGGAGTTTGATGAAGACCCCAAATTTTCCTTAAAAATGTCAAAATCCATTTTTTATAATACAATACTCCTCTTTCTCTATACTGAAGTCTAGTTTTTAGATCCTCTTTAAATACTGGCTGTTAGTGCACTAAATGTACTAAGAAATATGTTTTTTAATTCTGCTTTTATCTGTTTGTATATAACAAACTTTGGTTGAATCATGAATATACTAAAAATTGACAGCACAAAATAAAGGAGATATTTATATCTCTTCCTGAAGATGGCGACAGAAGACCATGTCTTTAATACAGGGCCATATCTTGTGTACCAAGAGGTAAACTTATGCTGTTTAAGCAGAAAATACTTTCTTTACTGATTCTTTACTAAATCTACAAGGTTTTTTTTACATATAAATAAATGATATTTCTAGTCTACAGTTAGTTTAAAAGGTGGACTATTTGGATAGCTTGTTTGCTTTGCAAAAGTAGCAACAGAAAAAAAAAGAGTGAGTAGAAAAAGGAAAATTGGGACAGCAGATTGTATCTTGAGCTGCACATGTCAACAATTCTTCAGGTTCCTTTCTTTGGTTGCACAGTTACTCCCAGATTTATTTATCCTGGTGCTTGTTTCAATACAGCTCCAAAATCAGTGGGAAACTGGAGCCACAGTCAGTCTGCCTGGTGCAAATCCTGTGTCCACTATTTACTAGACGTGTGACTTAACAAGCTAACATCTGTCTCTGTATCTTTGTTTCCTCATCTGTAAAATGGGGATGATGGTGAACAGAATAAGCATATAAAGGACTTAGCACAGTGCCTGGCACACACTAGATATTCAATAAATGGTAGCTCTCATCACCACATCGCAGGGCCCTGTCTAGATGACCTAGGAAACGTCTTAAAAAGGTATCTTTCACTATATTTTAGGAAGAGGCATGGTTTTCAGTATTGGACAATCCCAGACAAGGGGAAAGATACTCTGGGGACTAAACAATATAATTGGAATATCTTTGGACTCATTGCTTAAAATGCCAAATTGTTGAGTTTTTCATTTTGATGCAATCAAATAATTTGATTGATGAGTCACTCTAATTGCCACTTAGAATTGTTAGTGTTTGCCTAATGAAAAATTACATAAAGTAATTTTATTCAAAATGCCACATTTATGTTAATCTATTTCTTCTTTTATTAAGTTGTTGCAAAAGTAATTGCTGTTTTTGCCATTTAAAAAGTAATGGCAAAAAAGTAATTGCTGTTTTTGCCATTTAAAAGTAATAGCAAAAACAGCAATTACTTTTGTACCAACCTAATAAATTGTTATATATATTTGAAATTCCAATGCATGTTTCTAATTCAGCATGTAATTTTAAAATATTTAGGAAAAAAGATAATTAAAGTAAGCACCATTTTCCAAATTACATGACCTTAATGAGCAAGTTCAATTTACTTGTATTCATTGTTTGTTGTTGTTGCTATTCTTGAAGCCTTTTAAAAATTTATTACCTCAAGCATTTATCCTTTGTGTTACAAACAATCCAAATATACTCTGTTAGTTATTTTTAAATGTACAATTAAATTATTTTTTACTATAGTCACCCTGTTGTGCTATCAAATACTAGATCTTATTAATTCTTTCTTTCTAACTTTTGTGCCCATTAACCATCACCACTTTCCCCACAGCCTCCTACTACCCTTCCCAGCCTCTGATAAATATCCATCTACTCTATCTCCATGAGTTCAATTATGTAATTTTTAGCTCCCACAAATAAGTGAAAACATGTGAAGTTTGTCTTTCTGTGCCTGGTTTATTTTACTTAACATAATGACCTCTGGTTCCATTCACGTTGTTGCAAATGACAGGATCTCATTCTTTTTATGGCTGAATAGTACTCCATTGTGTCTATGTACCACATTTTCTTTATCCATTCATCTGATGATGGACACTTAGGTTGCTTCCAAATCTTGGCTATTGTGAATAGTGCTACAATAAACGTAGGAGTGCAGATATCTCTTTGATATACTGATTTCCTTTCTTTTGGGTTGATCCTAGGAGGGGTACTGCTGGATTATAAGGTAGCTTTATTTTTAGGAAACTCCAAATTGTTTTGAGGAACCTCCAAATTGTTCTCCATAGTGGCTATACTAATTTACATTCCTACCAACAGTGTACAAGAGTTCCCTTTTCTCCACACCCTCACCAGCATTTGTTATTACCTGACTTTCAGATGAAAGCCATTTTAACTGGAGTGAGATGATATCACATTGTAATTTTGATTTGCATTTATCTGATGATCCATGATTGAACACCTTTTCATACCCCTGTTTGCCATTTTTGTGTCTTCTTTTGAGAAATGTCTATTCATATCTTTTGCCCATTTCTAATTGGATTATTAGATTTTTTCCTATGAAGTTGTTGAGTTCTTTATATAGTCTGATTTTAATCCTTTATCAGAAGGATAGTTTGCAAATATTTTCTCCCATTCTGTGGGTTGTCTCTTCAGTTTGTTGATTGTTTCCTTTGCTGTACAGAAGCTTTTTACCTTGATGTGATCCCATTTGTCCATTTTTGCTTTGGTTGCCTGTGCTTGCAGGTAACTACTCAAGACATCTTTGAGCAGTCCAATGTCCTGGAGAATTTCCCTAATGTTTTATTTTAGTAGTTTCACAGGTTGAGGTTTTAAATGTAAGTCTTTAATCTATTTTGATTTGATTTTTTATATGGCAAGAGATAGGGGTCTAGTTTCATTCTTCTGCATATGGATATCTAGTTTTCCCAGACAATTTATTGAAGAGACTGTCCTTTTCCCAATGTATGTTCCTGGCACCTTTGTTGAAAACAAGTTTGCTGTAGATGTGTGGATTTATCTCTGGGCTCTCTATTCTGTTCCACTGATCTATATACCTGTTTTTATTCCAGTACCATGCCATTTTGGTTACAATAGCTCTGTAGTATAATTTAAAGTTAGGTAATATGATTCTTCCAATGTTCTATTTGCTCAGGATGGCTTTGGCTATTCTAGGTCTTTTGTGGTTCCGTACACATTTTAGGATTGTTTTTCTTCTATTTCTGTGAAGAACGTCCTTGATATTTTGATGGGATTCCACTGAATATATAGATCATTTTGGGTAGTATGGACATGTTAACAATATTAATTATTCTAATCTGTGAACATGGAATATCTTTGCAGTTTTTGGTGTCCTCTTCAATTTCTTGCATTAGTGTTCTATTGTTTTTATTGTAGATATCTTTGACTTCTTTGGTTAATTCCTAGGTATTTTATTTTATTTGTAGCTGTTATAAATGGGATTACTTTCTGGATTTCTTTTTCAGATTGTTTACTTTTGGCATATACAAATACTACTAATTTTTCTATGTTGATTTTGTATCCTGCAACTGTACTGAATTTGTTTATCAGTTCTGACAGTTTTTTGGTTGAGTCTTTAGGTTTTTCTAAATATAAGATCATATCATCTGCAAACAAGGGTAATTTGACTTACTATTTTCCAATTTGTGTGCTCTTTATTTCTTTGTTTTGTCTGATTGCTCTAGCTAGGACTTCCAGTACTACACTGAATAACAGTGGTGACAGTGGGCATCCTTGTAATGTTCCAGATCCCAAAAGAAAGGCTTTCAGTTTTTCCCCATTCTGTATGGCACTAGTTGTGTGTCTGTCATATATGGCTTTTATCATGTTGAGGTATGCTCCTTCTATACCCACATTTTCAAGGATTTTTATCATGAAGGAATGTTGGATTTTATCAACATCAATTGATATAATGACTTATTATCAATTGATTTATCAGCATCAATTGAAATGATCATATGGTTTTTACACTTCATTCTGTTGGTATGCTGTATCACATTCATTGATTTGCATATGTTGAACCATCCTTGCCTCACTAGAATAAAACCCATTTGGTCATGATGAATCATCTTTTTAATGTGTTGTTGAATTCAGTTTGCTATTTTGTTGAGAATTTTTGCGTTGATATTCATCAGTGATACTGGCCCATAGTTTTCTTTTTCTGATGTGTCTTTGTCTGGTTCTAGTATTGGAGTAATATTGGCCTTGTAGAATAAGTTTGGAAGTATTCTCTCCTGTTCTATTTTTTGGAGTAATTTGAGTAGGATCGGTATTAGTTCTTCTTTAAATGTTTGGTAGAATTCAGCAGTGAAGCCCCCGGGTCCTGGGCTTTTCTTTGCTGGGAGACTTTTTATCATGGCTTTGATCTTGTTACTTGTTATTGGTCTGTTCAAGTTTCGGATTTCTTCATTGTTCAATCTTGGTAGGCTGTATGTGCCTAGGAATTTATCCATTTCTTCTAGATTTTCCAATTTATTGGCATACAGTTGCTTGCAGTTGCCACTAATGACCCTTTGAATTTCTAGGGTATCAGTTGCAGTGTCTCCTTTTTCATCTCTGATTTAATTTATTTGGGTCTTCTCTTTTTTCCTTAATCTGACAAATGTTTGCCAGTTTTGTTTATCTTTGCAAAAATACCACAATTTTTGTTTCACTGATATTTTGTGCTGTTTTCTTCAATTTAAATTCGTTTATTTCTGCTCTGATCTTTATTATTTTCTATCTTCTACTAATTTTGGATTTTGTTTGCTCTTGTTTTTCTAGTTCTTTAACATCCATCATGAGGTTGTTTATTTAAAGTTCTTCTTTTTTCTTTTTTGATATAGATACTTGTAGCTATAAGCTTTCATCTTAGAACACTTTTCATGTGTATCACAGGTTTTGGCATGTTGTGTTTCCATTATCATTTGTTTCAAGAAATTTTGAATTTTCCTTCTTAATCTCTTCATTGACCCACTGGTCATTCAGCAGCATTGTGTTTAATTTCTATGTGTTTGTATAGTTTCTAAGATTCCTCTTGTTATTGACTTCTAGTTTTATTCCATTGTGATCAGAGAAGATGCTTGATTTTATTTCAATGTTTTTGAATGTTTTAAGACTTGTTTTATGACCTAACATACGGTCTCTCCTTGACAATGATCCATGTGCTGAGGAGAAGAATGTGTACTCTGCAGCTGTTAGAGGAAATGTTCTATAAATATAAATTAGGTCCACTGGGTCTATAGTGCAGATTAAGTCCAATGTTTCTTTGCTGATTTTCTATCTGGAAGATCTGTCCAGTGCTGAAAATAGGATGTTGAAGTCTCCAACCATTATTATATTGGAGTCTATCTCTCCTTTTAGCTCTAATAATATTCACTTTATATATCTGGGTGCTCCAGTGTTGATTGTACATATATTTAAAATTATTATATCCTCTTGCTGAATAGACCCTTTTATCATTACATAATGACCTTCTTGGTCTCTTCTTATAGTTTTCATCTTGAAATTTATTTTGTCTGATATAAGTATAGCTACTCCTGCTCTTTTGTGGTTTCCATTGGTATGGAATCTTTTTCTGTCCCTTCATTTTCAGTTTATGTGTGTCTTTACAGATGAAGTATGTTTCTTGTAGGCAACAGATCATCGGGTCTTTTTTTCCCCCCATTCAGTCACTCTGTGTATTTTGATTGGAGAATTTGGTCCATTTATATTCAGTGTTGTTAATGATAAGTAAGGCCTCACTCCTGTCATTTTGTTATTTATTGTCTGGTTGTTTTGTGGTCTTCTCTTCCTTTTTTCCTGTCTTCCTTTTAGTGAAGGTGATTTTCTCTAGTGGTATGATTTAATTTCTTGTTTTATTTTTTATGTATCTGTTGTTTGTTTTTTGATTGAGGTTACTATGAGGCTTGCAAATACTGTCCTATAACCCATTATTTTAATGACTTAACTTTGTTTGCATAAACAAGCAAACAAGCAAGCCAAAAGAAAACTAATAAAAAGTCTACACCTTAACTTTGTCCTCCCACCTCGCTTTTTAGCTTTTTGTTGTTTCTACCTATGTATTATTGTATTGTCCATGTCTTCAAAATTTGTTGTAGTTATTATTTTTGATAGATTCATCATTTAGTCTTTCTACTTAAGAGTAGTTTACAGTGATAATACTCTGTGTTTTTCCATATACTTACTATTACCAGTGAGTTTGGTACCTTCAGATGATTTCTTATTGCTTATTAATATTCTTTTCTTTCTGATTGAAGTACTCCATTTAGTATTTCTTGTAGGACAGATCTGGTGTTGATGAAATCCCTCAGCTTTTGTCTGGGAAAGTCTTTATTTGTCTCTCATGTTTGAAGGATATTTTCACTGGATATACTATTCTAGGGTAAAAGCTTTTTTTGTTCAGCACTTTAAATATGTCATGCCACTCTCTCCTGGTCTGTAAGGTTATCACTGAAAAGTCTACTGCCATACATATTGGAGCTCCATATATTATTTGTCTCTTTTGCTGCTTTTAGGATCCTTTCCTTATCCTTGACCTTTGGGAGTCTGGTTATTAAAACCCTTAAGATAGTCTTCTTTGGATTAAATCTGCTTGGTGTTCTATAACCATCTTATACTTGGATATTGATATCTTTCTCTAGGTCTGGGAAGTTCTCTGTTATTATCCCTTTGAATAAACTGTCTACCCCTATCTCTCTCTTTCTCTACCTCCTCTGTAAGGGAGTAACTTTTAGATTTGCCCCTTTGAGGCTATTTTCTAGATCCTGTAGGTGTGCTTCATTGCTTTTTATTGTTTTTCTTTTGTCTGCTGTGACAAAATCTTCTTTCAAATAGTCTGTCCAGCTCACTAATTCTTTCTTCTGCTTGATCAATTCTGGTATTAAAAGACTCTGATGCATTCTTCAGTATATCAATTGCATTTTTCGTAGAATTTCTGCTTTATTTTTTATTTTGTTTTATTTATTTATGTATTTTCAGATGGAGTCTCGCTCTGTTGCCAGAGTGGAGTGCAGTGGTGCAATCTCAGCTCATTGAAACCTCGGCCTCCTTGGTTCAAGCGATTCTCCTGTCTCAGCCTCCTGAGCAGCTTGGGACTACAGGCGGGTGCCACCACGCCCAGCTAATTTTTGTAGTTTTAGTAGAGACAGGGTTTCACTATGTTGGCCAGGATGGTCTTGATCTCTTGACCTCTTGATCCACCCCCCTCAGCCTCCCAACGTGCTGGGATTACAGGCATGAGCCACCACGCCTCGCCTTCTGCTTTATGTTTTAAAAATTACTTTAATCTCTTTGTTAAATTTATCTGATAAAATTCTGAATCCCTTCTCTGCATTATCTTGAATTTCTCTGAGTTTCTTTAACACAGCTATTTTGAATTCTCTGTCTGAAAGGTCACACATCTCTGTTTCTCCAGGATTTGTCCCTGGTGCCTTATTTAGTTTTACTGGATAGTCTTGATGCTTGTGGATGTTTGTCTGTGTCTGGGCACTGAAGAGTTAGGTATTTATTGTAGTCTTCATAGCCTGGGCTTACTTGTACCAGTCCTTCTTGGAAAGGCTTTGCAGATATTCAAAAAGACTTGGGTGTTGTGATCGAAGCTGTATCTGCATTAGAGGGCACCCCTAGCCCAGAAATGGTCTGATTCTTACAGACACATAGAGGTACCACCTTGATGGTCTTGGATATGATCGAGAAGAATTCTCTAGATTACCAGGCAAAGACCCTTGTTTTCTCCCCTTATTTTCTCCCAAACAAATAAAGTTTCTCTCGGTTGTGAGCTGCCTGGAGCTTGGGGTGGGGTGACACAAGCACTCCTGTGGTCACCACCACTGGGACTGTGCTGGGTCAGACCTGAAGCCAGCACAGCACTGGGTCTCACCCCAGGCCTGCTGTAACCACTCCCTGACTACTGCCTATGTTCACTCAAAGCCCTGGAGCTCTACATTCAGTAGGTGGCAAAGATAGCCAGACCTATGTACTTCCCTTTGGGGTGGCAAGTTCCCCCAGGCCCAGAGTGGGTCCAGAGGTTTTATCCTGGCATCAGGGAACTAGAGTCAAAAAACCTTAGATGTCTACCTGGTGTTCTATTGTACTGTGGTTGAGCTGGCACTCAAACCACAAGATGCAGGTTTTCCCACTCTTCCCTCCCCTTTTCAAAGGCAGAAGAGTTCTCATCCTATGGCTATTGCCACCTTAAGCCCAGTGGGGAGTGCTGTCAGACTACTGTTGATGTTCCCTTTAGGCTCAAGTGCTCTTCAGTCAGCTTGTGGTGAATGCTGCCTGGCCTGGGACACACCCTTCAGGGGAGTGGGCTCCCCTCTAGCCCAGGGCAGGTACAGAAATGCTGTCCAATTCCCAAGTCCTGGAATTGAGAACCACAAGAGCCCACTCTGAGCTCTACCCTGCTGTGGCCGAGCTGCTACCTAAGGTGCAAGACAAAGTTCCCTTTGCTTTTCCCCTCACTTTTCTCGAACAGAAGGAGCCTCTCCCCATAGTCACCACAGCTGGGAATATGCTGAGTCTCACCTGAAGCCAGTAAGATTCAGAGTCTCACCCAAGGCCCAGGGCATACTATCTGGTTATCGCTTCTGGTTATTCAAGACCCAAGGATTCTTTAGTCAGCAGGTGATGGGTCCTGCCAGGACTGGTTCCTTTCCTTCAAGGCAGCAGGTCTCTTCTGGCCCAGCGTGTGTCTAAGAAATGGCATCCAGGAGCTAGGGCTTGGGAAAGAGGCCTCATGGCTCTGACTGGTGCCCTTTCCTACAGTAGCTGAGCTAGTATCCAAGGTGCAAGACAAAGTCCTCTCCACTCTTTTCCTCTTCTCTCTTCAAGTGTAAGGAAGAGGTCTCTTTTGGAGCTGCAAGCTATGCAGCCTGGGATTGAGAGGTTGCACAAGCACTCCCTTACCCACCCCATCTGGTATCTCAGTAGGCTGTGTGCCCCCCAAGTCCACTGGATCTGGGCCCAGTTCAGCACTAGGACTCGCCTATGTGTTGCAGTCTTTGTGACCTAGACTGCCTTTCAAGTTTATTTAGGGCCCCAGAGCACTTTAGCCTGGGGTGGCATGGCTTGCCACAGCTCAAGTTCCATCTTGTGGAATAGGGAACAATGTTCTGGCTAGAGCTAGTCTAAATGCTCCTTCTATGGGTAGATGTCAGCTGAGTTCAGCCTGGTTTTGCTTTCTGCCATGACAAGGCAGCACTAAGTTCAATGCAAGTCTCACAGTTACTGCACTTTCCCTCGCCCAAATGCACAGATTCTCTTTCCGTGCCATGCTGCCACTGCCAGGGGACAGGGGAGGGATGGTGTCAGCAATTCAAGACTCTTTCCTACCTCTTCAATGCCTCTTTCAGATATGTAAAGTTAAAACCAGGTACCGCGAGTGCTCACCTGATTTTTGATTCTTATAAAAGCTTTTTGTGAGTAGATACTTGTTAAATTGCTGCCTTTGCAGACAAGACAATTGGTGGAGCCTTCTATTCAGCCATCTTGCTCTGCTCCTCCTTTTGAAGTAAGTCTTCTGTATTTTGTTTTCACTACTATCCTCTTTTTGCCTTTTCTTCTTGATATTGTTCTTCATTTGAGGGTTTAAGCAGTGCTTTTCACATTCATCCTTTTAACTGTCATTAATTTTTTTATTTTGTTTTTTGTTTTGTATTTTGTTTTCACTACTATCCTCTTTTTGCCTTTTCTTCTTGATATTGTTCATCATTTGAGGGTTTAAGCAGTGCTTTCTACATTCATTCTTTTAACTGTCATTAATTTTTTTACTGTCAAAATAATTTTCCATATTAGCAGCCAATATGCCTGCTTCCAGCTGGTCGAGATTTGGTGAGTCTGTTGATTTGGTTGGTCTGTCTGTTTTTCCATGTAAACAATTTAATTTATCCACAAAATCCCAGTTTCCTTGCTACCATCCCTTACCTGATTAATTATTCATTCTCTGCACAGAATTGTCTTTTGAATTTAAATGCTTTATTTTTGATGGAATCGTTCCTCATTCTGATCTACCTACTGTCACTGAGACTCAAGCCCTTTGGTAGTGATGAAGGCTGGAATCAGACCATCCATGTGGTTGCACTCATCCCCCTGCTTCAACCTGATGGCCTGCAGAGACATCTGGGCCCACAGCAGACATTCCCCAAAGAACCCTGGTCAAGGAGAGTCAAAAGGACCCATCCATATGGTAAAGCTTGTTTTCCATTAGCTGAACAAACTGATATTTTCTAAATGTGTGCTGCCCTTTGGTAAAGCTCATTTGTAAAGCTCATCAGTAAATGAGCTTTACCAACAAGTTTACACGTTTCATCCCTCTGTAATCAACATTGTTCAGCTGCACTCTTAAGATTTGGAGAGGAAGGGACTGGGTGCGGTGGCTCACTCCTGTAATCCCAGCACTTTGGGAGGCCGAGGTGGGCAGATCATGAGGTCAGGAGATCAAGACCATTCTGACTAACACAGTGAAACCCCGTCTCTACTAAAATTACAAAAAAATTAGCCAGGCGAGGTGGCGGGTGCCTGTAGTCCCAGCTACTTGGGAGGCTGAGGCAGGAGAATGGCGTGAACTTGGGAGGCAGGAGCTTGCAGTGAGCTGAAATTACACTATTGCACTCCAGCCTGGGCGACACAGCAAGACTCTGTCTAAAAAAAAAATTGGAGAGGATGTCTTTTTTTCTTTTAGAGGTGGGGTCTTGCTATGTTGCCCAAGCTAGTCTTGAACTTGAACTCCTGGGCTCAAATGATCCTCCCACCTCAGCCTCCTGAGTAGCTGGGACTACAGGTGCACACCACTACATCCAGCTGGAGGCTGATTTTTAAAGTTAGAGGAATTTCTTGTGTGGTCTCCTCTGGCACTATTTTAGTATTTTGCTTGCTCCCTCCTAGTAATTTTATCATTTCAAGTAAAACAGAGAAAAATAATGATGTGGCAGTTTTATACTTTGATGGCCTCAGTGAAACACACTTACTGGTTGTCATGCCCTTATGTATTATGTATTCAAGCTCTTGACACTGCCCTTGGTCATGTGGCTTGCACATGGGGGCTTGTCCTCTTCAAATGCTCCTTGGAGCTAGACCACGGTATTAGGCTGTTCTTGTATCACAATATAGAAGTACTTGAAATTGGGTAGTTCATAAAGAAAAGAGGTTTAACCGACTCATGGTTCTGCAGGCTGTACAAGCATGGTGCCAACATTGCTCAGCTTCTGGGGAGGCCTTGGGGAGCCTTTACTTATGTGGAAGGTGAAATGGGAGCTTGCTCATCATATGGCAAAAGCAGGAGCGTGGTCAGGGGGTGGTGTGCCATACACTTTTAAACGACCAGATCTCACAAGAACTTAGAGTGAGAGTTCACTTCTCACCAAGGAGATGGGATGGCCCAAGCCATTCACAAAGAATCTGCCTCCATGATCTAAACACTTCCCACCAAACCTCATCTCTGACATTGGGGATTACAGTTTACCATCAGACTTGGGTGGGACATCCAAACAATAGGAACCACTGAAGGGTGAAAAGCCAAGTGCAGGGAGATCCTGGAGGATGAGAGGCCATTTGGACATCCCAGCTCCAGTCAAGCTGCCGGCTGAATGCAGTTGCATGAGTGATCTCAGCCACCCAACGTGGAGCAGAAGCTCCTCCCAGTGGAGCCCAGTCAACCCTCAGAATCATGAGAAATAAAAAATCACGTAGCTACTGTGCTTTGACACGGCTTATAACACAGCAATAGATAGCTGAGCTATGTGTTAATAAGTTACTTTCTTCATTACACAGGGTTCTTACCTGAGATTTTCTTGTAGGAAAGCATTATTACTGTGTGTACATATTTACCTTTGATAAAGATTCAGCTCCAAATTTCTATTCAACTGAAATGTAAGAGGGATGCCTGACACCTTGCAGTGTGCTTGGCCTCTGAGCTATTTAAAAACATATGTCACCCCAGTGCAGCCATGTCTACCAAGCAGCCTGGCTGGCTGGTGTTCCAGGCATTGCGTGTCATATTTCTGAAAATGCTGACAGATTGTTTCACAGAATATTGTCATAATATTGTGTTACTGAATCTTGAGTTTCCTTCATGGTAACACATTTTTGCAGGGATTGGTCTTATCCTCTTAGGTATCTATGACTACGTTTATGTTTAATCCCTGAAATTGCGGATTCAATATTTCTGAATGATAATTAACATCTATAGATTTTGATGTAGTTTTAATAATCAAATCAATAATTCTGACAACTTATTTATTAAACGCATTAATGAGATGCAAATTCTTTTTATTAAAATAAAAATGTGTATTTTTTTTTTTAATTGTCTTTTTTAAGATGGAGTCTCACTCGGTGTGCCCAGGCTGGAGTGCAGTGGCGTGATCTCAGCTCACTGCAACCTCTGCCTCCTGGGTTCAAGCAATTCTCCTGCCTCAGCCTCCTGAGTAGCTGGGACTACAGGCGCCCGTCACCACGCCTGGCTAATTTTTGCAGTTTTAGTAGAGATGGGGTTTCACCATATTGGCCAGGCTGGTCTCAAACTCCTGACCTTGTGATCCACCCACGTCAGCCTCCCGAAGTGCTGGGATTACAGGTGTGAGCCACTGTGCCCAGCCTAAAATAAAAATTTATTAAATGTAATTATGAAACTTTAGAAGACTTTAAAGAAAAAAATCAGCTACAGGAAAAGTATGAACATTAACAGCGACTTGGTTAAATAAACTGTAGGATAGTTACACAATGGAGTTTTTTTATTTACCAGGCTGTCAGTTAGTCTCTAGATATATACCTGTTTTCTACCCTAGAGTAGGACTTCAACAAATGTTGAATGAATAACTTGTAAATATCTTATGTGTGTGTACCTCTGAAATGATTTAAAAACTCTAAATGAAACCAATTTAAATTCATATATACTTCAACATATTAATGTTAATGAAAAAATGTTTTATATAACCATAAAAAATGAGCAAACCAATATGAAAAGAGCTCCTGGATATATTATTATGTCAAAAAAGCAAATTTCAGAACGATGTTTTTGGTATGCTACCTTCAGGCTAAAAGGAGGAAAATCTATATTTGTATTTGCATAGATCCATAATATTTTAAAATCTAAGCACAGGGTTGGGAAACTGGCACTTGGGGAATAAACACAAAAAAGAGACTTTCCACTATACACTTTTTATGCTTTCTGATTTTTAAACCATGGGAATATACTACCATTCAAAATACAATTTAATAAGCAAAATTTGAATCTATTTATGTTTTGTCTTTACACTTATTTTGCAACTAATGAAGATGAACATTTTTTCATTTATGTGTTGACCAGTTTACTTCTTCCCTAAGAATGTTTGCCCATATTGACATCTTAGAGGCTTTGCTTAAAAAAATATATATATATATATAAGCAAATGTTAAATATTCTCCACCCTTTACAGTAGAGATATTCACCCTCTGTCACCTGATTTTCCTTTCCTTTATTTTATTGCATTTTAGAGTGTGAAGTTTTTATGTGTTCATATCTACCTTATATGCTTTGACATTGCTCCCTTCCATCAGAGGTCTGACAAAGATTCCTTACTATAATCTAGTTTGATAATTGTTGCTTTTTTGAAATTTTCATTAATTCGTTTAGAATTAATTTCTGTGTGCAATTAAAGATGAATAGGTATTTTTAAGGGTATCTAATCTTTCTTTTCCCATTGATCATATGAACTTCCTTATAGTATTTTTGGTTCTTATGCATAATAATGTTCATTTATGTACTAGCTGCTATGTTCTATTCCATTGATTTGCATCGGTTCCACTGACATGCATCAGTATTACAGTCTGCATCACAGATTGAGAATAATTTTTCACAAATGGTGGTGCTAGTACCCACCATGATCATCACAACCCTTTTCTTTGATGCTATTTCTTGTTTTATGTTTATTCATTCTCTAGTTCAGGTAAATAATTTTAACTTTCAAAAACATTCTGTTTTTTATTGAAAAGTGGTCAAACCTATAAGTTAGATTGAGTAGAATTTGTTCCTTTAAAAAGGAACATGGTTCTTGTTTCCATCTAGTCAAGCTTTCTTGTCACCGCAATTTTGTTTGATTCATTGGTTTTCTTCTCTTGGGTCAAAAATATTTCACATCAAAGGTATTTCTTGGTAGGTTACAGTTTTTGTTTCTATTGTGAATATGATCTGTTTTTATTATGTTTTTCTGATTATTCTTTATGTGGAAGAATGCTATTGGTTGTATATTTACCTTAAATGTGGTCCTTTTGGTGGCTCTATGATCACACTGGGAAATGACTTCCCATTTAGGTTTTCTGGGATTACAAGTTGTCTTGATATTTCAGTTAGCTCAAAATTCTGTTAATTCAAGCAGGGGAAAGATCATTAACGGTATCACAATGGGCAATCAACTAGTAGGTTTAAATGTTTACTTTCCATTAATTTTAAGGTTTTGTGGACACAGCCTGTGCCTAAGGGATGTTATCATGGAACATTGCAAAAATGGAGATGCAAATGTATGCCAATGAACTGCAAATACCTTCACAGTCCTTGATTTAGGTCTGATCAGTGGCCCCAGTCTACTCTCACCCTGTTTGGACAATCGTAGGTCAGAAAAGTGAAAATCCTAAAATGGAAAGGAAAGAGAAGTCAGCAGAATGACTGGATTTGTGGCTGACTGCAATTATCTGCCCAGATGTCTGAATCCATTCTGCCTTTAATTGATTCTACCTTATCACCTTCGTACAGATAAAGATTCCTTAGAATCAGAACGATACTGGCTTCATGGAGACTTCACATCTAGTGCTTCTATGGACATACCCATGCTGCTTTCTTTTCATCTCAACCAAGAAGTGAAACAGACTGAGAGGACTCAGGAGTGGGGAGAGAAGGCAGGTAAACAGAAAGCCTTGTTGTGGATGAATATGCATCTAAAGAGTAAAATAAAGGACTGATGTCATCCATCCCCTGTGCTCTGTGTATGCTCCAGCATCTAGAAGTCAGATTTTCCCTCTGATACTGACTGAAACTTCCTGCCTTCCAGCTGTTAATGGCCTGGTTGGGGAGTTAAGTTAACTCACATGTATCCCCATCTCCTTACAAAGGTGAAGAGAAAGGACCATAACATGTGAACAGCTATATCTGTTTAGACTCCTGAATCATAGTCTAGACTGTGAAATGTCAAGTTTCACAGTGAAATGTCAAGATGGAGTAGCAATTTAGCAGAGGACATGTGTGCAAGTGGTACACATGCATTAGTAGGCAGGAATATTTCCACTGAGCAATGCGAGCTCAATGGTAGGAATTTCAAAGCAATGCAGCCAGAAAAGACTTAAGAGAAATGACTTATGCCCTGAGAAGCAGTGGGATTGGGGAGGATGCTAGGAAAAAAAAAAGTCATTTTCAAAATAATAGTAAATTAGAAGAAAAGTGGCAATCTCTGTTTCAAAATTGGAGCCAGCCATCTACCTGGGAGGCTGAGGCAGGAGAATTCCTTGAGCATGGGAGGTCGAGGCTGCAATGAGCCTTGATTGTACCACCACACTCCAGTCCAGGAGTGCAGTCCAGCGACACCCTGTCTCAAAATAAAGATAAAATAAAATAAGAAAATTAGAGTCAAGATGCACAATGGCAGGCTCTCTAAGAAGCCCGCTCACATTGTCACAGCTTGGTGTCTGCAAGGCCAGAGGAAACAGGTATTCAATTGCTTTTCTTGTTTTTCCTTTCTAACCCTTCCTCTTCCCAGATGACTACTTTCTTTGTGGTTTGCTCTGCTATCAAATCAAGATGAACCATCATTCTCTGTTACTTCAGAAGTGAGGAGTTCAAACCAATATCCTGTCTTGGTAAATCTGTTTTTCCCTCAAGCTATGAGCAAGCCTGGCCACCCTGCATCCGGGAGACATGGGTCTTATTCATGCCAGGGAAGGGCCTTGCTTGCCTTGTCACCACTGCAGCCCCAGAAGATGACAGTCCATGGCACCATTAGACACCTAGTAAATGTGTTACATGAGGACCTGCCCTACACTATGTTTTCAACTTTGTTATCTGCTTACTTCTGCTACTCCATAGGACTTACTGTTCTTTAGGACATTGGTTCAGATCTAGGGTCTGTTCCAGAGAAAGAAGGGATTTTTCTCTTCCACCTTCCTTTCCTTAGATACAATTGAGTCTCTGCTATAATTTTTGGCAACACAAAAAACATTTTTTTTTTCTGAGAAAGTGGATTCAGGGATGGAGATTCACTCATTTTCTCAATTTGGTGGGAACCAAGGCTATGCCTTAAGGAACCGCCTCCATTCCTGGAAGAGATGGTGCCAGTTACAGCTGTTAAGAGGACTTCAACTCTACCCAGGCATTGAGACCCCCAGCCACTAGGAATTTGAAATGGGTGTGGGGAGATGGACTTTACATTGACTTTCATTTATTTGAACTTTAACTCACGAGGGCAAGATAATATTTCAGATTTTAATACCTTTAGACTTTAACATGTAAGTAGGTCTATTCTTTAAACTTTTATTTCTCCCTGAGAATTTACTAGAGAAGGATTTATATCCACATCTGAGGCCCCTTTAAAATGTTTGCATTTTGTAAGCCAGGCGGGGTGGCTTATGCCTGTAATCCCAGCACTTTGGGAGGCCGAGGCGGGTGGATCATGAGGTCAGGAGTTCGAGACTAGCCTGACCAACATGGTGAAATCCTATCTCTACTAAAAATACAAAAAAAAAATTAGCCCCTGTAATCACAGCTACTCGGGAGACTGAGGCAGGAAAATTGCTTGAATACGGGCGGCGGAGGTTGCAGTGAGCCAAGATTGTGCCACTGCACTCCAGCCTGGGCGACAGAGTGACACTCCGTCTCAAAAAAATACATACATACATACATAAAATGTTTGCCTTTTGTTTTTTGGAGCATCCTAATGTTATTATTTCCTCTTATTGTAGAACTCCTAGTGATAGACAATGTGATTGGACCTAAACGGGATCAGAAACGGGAGAGGGAGTACATTTTCAGCTTTGTGTAATAGAGACCTTGGAGCTTAACGTACTGTTCTGACCCACATCAGAACATTCTGGGGACAAAATTTAAGCTACCCAGCAGATTTTGTGGGGCCTGAAGCTTATACAATTTACAGAGAGGGAGCAGTTTAAGGAAAAAGAAAAAAAAAAAAGAACATAAAATGATGAATACAAAATTAGGTATAGGGCCCTGGAAGGAGCCTGAAGGGTCCCGAAACTTCCGTTTTGTGATAAATCCACGTCTGCGGGCAAGCAGCAGTCTAACGGATACCCAAAGAGACAGTGGCTAGCTAGTCCACACAGGCAGGAGCAGGACCCTCCGCTGCGTGGACTGCAGATCTTGTCTCCCAGGAGAGCCACATCCCTGGATGCCCAAGGGCAAGTTGTTGCAAACTCATCTAAGATGATTTGGTTATTCACAAGAGACTTCTTTTGTGAACGTCTATGGCTTCTGTTATAACCTATCAGGTTATAGTGAAAGTAAGTCCTATATTGAATTCTGCAACACATAGAAATATTTATTAACAAGGAGGCACAAAACAGTTCTACAACTTGTTGGGAAAACTCAGTGAAGTCCCAGCCCCATTCTGCTCATAGAAAATTGACTAGATGGGGCTGGGTGTGGTGGCCACACCTGTAATCCCAGCACTTTGAGAGGCTGAGGCGGGTGGATCATCTGAGGTCAGGAGTTCAAAACCAGGCTGGCCAACATGGTGAAACACTGTTTCTACTAAAAATACAAAAAAATTAGCTGGCGTGGTGGTGGGCAACTGTAATCCCAGCTACTTGGGAGGCTGAGGCAGGAGAATTGCTTGAACCTGGGAGACGGAACTTGCAGTGAGCCGAGACCTTGCCATTAAACTCCAACCTTGGCAAGAAGAATGAAACTCCATCGAAAGAAGAAGAAAGAAAGAAAGAAAGAAAGAAAGAAAGAAAGAAAGAAAGAAAGAAAGAAAGAAAGAAAGAAAGAAAGAAAGAGAGAAAGAGAGAAAGAGAGAAAGAGAGAAAGAGAGAAAGAGAGAGAGAAAAAGAAAGAGAAAGAGAGAGAAGGAAGGAAGGAAAGAAAAGAAAAAGAAAAAGAAAAAGAAAAGAAACAGAAAGGAAGAAGCTAACTAGATGGAAACATGAGAGTCTCCTGGTGGCAGGATATAGTCAGATGCAGGCACAAGGACCCTCCAAGCCAATTGAACACTGGGCAGTTTTGAAATCAGTCAAGCCTCAGAACCATTCTAAAGGGAGTCGGCTATTGAGAAGCTTTTAAAAATTGTTAATACTGATTTTGTGTTTTTTATTGCACAGTGGTTTTGGGGCAACTTTTTATTTTGATGTAATTTTAAACTTAGACTAGTACAAGGAACTCCTGTGTATCCTTTATCCCGATTTAACAATTATTCATATTTTTTCTTAATTGCTTTATCATTCTCTTTATGAATATTTATTCCAGGTCATTTGACAGTACATTGGAGATATCATGCCCTTTTGCCACTAAATATAAGTGTCTTTTTCTGAGATGGACATTCCTCTGCATAAGAACATTTTTATATCAAAATCAGAAATTTAACATTAATACGAACCTATTGTGTAATCTATAGTCCATATTCAAATGTTGTCATTGTCTCAGTAATGTCCTTCATGGCTGTTTCTTTTTCTTGGCCCAGGATCCGTTCCGGAATCACACATTGCATTTAGTTATGCCTCCTTTCATCTGGAACAGCTCCTCCATCAGTTTTTGCCTTTCCTGACCTTGACATTTTTAAATAAAGACCTGTTAGTTTGGAGGATATTCTTTATTTGACTTTATCTGATACTTCCTCTTGATTAGATTAAGGCCATGCATTTTTGGCAAAAATATCACAGAAATGAAAATGTGTCCCTCTAGGTGTATCATTATCAGGAAGCATATGAACTTGGTTTGCCCTGTAGTGGTGACGCTAATCTTGGTCACTGGTTAAGGTGGGGCACTCCAATATTCTTCAGAATAAAGTTATTACTTTCACCTTTGTCATTAATAATCAATACCTGGAAAGAGTGTGTAATACTCTCAATAGCTTTGGGAGTGTGTAAATATATGGTTTGTCATGAAACTCTCACCCCCTGTTTTGGGCAACATTGATGATTTTCTAATTTGATCATTTCTTCTATGTTTGATTGTTGAATTTCTGTCACAATATAAGGAAAGAGCTTTCCCTTCTTCATTTATTTATTCATTTATTTGTATCTGTATGAACTCATGGAACTTCGTTTTATACAACGAGTTATAATTCACTACCACCGAAATGTTAAACCTTATTTAGCGAGTAGGATTGCCTGTAATTTTCAACCCACATCTTGATGGCACTCATTTGGACTGAAAACTTCCGTTTTCAGAGCCTCTCTTGCTAATCAGGGATAAAGAGAACTCAGTAGCCTCATGAACCTGGAGTGTATATTTCTGAATTAGGAAAATTGAATACTCACAGAGTGTAGATTAAAGCAAACACACATATTTATATCACAGTACCTATGCTGAAGAATTTAAAGTACATGTAAATTATAGAACACATAACTTAAGTGGTTAAACATGATAGGTCAACAGAACAAAAAGTTAGGTAACGATAAGAAAAATGTACCCCCACTTGGAGCTAAATTATGGTTTCCACTTCCTGTCCCCATTTACTCACTCCACCCTGAGGCAATAGAGTGGTTTATCTGACAGGAAAGGGCAAGCCCAGCTCAGCCCCTTCCCGTTTTACTCATGGAAACCCAGCTTGCCTGCATGGAGCTCATGTTCTCTGCTCTTGGCCAAGCTATAGGCTTAATAACAAATGTCCTGCCCTCATCAGAGGAGACCTGAGATGGTCCAGTACCTTCCATAACTGGGCAGGTATGTCTATCATATGCTCAGCTTCAGATATAAGCATGAAGCTACCTCCTACAACCTAACCTTCACCAGTAATAAAGTTGATATTTTGGCCTTCCTTCATCCACATACCTCTTATTTCTCAGTCGGTTCAGAACATGAGAGAAAATGATAATAATACAATTCTCCAAAAATAAAATGAAAACATTATAAAAAGTCTCCAGGTATGAATACAAACCCTACTCTGTTACAAATACTCAGGGAGAAATGAAAGTTTAAAGATTAGACCTACTTGCACATCAAGGTATAAAGACAGCAAAGTCCAAATGAATTACATTTCGAATGGTCAGTGATAAGGAAGTTATCAAGAGTTGCATCACTCGGTGGACTTTTCACAAGATTCTCTTTCATAATAGTAGCCATCACAATCTTCAGAATCAAAAGCTCTGTCCACCCAGTTTACAAACTCTACCAAACATATGCCCCACTACCATCGATCCCATCCCATCGCCCCTGCCAGCCACCAGCACCTACATCTGAACGCAGATATTTATACTGGACTGAATTCTATGTAAACAAAATAAAACTTTGAAAAACAACAGCTAAAAACCCTTGGAGTTAAAAAAAAATGGCAATAATATAACGTGTGGTGCTAGTGGAAAAAAATAGAAAAACGTTAAGAAACTAGAAATAGGACCCAAATACAGAAGAGGATGATAGAGTGAATTAGTGAAATCAACAAGGACTGATCCAAATGCAAATTTACTTTAGCTATTTATTCATTCAATAAATGTCTATTGAGTGCCTGCTGTGTATTAGGTTTAGGTACTCTGTGCACTAGGTACAGGGAGTTCAATGGGAACAAAATAGACATGGGCTCATCTCGTATTTTTGTTAAGAGACAAAAATAAAATAATGCTAACTGTACCAATCCTAGTGTTTAGTAAATATTAGATGCTCAATAAAAATCAGCTATTAATATTTTAATATAGGAAAAGAGGGCCGGGCACAGTGTCTCATGGCAGTAATCCCAGCACTTTGGGAGGCCGAGGCAGGTGGATCACCTGAGGTCAGTAGTTTGAGACCAGCCTGGCCAATATGGTGAAACCCCATCTCTACTAAAAATACAAAAATTAGTCGAGTGTGGTGCTGTGCACCTGTAGTCCCAGTTACTCAGGAGGCTGAGACAGAAGAATTGCTTGAACTCAGGAGGCGGAGGTTGCAGTGAGCTGAGATCATGCCACTGCACTCCAGCCTGGGTGACAGAGCGAGACTCTGTCTCAAGAAAAAAAAAAAAAAGGAAAAGAGGTCAAATGGAGGTTGTTTACTAAATAGTATTAGGATAACTGGCTAGAGAACAGGGAAAACAACTGGTAGAGGTAGCCCTTATAAAGGACATCAAAATACATTTCAGTAGAATTTACTTAAATTTAAACATTGTATTAAAAAGCACAAAATAAATATGTTACCAGATCTGTAAAAGTAGATTAATGTCCTCAGTTTTGAAGAAATAAAATCACAAGGAAATGAATAGACCTTAATACTGAAACATAAATTTCATACAAAAACAAAACAGCAGACTGAGGCAAATATTTCAGTTGGTGTAATTGATAAAAGGTAAAAATCTGGAGAAAACGTTTCAATTTATAACCAAATCAGAATGATGCCAATAAATAAGTAGACTAAGGAAGTCTCAATGGATTGCTTCATTGTTTTTTTGTTTTTGGCAACTGTGGTAGGCAGAATAATGGTCTCCCAAAGATGTCCACATCCTAATCTCCAGAAACTACAAATATGTTTAATATTACATGGCAAAGGGGGATTAAAGTTGCTAATCAGCTGACCTTAAAATAGGGATTGTATTAGTCCGTTTTCACACTGCTATAAAGATGCTACCCGAGACTGGGTAATTTATAAAGGAAAGAGGTTTAATTGACTCACAGTTCTGCATGGCTGGTGAGGCCTCAGAAAACTTACAGTCACGGTGGAAGGGGAAGCAGACACCTTTTACACAAGGCAGCAGGAGAGTGGAGCAAGGAGGAACTTCCAAACACTTACAAAACCATCAGATTTCCTAAGAACTCATGACTACAGCGTGGGGGAACCACCCCCATGGTCCAACTGCCTCCCTCCCTCGACATGTGGGGATTACAAATCGAGACGAGATTTGGGTAGGGACACAGAGCCAAACCGTATCAGGGAGAGTAACCTGGATTATGCGAGTGGGCCCAATATAATCACAAGGGTCCTTGAAAGTAGATGAGGGAGGCAGAGGATGGCAACAGTGATGCAATGTGAGAAAGAATTGATCACTATTGCTGTCCTTGAAGATGGGGAAGGGGCCATTAGCCAAGGAATGTGGGCAGCTTCTAAATGTTGTAAACAGCAAGGAATTGAAATTTCCTCTAGGGCATCCCAAAAGGAAAAGAGCCCTGCCGACACCTTGATTTTAACGCAGTGAGTTTTTGTGTCAGACTTCTTGCTTATGGAAGAACTGTAAGATAATAAATTTATGTTGTTTTATGCCACTAAATTTGTGGTAACTTGGTATGGCAGCAAAGGGAAATTCACATAGCCAGCTACTTGTTAAACGCTGTTCCTGTGTTTGCAGAATCTGTCACCTCATGGGGCAGAACCTTCCTTCTGCAGAATACGAGGAGGTCTTTTCCCAGTTTCACTTGCAGGAAGCGCACAGATCCATGGCCGGTGTCTGTCAACTGTACACCTGCACGATTTTGAATTAGAGGCTGGTCATGTGCAGAAGGGGAGCCTGGCAGAATCTGTTCTGCCATGGCAGTGGCGGGGACAGGTGTTACTGCAGCAACATGTTGCCGTCAAAGACAGCAATTCCCACAGCAGGGTTTGTGCACAGTATGGTGTCATGGTGGGCACCCAGCAGTGTCAGAGTCCAGTGACAAGTTCCAGGAGCCTGCCCTAGGCTGGACTTTGGACATTGTTCCTGGCTGTATAAGCCCTAAGCCTGGTGCTCTTGTCCTCCTGGAGATTCTGGGAGCCTTAATAAGTTCCTTTTTCTGCTAAGTTAGCCAGAGTTGGTTTCTGTGGCTTGTGATTCAGAACCCTCAGTGAATCAGATATGAATGAACAATTCAATTCACTCAAAAAGAAAGTGGGGACACATCCCCTGTAGTCCCAGCTCTCAGGAGGATTGATTGAGCCCAGGAGGTTGAGGCTGCAATGAGCCGTGTCATGCCACTACACCCCAGGCTGGGTGACAGGTAAGACCCCATCTCAACAAAAAAGAAAAAAAATTGAAAGAAGAAAGGAAAGGAAAGCAAGCAAGCAAGCAAGCAAGCTAGGAAGGAAGGAAAGAAGGAAGGAAGGAAAGAAAAGAAAAAAAAAAGAAAGAAAAAGAAAGAGAGAGAGAGAGAGAGAGAGGGAGGGAGGGAGGGAAGGAGGGAGGAAGGAAGGAAGGAAGGAAGATGGCAAACACAGAAGAAAAAGTTGACCCTAGCTAGCAGTCAAAGAAACTCAAAGCTTGAGATGCCATATGATAGTTACTAAAAACAAAAACAATTGTGTCTGCAGCATAACAATGAAAACAGGTCCTCAAATAATGTCATTTCATTCAAAAAAAATTTTTTTTTAAATGATGAGAAAAAAATTGATTCTCTGCCAGGGCCACTGTCTGCGTGGTTTGCATGCTCTCCCCACATCCACAGGGATTTTGCTCCACGTGCTCCGGTTTTCTCCCACCCCTCAAAGATGTGCATGTTCGGTTCCCCGGCGTGTCTACATGGTCCTGGTGTGAGTGTGGGGTGTGTGTGAATGCGCCCTGCGATGGGACAGTGTCCTGTTCAGGGCTGGTTCTTACCTTAAACCCTGAGCTGCTGGAATGAGCTACAGCAACTGGAGACTGGAGACTCCGGCAACCTGGAGAACTGTTATTATTGAGTAAGTTATCTTACTTGCTTTTATTTATCTTTCTTAAATGTATGTGTAGCTATTATTTATTTCAATGGTTAATATCAGATGTGTTTTGGGGTTTTTTTTTTTTTTTTTTGAGATGGAATCTTGCTCTGTTGCCCAGGCTGGAGTGCAGTGGCGTGATCACAGCTCACTGCAACCTCTGCCTCCTGGGTTCAAGTGATTCTCCTGCCTCAGCCTCCTGAGTAGTTGGGACTACAGTCATGTGCCACCATGTTTGGCTAATTTTTGTATTTTTAGTAGAGACTGGGTTTCATCATGTTGGTCAGGCTGGTCTTGAACTCCTGACCTCATGATCCGCCTGCCTCGGCCTCCCAAAGTGCTGGGATTACAGGTGTGAGCGGCCGACCTTTGGTTTTTATTTAGAAGTTTGAAGTGTTTGTGACTAGAAATAAACCATAGGAATATTAATTCGCTTGTGGTTAAATTGGTGTCACTTAGTTTCAGATTGCAAGAACCTATTGACAACCTTAAGTGAGGACTGACTGTACCTTTATAGCTAGTAACTAAATGGATACACTGTTTGGAAAGTATTTGGAAAGGAGTAATAGGAATATTTAGCAAAAATCTGTAAATGTGTCCTTAGCTTCTGACCTGGCAATTCCCAAGAAGCTTGGGAGGGTGTTTGGTAAGATAAAAACTACTGGTGTGCTTCTGTTTGAGAAATTATCGATGTGGGCTTACAATGTGTTAAACTAGGGGTGATAAAAGTTGCATTAGGACCCTAGAAACTTTTAGAGAGCAAAGAGATTAGAACAGATATTCAGTTTCCTGAAACGTAAAGCGACTGAAGCTTTCAGAGCGGCTGAGATCAAGGCTCTCTTTGAGGTTGGGCAGGGGAATGACTCCCCTGGGAGAGCATTTCCATAAGGGGAAAGTGGTTAATAGATGTGTACCCTGCACCAAGTCATGTGATTAAAGGGGAATATGGTCTGTGCAGTAGCCATACCAGGGGGCAGTTTAAAACTGCTCTCAGAAAGAACTAAGAGCTTTAATTTTGGGAACACAAGCCTGTTTGGTGGGGAGTGGTGTTACTGCTAAATACCCAGCATCTGGGGAGCATTTTAATGCCTGATGCTGCATCAACCTAGTGGAAAACTACCAATAGTCCTTGAAATAAGCTCATAAAGTCTTTGTAGCAACATAGCAAAATGTTTATGATGCATATGTAAGTAAAAATTTTATGCAGAATAGGTACTTGTGATGTTTAACTATGTAGGATTTGACGCATGTGGGCCAGTGGGTTATTAGAGTTAAAACAAAATTAAGAATGCCTTTTCTTTTTCTTTTTTTTTTTTTTTTGAGACAGAGTCTCTCTCTGTTGCCCAGGCAGGAGTGCAGGGGCATGATCTCAGCTCACTGTAACCTCCACCTCCCGAGTTTAAGCAATTCTCGTGCCTCAGCCACCCAAGTAGCTGGGATTACAGGCGTGCACCACCAGTCCCAGCTAATTTTTTTTTTTTTTTTTGGTAGAGATGGTGTTGTGCCATGTTGGCCAGGCTGGTCTCGAAATGCTGACCTCAAGTAATCTGTCCGCCTCGGCCTCCCAAAGTGTTGGGATTACAGGTGTGAGCCACCGCACCTCGCCCAAGAATGCTTTTATCATACTGTCTTTCCTGTTTAAAATATTGCATCTTTTACCAACATGTTTCACTAAAAAAACATGAACTCACCAAATGCCTATTTAAGGAATTGAATTTTTATCTTTAAAAATAAAGTCCCCCAAGTGATGCTACTCATGTTTCTCTGGGGAATCCCAAATGCCTGAGTTAATGGTCAGAACATCATTTGGCTGGGAAACAATCCATATAGGTGCAAACTGTCCCTGGGTGCGTGGCCCTGTGATTGGGGTGCAGTTCCCTCTCAGTCAGCACTCGCTGTCTTACAAAGACTCCATCTCTGAAATCTTGAAATGCAAGGATCCTTAATCCATTTATTCCTTTGACAAACAGAAAATGAGCCCTTCTGTGTGTTCACCCTTCCCCTCTTTCCTCTTCTGAGAAATGGAGGTCTAATTGCTGGGAAAGAGCCTTGTTTTAACTGTCAGCTCCGCCCTAGTGGATGGAAGACAGGGTTAGCATGCCCTGTTTCTCATACAACAGCTGGGTTTGTAAAATGGAACTAAAGAAGGAAATGATGACCAGGCACCCAGAAATGAGCTCCTGTCTATGCTCTGCTAGAAAAGAGAGGTTGTGAGCTGAGGGACATCAGGAAAGCAGGAAGACCTGCAGGAAGAGCTGGCTGGGCACCCAAACATGGCTGTACCTCAGAAGATGCCTGTGCAGTTCAGAGCTTGGAGGAGATGGGGCCGCAGGTGCTGAGGAGGCAGTAAGAGTCAGATGCAGTGACAGTGGGGAAAGTCAGCCATCAGAGGAAAGAGGAACAATGGAAATCAGGGAACGAAGGGGCCCTGTGGCCAGTTCAGGGAGCCAGAGTGAAAATCTGACCTATCTCAGCTGCAACCCATCAGTTTCTGTAGCTTGTCTTCACATCCTTTGGCTAAAAAGCAGATGAAAGAAAATCTATCCACAGAGGCTGTGGGCTGAGCCTCTCCTCCCCACTTTTTAAACATCAAACACTGACATAGGCTTTATGCTGAGCTGTGATTTATCTTGCCAACCTTGTGAGGCTACAGAGTACCCAGCTGTTTGGAGGATCCTTCCACCCTACCTTTCCTCCTTCCTTACTTCTTTCCTTCCATCTTTTCTTCCTTCCAAATATTTATTGTGTCCCCAGCACGTACTCTTTATCTGAACTTAAATTTGATCCGAAAAGGACTTCAGCATGTATTGACAGTTGAAATCTGGGCAGCTACAGATCTGTAAGGCCAGTGAATCAGGCATCAGCTATCCTCTAATTACACTGCACATGTATTTGAGAGCAGAGCTTGCGCTTGCATAATTAAACTCTAGAGTCACATGGATGCTCAAGGAATCAGTGAAGAGCTGTCGCTTCAAGAACCCAGTCTTGCATGGCTGTTGAGTAGACATGACACTGGGTATCCAGTCCTTTCTCTGCAAGCCCACCACTGGGGCGATGGCTTACACACATGAGATGCCCTCCCGGCTAGCACTGGTTCCACGACCATCATTTCTCAGCACGCAGAGAAGTGCAGGAAAAGAATCTAGGTGGGGGACAGTTAGTGTAGTCTGAGAGCGTGGCCTCTGGAGAGATGTGTCAGAATTCAAATATCCAGCTGCTATTTGTACAAGTACTTAACTCTTTAAGCCTTCGTTTTCTCCTTTGTACAATGAAGACATTGCCTGGTAGAATTGATGCAAGGATTTGATGAGAACGCAACTTAAAAACTTAGCACACTGCCTGGACAACATTGTAGCTGGTTACCTATTAATATTAGCAAGATAAAATCATTCTATTTGGAGGAGAACAAAGGGTGGAAACAAAACCAGTGGTTCAGAGTCCCATACCTAAATCACTGACTGATTTTTTTCAATCAGTTGTCCTGACACGATCAGATCCAGCATGAGCTCCTGGCTTCTCTCTCTTTTCCTGTGCGGTGTGTTCATACTCACACATTCATGTTACACAGTGTAGGATGCCACTGAGATCCTGAACACACACCTCCTTCTCAGCTCAAGATATCAAGGCAGCTGAATGGAGATGAGGCAGGGGGAAGGTCAGTCCTGGGGTCAGCCAGACCATGTTAAAGCTTCAGAGCACTGTGGTCTTGGTTCTACCAGCTCTGGCTCAGCCCAGTCTTCTTTTCTCTGGGGTGACAGTTCAGGTTGTGGGTCTAACAACACCTCGGTAGTAAGTCTTTACCTCACAGGGTCATTGTGAAGGTTGGAATGAGTTAACATGGGGAAAGTGCTAAGGGCAGTACCTGATGCATACGGTAGGCACCTGGCCAAATGCTGGCTGTGTCAGAGCCAGTGCAGAAATGGTGTTCCTCTTGGTTCTGCACCAAGTGCTACAAGGACAGCCTCTACTAGTCCCAGTGCCCGATGATCTGAGACACGAGGGGGCCATCAGGTTATGTTCTGGCCACAGTGCTGCTCCCCCTCCTTCCCCGCTTCCTGAGGCAACTGTGATAGAGAAATGATGGAAATCCTGTGTCACAACTGAAAAGAGAACATAAGGATGGGTTCATCTTTGCAAACGGTTCGGCTATGGAATTTAAATTCTTTCCCCACCTGAGGAAAGTCAGACATTCTGCCTTCTCTCCTTTTCCAAACACCAGTGGCGCCCTCTTCCTTCAAACCCTCATGCGAGTAAATGACTTCCCCGGGACCCGGGCTCAGTGTCCCCAGCTCAGTCACCCTCCTATCTACAGCAAAACTCTCAGGCACATGGGACACCCTTGGTTTTTGGGTCATTAGTTCTCTGTCAGAGCTGGAGACTTTGTAAATAATAGGGTGCTGGGTGATGAGGGAGCTGCACTCCCAACACGGGGCCAGGCAGCAGGGACAGTGTGCACCACACAGATTGTTTCCCAGCCAAATGATGTTCTGACTCCTCAAAGAAACAGAATTAGAGACGTTTGAAGGGCCTTATTTCAAGAGAAAATACTTTCTTAGCCTGACATTTGGTTAATTTGTAAATTTACGGCATTCCCACATCAGCTCCTGTTGCTGATGAGCTGTGCCAGTGTCTGAAGTAACCCCCCAGTGCCTGCTGGAGAAGGGAGCTCGGGAGGTGGTAGCAAGGAGAACTAGATCCCTAGAGGTCCTTCCTGCTTGTTAACCTACGTTTGCTCTCTGAAGCCAGGTGTGCCCCAACTGAAGCACCTCGGAGGGAAAACACGGAGGTGGGCAGGGGTGGGGGCGGGTATCAACATCTGCAAAGTCAGGGGCAGCCTTGAACACATGAGCAAATATGCTTTAAAATAGAGGCTCCTGCCTGACAGAATACCATGGGAGAGAAGGAACCGATTTATGGAGTGTGGCGTTCGTCAGCTCATTTAATTCCTTCTAAAGACCAAGTCTCAGATGAAGCAGACGAAGAGGAGTCTAACAATTGTAAGCTCCACAAGGGCTGCTTCCCAGCATGGCTGGTGCGTGGTGCGTGCTTTGCAGAGGGGATAAGAGAATGCTTGTCACGGGGCTGGGAGGTGAAGGACCACCATTCAGTCTGGCCTCAGAGCCTACCTTCTTTCCCCAGAAGAGCAGAGGCTGAGCAAGCTGGATGAAGTAATCCAATCACGTGTCCCCAGGAAAGACAAGAGTCCTCAAACCCAAGTGGGAAGATGACAGACCTGTGTAACAGATGGCAGCAGGATAGGGCCCCGTATGCACACCTGCGAGCACTGGTTTAGAAATGCATGCTCCTTACGGCCATTATTATTATATTTCTGAGAGGGAGTCTCACTCTGTTGCCCAGGCTGGAGTGCAACGGCGTGATCTCGGCTCACTGCAATCTCCGCCTCCCGAGTTCAAGCAATTCTCCTGCCTCAGCCTCCCGAGAAACTGGGATTACAGGCGCCCGCCACCACGCCCAGCTAATTTTGTTGTATTTTTAGTAGAGATGGGGTTTCACCATATTGGCCAGGCTGGTCTCAAACTCCTGACCTTGTGATCCGCCCGCCTCGGCCTCCCAAAGTGTTGGGATTACAGGCGTGAGCCACCGCGCCTGGCCACGGCCATTTTAGTTAGGGCTGTGGACATTCCCCTAAGATGGAAGATTAAAACCTTGAGCGACTCTTTCCTTCGGGGAAAAAAAAAAAACAAAAAGCAAAAAAACAAAAAAAAACAAAAAACAAAACCTTGAGGAACAGGAACACTGGAAATAATTCACTATGACTGAGAAACTAAAATGATGACAGGAAACGGAGCAGATTGCCCAGGAGAAATGTTGTGAGCCAAGACTTGGCCTCAGCTACACTGGAGAAAACTCCCAGGTTCCCGCCCAACGCCCAGACTCCAGAACACCGGATGCCCCGCCCTGTGGAGAAAGTCCCTGCGGGCTTATGTAAGGGAAATTCCCCTTCCCTTTAAAGAACCAGTTTCAGGAAACACTACTAACGTCCTGCCTTCCTGATTTCCACTCCCGGACACAATGGGTCTCCA
The DNA here is from genome assembly GCF_047675955.1 of Chlorocebus sabaeus. Classification (NCBI taxonomy): domain Eukaryota; kingdom Metazoa; phylum Chordata; class Mammalia; order Primates; family Cercopithecidae; genus Chlorocebus; species Chlorocebus sabaeus. Next base: position 54,571,393 of record NC_132917.1, on the reverse strand, counting down.
CCGTGTGATAAATCTCCGAAAAGACAAGTCAAGGCCAAGTGGAAACTTGCGCAAGCCACACGCCCCTGGGGGCCCCAACATGGCCGCCCTCCAGGATGTCTGTGCTGGGGCAAGAACGCACAGAGCCCGGGCTCACCACGGGGAAGCCACAGGCCTTGTGGGTGCCGGGTAAGGGGGTGAAGGGTAGGAAGCTTCTGCCACCTTCTCAGAGTTTCAGTTACATAGTCCTATGCCTATGTGTCCTCTTCCTGCTGTGACTCGGCCCTTACCATAAGAAAAACAAACCCTGATAGGTTACACTAGGTTGAAAGGAACACTGAATCCCAGGTCAGGCAACTAACGCCAGGGGCCATAGGAAACCCCGGCCATCCTTGAGGAAGTAGGTCTTCCAAGCTCTCTTGCAGAGAAGAGTCAAAATGAGGCATTACCTTGGAAAAACTTGAATTCTACCAAATAATTCTACCCACTATCACTCACTCTCCCAAATCAGCCCAGTTCACGAGTATGAGGGGTTGGTGAAGCTTCTTCAAAACTTGAGTGAAAATGCCCTGAACCGCATGGAAGAGAAGTGTCAGCTACTCACACATCGTCATCCCTAATTTACATGAAAGGGAATGAGCAGGACCTTTCACTTGTTTTCTGAAATCCTGCTTTTAAGGCTGACCTTTCACTTTACACACACACACACACACACACACACACACACACACACACACACACACACACACCATTCAAAGCTCAAATAGGATATACCATTCTTTCTCACAGGTAGGCCAGTTGAATTTTCCAAGTTGAAAAACTTTTTTCTAGGGTGGCCTGTGTTCTTTAAGTTGGGTCTAAACCTTGAAAAACTTTGAAGCTCACATTTATTTCTCCCGGAGGGAAATTTTTATTCAGTTCTGAAAAGTAACAAAAGAGCACTTCACTTTAAGTGCTTGATCCAGAGAACTGGGAGGCGGGTTCAAGAAAGAAACACACACATACACACTGCACTCCAAGGGAACCAGCTTCAACCCAAATGGGAGACATTGACATAACTGGTTAAATATACGACGATTTGTAGAAGACTGAATGAGGGCTCAGAAGCAGAGAGTAAGCGTTATTTGCTCAGGCACTGCAGATGCGGTGAAACTACCTAAAAATGGGGCTGAAGGGGAGAATGGAAAGACCATGTACAATAAATGTTTTTCAAAATTGTTCTCGGCACTCCTGGGTATTTCTTTATCCCAGAGAAATAAAGATTTATGTTCATAGGAAACCCCAAACATAAATGTTTAATATAGTTCTACTCACAATAGTCCCAAACTGGAAACAACCCAGACGTCCTTGAGTAAGTGAATGGCTAAAAAACTGTAGTACATTCATACCATAGAATATTATTCAGCAACAAAAAGGAATGCAGTGTTGATATACACAATATTACTTGGATAAATCTTCAGAGAATTACATCAGAGAAAAAAGTAAGTCTGAAAGGTTACATCCTATGTGATTCCATTTATACAACATTCTTGAAATAACACATTTCAGTGGATCCCCAAAACCCAGCACATTGTAGGTGCTCAATAATTGAATATTTGTTGGGGGAAGAAAACGACAGGTTTCCAGCAATAACGAACAGACTGGTGGCTGCCAGAGGTTGGGGAAGGAGTGGAGGTGGGAAAGTGGGTGTGGTTATAGAAGGGCAACAGGAGGCATCCTTGTGGTGGTGGAAATGTTCTGTATCTTGACTCAATATTCTGTATGTGATATTATACTATAGTGTTGCGAGCTACCACTGGGGGAAACTGCATAAAGAGCACTGTATTATTTCTTACAACTGCATGTCAGTATACAAGTATTGCAAAATAAAGAGTTGAAAAGGAAAAAAAACTGTTCTCAGTAATTATATTGGTGGTGGTAGTATTAGTATTGCTATTCTGAGCTTTTATAACATAGAATAAAGCAAATGAATAATTTAAAAATATTCTAGTGGAAAATGAAATATTTTACCATGATCTTCAATAGAGAGAAGTCTCTATTGAGCTTTGATGGAAAGAAGTCTTTTTTCTTCTTTGTTAAAACATGTTTTTGTGTTATGGGCCATGTTTAGAAAGGTCAATTCAAAATTATAAAATATATTCACCAAAAAACAAAGAAGAATTCACCTGAACAAAACTCAAATATATTTAAGCCCATAAATTCATATTTAAAAAATATGTTCATCTTTGGAGGACAGGAACCAACTCATAAATAATGCTGATTATAGGAAAGTAATGCAAATAATGGGAAAGACTCCAGCATTGATCCTGCCTTTTCTATATGGACTGTACCACTACATGAAGGGAAATATGTATTTATAAAAGAATTCCGACTGATAAAACAATATCCAGGGGAACTAACATAGGATCCCCATACACAAGCAATTCTAACAGTTCCAGGAACTCGGTGAGATGACAATGTGCCCATCACCCAGTCTGATACGTTGTTTCATCTACCCAAGATGCCACGAATTGTAAGCCACACCATCACTCTCTGTACACCCAACACCCCCCCCCGCAAAAAAAACCAAAAAAAACACAGGCAGTTCACGCAGAGCACAATCCTGAAGTGCCATCAGAAGATGCATCCCAACTTGAGATGCTCAAGTAGGACAAAAAGTGGCCTTGATTCAAGTGACAATGCCATTTCACATCCTAAGCCTTATTTTCACTAATTCTCTTCAGATTTATTAAGGGGCCAAAATCAGGGTAAAATGGCACAGCATTATGGCAATAAGAAATGTGCTAAAACCTCAAAAAATATGACAGTTAAAGAATGAAAAACAAAAACCCCAAAAACTATTATTTACCCTGCCAGGCTTGAAGCTCATGACCCTGTTTGGCCTATAACTTCTGATGGTGAACACATCTTGATTGCGGTCTTCTGACACTCTTCTCCTTTTGCTGCCCATCATCTTCCACATTCAGGCCTCAGTGGATCCTTATCAAGTGCAAGAAGAGAGAGCAAATACCACAAAAGCCCAGATTCGTAACTAGAGATCTGCGAACTGTTGAAATTATGTGCACGATGTTCAACATCTGTGTATTTCTTACGGGATTCCAGGATTGCTGGTGTGAACTTTTTGCCATCTGCACAGCTTTGTCAAGAGTACACGACTGTAATCAATCACAATTGTTTCCAAGATACGTTGCCTTAACTAAACATTTTGATCTGTTGAGAATGGAACAACTTGATTCCAACCCTGAGCATGGCAAGGGCGAAGGACTGTCGTGGGAAACAGGGGAGAAGGTGAGGTCTCAGTTTGCCTAGAGGTAAGAGAGTTAAGAGAAAGCTTTGATGACACTCAGCTGCAGAGCCCAGGGTTGATGCCACCTTAGGCATGGTCTTTGTGGAATAACTTACTGGACATCCATAATACTAGCATCCATTGCTGCTAATTTATGCAAGCGGCATGGAGTCAGCATATCCAGATAACCCAGGAAAAGTATGTCACTTGTAAATAACCCACGACTCTATGCTGAAGTCACAAACTATGGCCCATGGGCCAAACCTGATCTGTTGCCTGTTACTTTTTTTTTCCTTTTTGGTCTGATCTGTATAAAGTAGACTTTACATTTTGAAATCATTATAAAAAAATCAAAATATTATATGACATGTGAAAGTTATAGGAAATTCAAATTTGTGTCCCTAAATAATTTTACTGGAACATAGCCATGCCCAGGCGTTCACATACTGTCAATGACTGCCTTTGTATTACACAACAGCCGAGTTGAGCAACAGAGATAGTTATGGCCTACAAAGCCTAAAATATTTACTATCTCCGTCCCTTTACAGAACAAATTTGCCAACCCCTATCTCAGAGCTCACATTTCACAAGTGCTCTGGTAACTTTTTCATAAATAAAAGATAAAGCCTGAATGTGTAACTACAAAACAGTCACATTTATTACTGTTTGCTGTAGTTTTCAAAGCTTGTGCACCAGATATGCATAAAAAATGCAAAAGTGAGCCCAGACTGGTTATAAAATGTTTCCTGTTTGTCATTTCTCCCTTTGCAGTTTCCCTACTGGGCTTGCACACGCAGCAGAGGAAGAACAACACTTAGTCACCGTGCTAGATTTAAAAGCATTTAATGACATAGCATATATTTAACAGATAGGGCAAAAGTTGAGAGGTACAGGTCGTACGACTGAGCACCAGGCCTGAGCGACCACCTCCCTGTTCAGGCCCAGCCTCTGGAGTTCATTCCTATCAATGTCATTTTGATTGTGCAGTAAGATGAAAATTTGTCATTACAATAGTTACAGTGACAGAGAAATGCACACTATGTATCAAATAGCAAGGAAATGAAGCAAATTATAACACAGTGTGGCAACGCACGAGCAAGTAACCATTAAAGTAACATTACTTTGTCCAGTAAATGCTTCAGTTCCACCACTTGTACACTTACCAATGATTTAAAGGGTTTATTATACATCTAGTTTTATTATACTTTGTACTAGAATTATCTCAAACATACAATATAATGTATTTCAGCAAAAAAAAAAAAAAATTGAAATTACAGATTATTTAAAACAGTATCAGCTTTCTATTCCTTCTTGTATACTGACATTCTTAACCGTCATAGCAGTTGATGCAGAAAAGCCGCATGTCATGTGTTAGTAAGTGATGCCAGATACAAATGGTTTGGTCTGTAAAGTTAATGTAGAGCTGCACTGTGGCTGCAGCAAGATCATAATATGTGATCTGTTTAATAAAGGTTAGCCCCATCTTGGGCACTTCTAATAGTCAAGACTCAGGGTAACCACCGGAAGTAAATGGAGAGAGAATGGTGTCAGGATATTGGTACATTTTGTCTCTGGTAAGCACAGGAAATATTGATTAAGCACCGCTGCCTTGCATACCAACAGCACTAGAGGCGGGTTATTTCCAACACAGCCTCACAAAATTGAGGAACAGTTTAAATACTGAGATCTAATCTATATAATTTCATTAAAAAAAATCTGGCCTTCCCTCTGCACCTCAAACTTTTGTAACTTGGAGATAAAGTGTTTAGGTGTGTTTCCCCCACCCCCCAGAAATGCTCTATAAATTAAAAAAAAAAAAAAAAAAAAAAAAATCAACCACATTGAGGAACATTAGGCACAGAGAGTAATGTGTTGGTTCTGAGCTTGCATGCTGGAATTTCACTGAAAAGGTAAAAGGGCAGGAGGTGAAGGAAAGGAGTTCATTTCTTTTTGCCAAAAAGGCTGAACCGCTTCTCTTTGTCTTTCTCTTTGTCCTTTTCCCGCTTGCCGGGACTGGACTCGCTGGTGATGGTGACGACGCTGGTGGGGAGGGTCTGCGCCCGGCTGGATGCTGGCGTGCTCTGGGTGCTGGCAGACACCTCATGTTTATCAGAGGAGATGGCCGAAGAGATGGCCTGGATCCATGTGTTCATTTCCTCCTGGACAGAGGAAGGGACACAGGTAAGACTCAACTAAGAGGGCTAGGTGGGAGGGGTTCTGGCGCCAAGGCTTGGGAATGGCACACCTGGCCAACTGAGGAGTGAGCAGAGTCACTTCTGGGCACTGTCCCCAAATGCACCTCTGCCTTATCAGTACAGGAGAGGGAACCTGGTTCAGTTTCTCATGAAAATTCAGTTCTACTCATCACCTAGTAAGTGGCCCTACGAACTTGTAAGAGCTGGAAGACTGGTCTCAATCTGTGAGGTGGTCAGATCCCACCCTAGAAGGTGCTTTTTCACATTTAAGGGCATTATAGGTGTTACTTTTCCATCAATGGACCCTCTCTTTCCTTGAAGTGAGGTACACACCCATTAAACAGCTGGCTATGGGCACAGGGTGCAGCAGGGGTCCCATCATGATCCACAACCAGTCCTGGGACCACCTCACTGTGCCTCATCCCTGGGAGGGGATGAGCAAAGATTCCCTCCATCGACTTCAAGGGATCCTGCCTCGGCAAAGGGATAGCGAGATCATATTCACTGCCTTCTAGAGACAGAACCAAACACCTTCTAGTGCTGGTGACTGGAGCCCAGTGATAGAAACCATCACTGATCATCATTTACACGAAGAACATTCTGAATAAAGCCCAGCATCCCACAAACACTTGCAAACTCCTAAGTACTGGAGAGAAATAACATTTAGAAACTTACATCGTCTTTGGCTTGGAAGAGGTACTCATTGCCATCATTTAGTCTGTAATTTCAAGGAAGAAAGTTAGTCACCACTTAATTACAGAGAAATAAAAATCCCCCAACTCCCATATCCCACGCAGGACAGAAGCAGACCACAGGAGTCACAACAGAAGCATCAACCTGCATATGTCACCAACAAGCCTGGGGACCTGCCCAAGCCCAGCAACGGACCCCTAGAGATCAAGAAGCCATAAAATCGCACCAATGATACACACGGGGAGCCTGTGCTTCAATCCAATGGAAGGATTTTAAAAAACCCCAAACATAACATTTGGCTTTATTGTGATAAAACTCACTTGTGGATGCCTGATCATTTACTGGTCTAAACTGAATTCAGGAGAAAGCTTTTGAACACAACGAGCCCTTTTGACATTCTGCTACTGAGCTTGTATCCCCTACATTCACATGTTCCAGAGTCTCAAAATAGGCAAACAGAAAATGTCTCTTCAACTTTTCTTCTACTGTATGTCTTAGAATTAAGAAGCCCTATTAGTGTGACACTGGGAGGTCCCTAGGCTTGGAGGGGTCACAGGTTCACTCTGTGGCCGCGGAGAGTAACAGGGTACTGTTGTGTAGCAGAGGGTAGCTGCCGTTCACTAATATCCCAGTTCTCTGAAGCTGCATGAAGGGAGTACAAAGGGGAAAGCAGCCAAGGAGCCAAGCTGCCGGTGCATTGTCTTACAAAATGTAAAGTGTTCCAGGACCCAAAGAGCCTGCCTGTACTGTGCAGCAGCAGAGCTCAATAAATCAAATCATTTGACACTCTCTCCTCTGCAGCCCTTGGCCTAGTCCAACTAGCATGAAACATACAAATAAATGAAGACCAAAGCTTTTCAGATCCCAAAGCAACAGTGCAAATCAGTAAACAAGCATCCTAACCACTAAAATGTTTATTTTTTACATTTTTAAAAGATAAAATAATTTTTCTGCCTACTTCCAAGTGTGAGGAGAAATTCTGAGATTAGCTCCACTCTGTAGGGAGGTACATGTATACTACAGGGTAGAGATATTTGGAACTAGATGGTTCTGAGGCAGCTGGAGCATCTACTGGGAGAGTCAGGGGAGGACAGGGTCCCAGGCCCCATCCAAACATTTCCTGTTTGTCTCCATCCAGCTCCAGGATGACTCACTTGACCCATCTCCAGATAACTCATGAGCAAAGAATAGCATCTCCTGGGTCGGGATAAGCTGAAAAGATGGGGAAACTATTTTTCAAAGCCTCTCTTTAACTGTGAAATGTGACTAGCTCTCTTTAAGTCTTAGGGAACAGTAAGTGCCTGGTTATAAAATCAAAAGCTCCTTATCCTTCAATGCTCAGTTGTACTGTTAACCACAGGGAAGCTGGTGGCTGGCCACAGTTGCCAAAGAATTCAGCCTGAGACATGTGCCAAACTGGTTTTCCACTTTATTGGGGATTTAAAATGGCAGAAGAGAGAAAAAACTAATCACAGCAGCTGTCTAAGAAAACCAACCTTCAGAGTGGAAGTAAATGCAAACCCACTCTGGCAGCCCTGAAGCATGGCGACTCTCACCTTAGCTTGAATACGTGTTTCTTCTTTTTGTAATCAAGGGCCACTTCGCAGACAGCTTCTTTCAAACTCACAGGGACCTCGCTGTGGTAGGGAATTCCAGAAGCAGCAGTCTTTGCATCTTTGTAGAAACCCATTTCTTGGTTATTTATGACACAATAAACATTGTGCCAGGACCTGAGCAGTTTAAAAAAAAAGGGCAGGGGAGATAAAGGCTCTACCACATTCCCCTTGAAGAACTAAACATTTCATTAACATGAAAATGATCCTCACACAACACAGTGTGATCCCACCCAACCCTCAACCTTCCTTATTACAAGCCCTTCCTAAATTCTGCTAACACTAAACAACAGAAAAAATTTCTCCATGGAGAGTTCGGGGACAGGGCACAGGGCAGGTGTTTGAGGGCTACGTCTTCTCTTTTACTTTGGAGAAAAGCAAGTTACTCTCTTGTACTCTGAGCTCACTTTGATTGGTGTTTAGTACTCTCTGCTGTAGCGCCCTCTTATGGTCATGGGTTACAGGCCATGCTCCTTGTCTGAAACATGCCTGTTCTCCAGCAGCAGCTCCTCCAGCTGCAGGTTTATTACTTATGTGACTTGGCAACTTGACAGAAAGACAGACCCAGAGCCATCAGCACTTACGGTACCTTTGGGTGAATTAGAATAAAGTGGGTTTTCCCCTATGGTATGGCAAACTGCCCTAATATACTAATTTTAACAGAACACTGGCCTGTATTATACCAGCATGTATTAATATATACATCCCTATGTTGTCCTCAATGCGAATAGCAGTTCTTAGATATTCTGATCGCCTTGCACAGCAAACAAACTGCACAATAAGACATGGTGGTCCCAGGTGGTTGGGTTTACTAGTTAAGCACATAGGCTTTGCAGTTTCCTATTCCAGCTTTGCCATTTACCAGGTTTCCAAAGAAAGTGAGCTCTATTAACCGCTCAGAGCCTCTGTTCCCCATCTGTTAAATAAAAAAATTGGGGCTGTTGAGAGACAGTGAATATATATAAAGGTTGATATGGAGATCAGGGCAGGGGAAATGGTGAATGGCTTTTTACAAAAAACCCACGAGGATTCCTAAATGAAATCATTCACTTAAGGTAAAGAAGACTCTTCAGTCTCAACCTAGCAAATTCCTTCTCCAGACAAACTACTAAAGCCCCATCTAGCTACTCCCACCCAAACTCAACTCTTCCTTCTCTCAGTGAATAACCAGCATTCTACTCCTGCTTTCCAGCGTCAGCCCGAGAAGAATGCAATGTCCAGGAAGCTACCAAAGGAATAAAACTACATGAGCACATAGTTCTCTTCCAATTCAAGAGTGGCCCACCTTATCCCTTCATAGGCTGACTTCCCATCTTACTGTGGCAGGCTCTGCTGCTGTTACCTGCTTGAGGCTTTCTTATTGTGGGCCTCCCACTCGTGTTTCCGATTGAGGAAGCCTTCCATCTGGGCCGAAGGCGTCTCCTGGGTTCTGGCTGGTAAGGTGGCCGCACTCTGGGTTGGGAGGGCAGTCTTGGCTTTGCGATCAGAGGTTGGGGAGGGGATGGGGCTGGACTCTTTAGAGCTCGTTCTTTGTTCTGTAGCGCCGTTGACCATTTCGCTTGTGTCCACCGTTTCTGCCATCTAGGGACAGCGGAGAGGCCATTCAGCTAACTCCGTGAGCCATGGGGGTGACCACATACGCTCTACCTGACTCGCACATGTGGCTGTGTATAAATGCCTGGCAGAGATCGAGGCAGTACAGTAAAACCATTGCACACCCACAAAGCCAGCTGGACACCAGGACATTAGAAGGTGGGAATGGATTAATACCCGCCCGTTTACAGGGAAATAAGAAAAGCGAAATGCCAGTATGAGTTTTACTGCACTCTATTCCTCTGATCAATAAATATAACTCAGATCATCTCCTCTTATGGTTACTTTAAAACAAAAAGACAACAGTAACAATCACACATATTAAATATGAAAGAGAGTGGACGTTATACAGCAGCCACCTTACGATCAAGGATGCCACCAGAAGGGCTGGAAGTTTAAGCGAAAGGGCATTCACAAACAGACCGATAGACAACTCTATCAGAGCTACATGGCATTCCCCCAGAGTAAGACAAGGAAAGACCTTGGTTCCTGAAAATGTTCTCTGGCTCTCCTCCCCCTCCCCTCAACACATTGTCATAAACACATGCAGAAATTAGGACGACAATCATGCATTTCACATCTACCATCCCAGTTAGACTTTGGAACTTAAGAGCTGGAAGGAAATGAGGCAAGTCAACAAACATCAATTTGACCACATCTGCCGAAGTTGTATCGTGAGTGGGTTGTAGTTTGTGTTAAAGGAGCTGGAAAAGCCAATCACAGTCACTCAACACCACACAGCTATTTACCCCCAAACAAAGACAGAACCAGGGCCTTCCCCATCACGGGTTGGTTGATCACGGTGCCTTGCTGCACTGAGACGAGAAAGCCCAGAGACAGCCAGGCTTCCAGCGGCTCTGACCCTTCAGGCTGGAGACGTCTTCGGGAGCGTTCCTTCCCAAGCTCATTTAAATTGTAACCCTCATGGCTTTTCGGCTTTGGAAATGTAGTAGGGTCTTGATTCATTATCATTTTCAGCCTGTGTACCATCAACTGTGTACCATTAACTGTAGCAGCCCCTGGCTGATACACCCAGGGTGTGCGATTAGCGAGTTACTAAAGCTGGGTGTGGCTGACACTTTAGTGGATTACAGACAACCTGCACCCCTCGTACACAGACAAACATGGAGAAGTCAATGGCACGCTCATTAGATACGTCGCCCACCACTGCTGCCCAGGACCAAAGTGACACCAAATTAGCAGTAACAACCTTGACGGGATAAATGGTAGACTGGCCACCACCATGTGAACACCTGGATCTATCAACTCTTGGGAACTGGATCTCTCACTTATTAGGTCTTATCTTAATGGCTGGGCCCAATGCTTGATTTTGAACAAAACTAATTTTTTGGGGGGAAAAGGGCTAAAAAAAGCTCTAGAAGGAGGGAGAATCACAAGTTTAAGTTATGTCTATGCAAACTATCATAATTAGCATCAGGGCTGAGGGAAGACTAGAAACTCTACAGTTTAAGGGTGGTTTTGATTGGAACCCTTTACCCTCATGGCAATGTGGAAAATGGATTATTAGGACAAAAAGACATGTGGGGGTGTGTGTGTGCACGAGTGCTGCATGGTGATCACCCAGGCCTTGCAAGTGACAGACTGCAGATACGTGCTTATGAGCAACATACTATTTAAACCATTCTCTCTCTTTTCACTTTTAAAGGAGAGTTGCAGGAGGGGAAATACCCAAAAAACAAAACCCTCAGTCAAAACAATGTGAGTGGACTTTAAAGGTGATAAATCTTCTCTAGTGTGAGATTTCAGGAGACTTCTGGTGAGGAGGAAGTATGAGTTTGGTCTGGAAGGCCTGAGCCAGGTGTGAGTCCAGAGAGACATGGGGTTAGTATGTAGAGAAACCAGGTTAAAAAAAAATTTAGTGCTGCAGGTTTGACTTGAAAGCTGCTAGTGACAGCAATGACCTGGGTAGAGAGATGTTTCCTTGAAAACGGCTAAAATTTATCATACTTGGTCAGACTGCATGGTAGATGAAGGCCAGGGAAGCCTCTTCTGAGGATAATTCTGCAGCAAAAATTTTTTCTTTAGAGTTAGAAGGAAAGAGAAAACCCCAAACCAGTATGCAGAGATCATTAATGTTTATGCAAATGAATCACTAACCAAGAAAACAAGGAAAATAAAAGGAACAAAATGAATTTTAATGGACATGTGCTTTAAGCATGCCAACAGACAACACACCACTAGAGACACACATCAAAAGCAATCACAGTGCTATGATCAAATGATGGGTACATGTGAACACATCCCCTGCAACCCCACCCCACGTTGCTTCTCTTTAGCGATTAGTCCAGAGTGCTTTAGTGGCTGGGCACACCCGAGATACTTAAATCAGGAGGTGAACATAAATGCAACGTGACAACTAGTAGCACAGAAAACACCTGATTGGTTTTCAAAGTGCACAAAGCAATGCTATTTTCAAGTTCATTGAGTCTCTGCATCATCACTCAAAACAATAAAAATACTTTTTCTTCTTCTAATACAATCCAATTGTAATTAAAATTTTGTTATGACATGCTACATTAAAAAATCTAGATAAAAATAGGCATGATAGCAAATGCTAAAAGCATCATAGCACTCTTTTCTTGTGTGCTTATGTGGTTCCTTTTTTGGAGGGTCTTCTAGATACAAAAAGTGTCAAATTGGGTATCAGTCCTGGTGATACAAAATTTAAACACACACATATATATATGAAAACATCACATATATACATATAGATCAACGAAACACAAAATGTAATTTGGAGCCAGAAACACACATTAGAGCTCCCTAATGACCAAAGACAAAGCAGTTTTTTTTTTCTAAAATGAATTTTGATGTGTTTTAAGGCAGAGACCCAATAATGATGCACACTACCCCCAGAACATAAGAAGCTTGGCATCTATCTATATACCCATCTACAGTCAGAAGTAGATAGATATGTACATAGAGATAAGGAAAAACAAACAAGATGCTATATGACGTTATCCTGACAAAAGAAAAAAAAAAAAAGACATGCATCATGAAATAAAAAGACAAATCAGACTTAACTCATGGAGAACACATATCAAAACAGGTTTCTGATTCCACTAACACATCTAAATATGGCAAAGGAGCAAAGTGAATGTCTCACAAGGCTTTGATGTATAATATGGATTTGGTTTTCTTTTTATCAGTACTAGGAAACCATCTCTGTCACCAGCTTTTATTTCTAAGGAAAAGGATTTTTGTGAAAACATTTTCAATTCATGCTGGTGTTCTGACAGATACCATCCGAAAAGCTTCCTTTATCAGATAATTCCACAAAAAGTCTTGAGGAAATGAACAATGAATCAGAAGACTAATCCAAGATGTAGAGTGGAGTTTGTCTACAGAGACACTGACATGACTTCTGAAGCCAGGGGGCATGCGAGCGCTCCCAGGCACGGTCCACCAAGTGCAACGTTCAAGTAATCAGGATGAACCACAATGGCTTCTGTTCCATTTGTTTGAAAAATTAAAACAGTTTGACACCCTGAAGTCATCGGCTGAATGGAGAGGCACGGAAGTCTGTGAGGCAGGCTTCTAAAACATGCTGAGAACCGCTGTCACCTGCTGTGTCCCAAGTGCCGTAGCACTGACAGGGAGTGAGACAGAGGTGGCGGCAGCAGTCAGTGGGCACTTTACTCCTGAGGCTGGCTGCAACATCTGTGCAAGGAAGCCTACAGTTTTCAATTCAGGAATTGGCAGAAAAAAAGTTAGAGAGGAACTGGTTTATAAAAAGTAATAAATGACCCAAGGGTCTCAAAACGTTTGAGATTGTGTGCCTACAATTAAAACAGCTTCCAGAATATATCCAACTCCCTTTCTGTCATCTTCAAAGAATGAATGCATCTTTCATGGAATGTTACACAGCTGACTTTAGGTTTTAATCTTATTATAGAATGTCTCCCTCCTCATACACCAGTCTTCCTAGTTAATAGTAAACTACTACAGGTTAATAACATCTGGAAAGGGGGCTACATATAGCACAGTACTGTGTCCTGTTAGAATAACTGAATGTGTCATACCTGTTAGATTCTAGTTTTCTTCTTCATTATGCTGTAATCTCATTTAATTTCATTTCAATTACTCATGTAAGGGTTTCGCTGTAAAATCTTAATAAAGTAAAAAGCTCACAATAAATAAACAAAAAATAAGTACGGTGCTTTAAGGCAGCTGGGCATCCATCAGTTAAGAGACTCAAACATGAATTAAATGCAAACAAATATGAAACCAAGGAAGGCTATGAATTAAGTAAAAATTTTAACATTTTGGGTGAAGTGGAAGCCAAAAAGTCAAAACCCAGAGGATTTGGAAAGGCTGATTCTTGACAAATGGTAGTGAACTTCACAGTCCAGACCATGGCTGGTCACTGGCTGTCCGTCTGCTATTAAAGTTTTTGTAGTTTTGGTAGGTTTGAGAGCGGTAACTAACCCGTGGAGATCCCTGTTCAGCCGGCAAACCGTTTTGGGAAACTTGTTCTCCTTTTGCAGTATCCCTGTTAGGGAAGGGCGGGAAAGGAGAAGGAAGGGAAAGGAAGAAGAGGAGAAAGAGGAAATAGTAAGAGAGGGTGGGAGAACATCATCACTCAATTTTATTACAAGCAACCCTTTCACATAATGTAATTCTTTTTAAATCTGAAACTTCCAAGTGTTTTAAATAGACTCTAGATAGAAAATATGACTACAGGAATGCCCTATGCCCCGCCCCACCAAATAAAGGCAGCATTAGAGGTTGCCATGGAGCTCTTACCATAGCAAAATAATTAGCCCTTTGGAAATAGAGAATAATTGCTGTCCTCTGTGTGAAGTTACTTAGAACTTTCAAAAAAAAGCATCACCACAAAATCACTGGCCTAAAATCTGGGCAGTTCACTCCATGCATTTAATCATATGGAAGTTCTGAGCATACTGTTTGTATGCACACAGGATGAGAAAGGGCACTGTCTACATTCTACTTCTGCCACCTACATACCTATGTGACTGTGGACAGATCAGTGTCCTCCAAGATTATTTCGGGTAACTATACAGACTTTAAACAGTCTATGGAAGCAATGAGTAGGCAGGGCATGTGGTTAGGCCTAGAAATGCAAGGCTTCAGAAAGATGCCCCATAAACCTCATTGGCCACCGAGACTAAGGGCCCAGCCTCTGGAACTGCTGGGACTCACCACTGCTGCTGGGACTCAGCTTCCTCTGAAACCTTCGTGCTCGGCTCGGGAGAAGGCGGCCGCCTCTTCCTCTCCTCTTCCTCTTGCTGTCTGCGCACTTCCAGTAACTCCAACTAAGAGAAAACAGAGTGATGTTTGGTAGAGTCCCAAACTCTGCCTCTTTGCAGAAAAAGGTTCTAGGAACCCAGGACGTCCTCCTGTCTAGTTTGCTAAACTGGACCACACTGGACAAGAAGACGCTCTAACATTGTGAGCCAAATGGAATTAGGTTCACAGGAACTGCAGCTACAACCTAAAACTACAGGAAATGGTCTATTCCATGGGCTGGCAAAATTTCTGTGAGCTGTTTGTAGGACCCCTGGGAGCTTGGGTTTAATTTCTAAATTAACTATGCAACTCTCAACTCTGCTGAGGAGGAAAGTACCTGAGCCTGAGGGTTCATGCTGGACTCCCCAGGAGAGCTCAGACAAACACCAGGGACAGAGCTGCAATAATTCTCAAGGAAGCCGCTTGTGCTGTGGTGGGGATCTGCGTTCAGCCAAAACCCAAACAACACATTAAAAAGCCACAGAATAGTCTAACTGAAACAAAGCCATTTCATGAGTCATATGGATGCACCAGAAGTACTCTGTTTTAACACAAATGTATGCAGGTACATTTTAAATGCCCAGAACTGGAAATCAGAAACACCATTTTGTACACTGCAAAGGATCAGCTTTCTACCAGGAAAGCAAAAGTCTTGGAAGAGGAAACACCAGTGCACAAATCCTATTCTAAGGCCTTTATGTTGACGGAAGAGAGGATCAGGAATGGGGACTTAACAACAGAATAGGATTAAGCTTCTATTTGATGGGAATTCTAATTCTGAAACTGAAGAAAATTTTGAGGCCATGCCACCTCGAGAACAAAGCTTTTTTGAGATAGGGGAGAATGAAAGATTCGAAGAAAAACACCACCACCACCAATCAATCCCCAGGCAGGAAGCTATTATAAGGGATCATAAATGCAGGTGCCCAGGATGTGACTGAGGAGGTAACAGTCCTGACTCTCTCCCTAGGTCCTGCTACACAGGAGCCACCCATTTTAAGAAGATCTTCACTACTTGAAAAAACAAAAAACAAAAAACAAAAATGATCAACCGTGTGAATTCCCTGGTCTAAAAGGCAAGCAGGAAGAAAAAGTTGCCATGGCACCAACAGGCAAAGGGCCCAGCGGCCACTTACTGTAGTCAGCCTTTCCAGGGCAGAGAACCTCTCATCCCAGGTCGCTGCAGACTTTTCAAATGCCTCGTGGCGCTTGATGAGCTTCTCCACCTCGTCCACACTCTGGCCTATTTCTCGGCTGGACAGGTACGGCTCCTGGCCAAGCAGCCAGGCCTCGGCCACACTGGCGTCTCTTGAGAACTGATGGACCTCCAGAACTGCACAGGGTACCATGAGTTAGTACATGTTGACCAGGAGGTGATGGAGCAGTCATATGGCCTTATCTCTTGGCACTGCTGCCCTCTGGTGATGGCTACCTGCATAACCAGTCTATCATTTACTCTAAATTAGCCCTGTCCAATGTAAATATAATGTGAGCCACACATGCAACTTTCACTTTTCCAGTAGCCACATTAAAAAGAGTAAAAATAAATAGGTGAAATTAACTTTGATAGTGTATTTCACATAATATGTATAAAATTATCATTATAACATGTAATCAATATGAAAAAACTATTGAGATCTGTTACAATCTTTTTTCCTTCTAAATCTAAATCTGATGTGCATTTAATGGCACACATTCACTGCACATCTCAATTTGAGACATTTCAAGTTCTCAAGAGCCACACGTGGGACAGCAGCTATCATACTGCCCGGCGCAGGTCTACAGTGAACGCTCTGTTCACTCGGCCCCACTTCATGAGCTAAGCCTTCAGAGACCTGCATGAATTCACAATCTACACCTAGCCAGATGGGCAGGCATTCTTAACTTGCCCTCTTTTGGGCAGTAGTGTATTTTGGGGGTTTAGAGGGAGGGAAGGATATGGGAACACTACAGATGGTGGAGACCAAGGCTTTCGCTCTGTTTTATTCCGTTCCTCCACCTGTGAGGGAACACTAGTTCCACCACAGTTATGAGAAGGTAGGTTAGAACCGGCCTTTGTGCTATAGTTAACACTGATTTTCACTGCATTTCATGCAGCAAAGCCTGGGGTCACTGAGGTAAAAAATGGACTGTGGGAAGTGTTGGCGTCCCAAGGAGCTGGCTAGCTATCTGCTTTCAGCACCTCGGTAGCCCCCAGCATGACTACATGAAGAAGATGCCACCTCTGCACTAGGGACTTGTTGGCTTTTCAAGGCAGGTACTGTGCATGTCATCACTGTGTCCCTGGTATACAAGCTGGTGCCTGGTTCAGTGTGTAATGTGGGTTTTGCTGAGCTGAATGAAACTGCCCCACAATTCTCAAAACATACAGACCAAATCCTCCTGCAAAGAATGGTCAAAAAGTGGGATTTCTGAGGGCTCTGGGTCCAACAGAATGTGCTGTCACACCTTTCAGAAAAGGCCCTTGCATTTGGTTTCTAGTAAACACCCATAACACGCATAGATGGAGTCAGAACATCATGACAGAGCCCAGAACTCCAACACAGAATGGCAAAGCATGGTAAGCAATGCTTGAGTTGGGCTGTTAGTGCTCATACCAATTATGAAATGCTATTCCTAATACTGTACATTATAAATCCTGTATTAGCTCACATATTCCCTTATAAAATGAGAATTAAAAATAGAATCTAATTCACAGGGTCACTTTGGGGAATAAATACAGAAATACATTTAAAAACCACTTAGAACGATGCCTCGTTCACAGCAAAATTTTAATAGACGTTGGTTTTTATTTTATTATGTTATCAACATTCCACTAAGAGCACCAAATATGACTTAATGAGACCGACTTTCCACCTTGACTCTGAAGCAAGAATTCTTGAAGAAAAACGGGGGAGAGGGCTTCTATCTGTATTCTCCCAGTGAGGTGCCAAATTGTCATCCTTACTAAAGAACATCCAATTCCCACCTATGACACTGAGATCAATCAAGGGGTGAAAAATGACTATGCCATAAGAAGATTCTTAAAAATAATATTTACCATGAAATGGTGAAACAGGGCACTAAAAAGGCATCTAAAACTCAAACCATCTTTAAGTGATAACATTAATGAATTAAAGCAGGAAAATAAACGTGCATGCTTTCCACGGATACCCAAAAGAGCAGAAAGATAAACAAAGTACGTCCTTACTCAGTCTTAACCATTCCCATCGGTCTTCCCACTTGTCGATCATTTCTTTCCTCTTTTCCGTCAACTGCAGTAATTTTTCCTTGATCTGTATGAAAAAGATAATCCCCAGGACATCTTAATGGACTGCACCACATCCTCTTGATGGGATCATTTTATACTAGAAAAATACATTTTCTGCAAAGACCACTATTAAGCTGGGAGATATCTAAGGACTGCTCAGTCTGTCTGAGGACTGGGAGAGGAAAGAAAAGCATAGCACTGCTCCTTCCAGAAGCGGCAGGAGGAAGGTGGGGAAGCCCTGCCAAAGCTGTTTTGTTGTGAGGAGGCTCCCTGCAGCAAACACGTTCAGGAAAGGGACAGCAAGAGGGACAAAGCCCTGACCTCTTGGAGAGGATGCCCATTCCCATGCAGGGGGCCACACATACAACTAATAATTGACCTCTTTATTACCACTGTCCTAACCAGAATCACCAACCATGCACTCAACAGCAAACTGATCTAGGGCATAGTCAATGGACATTGGCATCACCTAAAAGAGTACTGACTGGGGAGGAAGGGGAGTCCATTTTGCAGCCCTCAAAAATTGTCTTCTGTGCCACAGATTTGCCAGCGTGGGCCTAGAGTCTTGCATAATTGTATTATTCTAGATGCACAGGAAAGGAGTTTTAAAACATATGTGTGCATATATGAATGTAAACACATTATCTCTGACACACACATACATATAAAACAAAGTCATTTTACATCTTGACACCAGCAGCATTTATCCTGCAGCTCCAAAGCAAAGTAGCCCCCTACCTCCTCAGATGCATAGTGTTTTCTTGCCAACAGGGATTTCCCAAGTTCAATGCAGGTTGTGAAACTGTCATTACGTGCATCAATTTCAGCTTTGATGCCTTGATGATTATTCATTAAGAGTTCAACAGATGATACATCCCTAAAATTACACAAACGATGCTTCCGTTAGATCAAACTTTTCAAAAAATCTGTAGGTTTTAAAACACACAATTAATTTGAAGGAAACTGATGGTCTTTCAGGTCTGAATCACTCACTGAGCTTAGGTTGGGCCACTGGAGCCAAAGCACAGTGACAGCACAGTTCAGGACCAGCCAGGCAACCAAACTTCAGAATATGGCTGCTTTTGTTTTTGTGTGTCTGCCTGAATAATTCAAAATGGTTGCTAGGTGGGTGCCAGAAAAAGCAATTGTTTTCTGTTCATACTTTTCCTTTGAAATGCAAGTCAGAAAGACTCTCTTCTAGAAAGCAGAGAAGCAGTAACAGGTGCCCCAATTGCACCTTGATGAATTAGCTGTCAAAGATTCAGGATATGCATATCAAAGAGCAGCCAATATGGTCTCCTTATTGAGACACAAAAAGATACACAGGATGGGAACTAGCTTAGAAAGCAGTGACCAGCATAGATCAAAACCTACTGATTCTGATCAAGGAAATACAACTGCTTCAAAAATATGTATCATAAAAAATCCCTTTTATTGCGGCATAGTTTCTCAATTACAGTGGGGGCTGGAGATGGCAGAGGGGTGAACTGGAGGTTAAATATGTACCTCTGTGTTCCGCTGTTAACTTCTCTTCACTAATTTGCATGAAACGAAGCCAAAGATATAGGACAAATATTAAATAATAACCCAAGGACACCATATTAAAGCAGATGTTCAGGGTGACACCTTTAGTAAAGTGCATGGAAAGGGATAGAGTGGTTTTTAATCCAAAAAACAGGCACAGAAAAATAACTCAGAAAAGTCATCTCATTGCAAAGACAGGGCAGTTAGTCATGCCCAAGGTATGTGGCTACTTGAAGCACAAGGTCCTACTTCAAGCACAGATGTGGGCAAGAGGGCTTGAGTGACTGTGGGACATGGGAGCCAGGAGTAGGGAGAATGGGAGAGGCTTTGGTAACCACAGGCACTCCCATTCCCTGGTGATGCTGTGCACGAGGTAACCAAAGCAGTGGTGCTGTACTCCAAGCACCTCCCCACCCCCTCTCTGGCCTTGAAGCTCTCACTCAGGCAGGAACTGCTCTCAAGGCTCCTGCTTCTCTCTGGAAGATTCCTATGTTTTAACCAAGGGCCAATGAGTCCAATTTCCTTTGGGCTGAAAGCATTACCTTGGCTTCTCCTGGGCCTCGATCTGCCGGATGACATCCTCCATCCAGAGCATGAGGTCACGCACCATGCTGAAGAAGCGGAACTTGTCCCCCGTGTCCACCAGCCGCACCCTGCGGCTCTCGCAGGCGTCCAACAGGGACTTCCAGGCTTCCAGGACCTCGTTCTCGCGCTTCTGGATGTCGTCGGCCTTGTCACCCGCATAGGCTGCCTGGAGGCGGGCTGCATCCTCCTGCAGCTGCCTCACCTGTGAAGCCATGTGGGGGATGAGCCAGGTCAGTCCATGGTGGCCTTCCCACCATCACCCTCTTCCATTCTGCTCACACACTAAAGGGAGCACAGAGTCAAAACATGGCCCATGCCCCTTAAGGAGCCCTCAGTTTCACTGGGGAGATCCAACTCACAAAACCCCAAGTTTTCTATAAATCTGTTCAAGTACATTATTAAGTTCTTTATGAATGATAAAACAAATGAAATGCTACAGGAAGACAGGCAGGAGAGTTTAGTCAGGGAACGTACCCTGGAGGCAGCCTGGGATATCTGAGTGGGGCATATTCAGATATAGTCCAAGAAATAAATACCTAATCTGCTATCTCATGGTAAAGATAAAAGTTTTTATGATGAATGGGAAACTGCCATGAAGAGCACATTTTGAAAACGACTTCCCATTGCTATGTGAATACAATGTATGTATCGCCTGTAAGAGTTCTCACCATGGGACATTTACACTCAAAAAGTATAAAAACGTGGCATCCTATGTGGTTAAAATAACTAATTAATGTTAAAGAAGGTGAAGCTTGAAATAGCCACATTTCAACAAAAACCTTGCAAATCTAAAAATACGCATTGAGAACTGTGATGTGGTAAATGGAGTCAATGATGCACTCCTACTTACATCTACATACTTTGGTTGAGTTATTTTTTTCAGCTATGACAGTCATCAAACAAAAAAAAAAAAAAGAAAAGAAAAGAAAAGAAAAAACCAACAAACCAACACAGAAACTGGCATGAAGAAAACATTCAGAGAGCAGGAAATGCAAATGGGTCTTAAACATAAAGAGATGCTTCATGGAGATACTGTAATGTGTCATCTATTAGTTGGCAAAAATCCAAGTGTGATGACATATTTGTCAGTGAACTCATTCTCTGTAGACAAGAATGTAACCGACTATAGTTTCTACAGAAGGTAAATGGGCAGTATCCACGAAAATGATAAATGCGGTACCTTCTGATTTTATGATCCTACTTTGGGGAACTGATCCTACATATATATTCTTGTATATTTAGGAAATGAAATATGCATAGATTATTTACTGCAGCAGTATATGTAAAAGCAAAAGACTGAAAATAAAGTGACCATCAGTGAATGGTTAAATTACTGGTTAAATTAATGATGGTGCATCCAGCAGGAGACTCCTGCTCAGTCATGAAAAAGAATGAGGAAGGGCTTCTATGTAGTCACACAAAAAGCACTCCAAGATGACAACTAAGTGGAATAAACAGTACAGACAACGTGCATAATATTTTTCCTCTGTAAAAACAAAAATAAGAATATACTCTTACCTTTTTTTGGGGAGCAGTCTTTAAAACCGAAACTAGTAAGTGCGGCTAATTTTATAGTTAAATTTTCTCCTCTTAAATGTCTTATATAAAATATGTAACACTAGTAGTGCCATACTTGTGTACAATGCCTCATTAAAGACATACATATATAGGGAAATGGACACCCAATCATCATGTACTGATAAAGCTGCGTGATCAAAGAAGTCTGTAGACAACTGTCCTGGATGATGAGAACTTTTAGATGTCTATGACAGTAGTACATGGAGAAATGCTAAGTGCGGTAAAAGGGGGTGGGGATGGACAGCACTAGGGCTTGTGGGGTGGTGGATTACTGACCCCCGATTGCACAGAAGCACTTTAGGTAATAATAGGTTTAAAAAAAAAAAAGCAGTTTCTGCAAAAGATGCAAAAAAGAACCAACAGGCTCTGGTTTCCAGTGTGATTTGATTTCCATATCCTAAAGGATTTTTGGAAATATTCTTTGATTATGGCTCAGTTTTAACTCAAATTACAATGAACAAATTCCCAGGAAATTACTTGAAAAGCTAATTTTCCTACACGATGAACCACATTTTTCAAAACACCTGTTTCCGTGTCTCTGGCTGTTTTCAATTTGCTGACAATAAAATGTAAGGTAAAAGAGGACAGCAAAAGTGAAAATTTCCACAAATATGAACTATTGCTTTGCATAACCACTCAAGACCTCCATCAGTGCTATGTGTCACTCCCACAGCTCCCGTGCAGAATGGAGACAGTGGCAGGAGAAGCTGGCACAAAAGGAAACAACCAAAGAGGAAGCACCACATGCTCCTGGGAGCTTGCACCAAGAGCCTTCCCTTCTGCTGTTATTCTGTGAAAAGAAACCCAGATCAGGTCAAAACCTGCAGTAGGACACACATCCTTTTCACTGCTATAAACATCATAGCCCAGTGGGTATGGTGAGGTGCAGACTATGAGACTCGAGGGACTAGATTCCTATCTTGGATGTTCCGAGACCCTTCTTGGGCTTCCTCATCTCTAAGTCTAATGAGGCGAAGGCATTTAATGAAAAAATGAGAGAGCAACTCCACTGTCTCTCAAGTGTCTTGCAGTTCTAAAAGTAAATGATTTTAGAGGTGCAGAGGAAAGACCTACATTGCTAAGGTGTTTTTTAAATTCTATCTCTAGGTATCTCATGTTTCCCTAAACTTTTGTTATATAATAATAATTAGAAAACATTTCTAGAGATCTCACTATGTTGTATGTTTTGCACCTCAATCCTTAAACTACTAGGGAACCAAAGCTTAAAGAGGTAAATTAAACTTGCAGTCATAGTGACAGGAATTAAGAATTAAGGGGAAGTGAGAGAGAACAACAATCAAGGTGGTCCCTTCACAGAACAAATCCCAAAGTATACCAAAGCTATCTAGAGGCTGAGGCACTAGACTGGGTCAGCCCAAGGCCATATCTGGGTGGCCTGTTTCTGTAAATGAAGATTTATTGGAACATAGCTACGTTCATTCATCTTCTCACTGTCTGTGGCTGCTTTATGCTACAATAACAGAGGGCAGAGCTGCAACAGAGTGTATCTCATAAAGCTGAAAATACTAACTATTTGGCTTTTAACAGAAAAAGCTGAGATAATTTAGATATTCAATATACTCTTAACAACAAGAACCCCTGACATAATCAGGGATAACATCTTTAATAAAATTGGCTTCTTCTCTAGGGCCACGAAACTTAAAAGAAAAAAAACTACATTTGTTTTTCAATTAAAAGGCAGAAGACTAAACAAGAAACTGTGCAGAGATCAGAAAGAAAACTAGAGAGTGATTACACTAGATTCTGTTATATTGTTACTACTTTGTCAAACATCTTTTAAACAAAGTCTTAGTTCCAGTCATTTTATACTGGGGATGAGGCATGCAGAATCCTGTTCCTTCTTTTTCTAGACATGTAACTTAGAACCTGGTTGATGAAAAATAGTAAGGTATTATTTTGGAAATTGTTCTGGATGGATATGCTAACACAGTAAAAACACTTGCTGAGGCCTATAACTTGCAAACGTTTGTGTATGCATCTGGTGTATTTATTTTAATCATGGGGGCACTCATCTAATGTTCGCAAATGTGGCAAACGCAGACCTTTAGGGACTGATAAGTTTTCCCAAATGGAGCACTATTACAAAGTGGGTACATGTATGTGCTTAATTGGGGCAATTCTTTTGAGAAGCCAAGGAACAGGGAGATACTTACAAATGCCCAAAGACGTTCTATGGAGAAAAAGCCTCCCCAGCACCCCTGGGTGGCTGCCCTACCCACCTGTGTGCCCAGAGCCTGGATGTCATGCTCAAATGTAGTGTGCATTCTCTGTAAGGTCTCCACTGTGTTCTGATCTCTCCCAAGCTCCTCAGGGAGTTTCTTGTGTTTGTCCTGTATACGCCCAAAGATCTCCTTGGCATCGTGGTAAAACTTGTGCAGTTCATAGGAAGCGGCAAGAATCTGTGTTCTTGTGTCAATGAGCTCCAGGAGGTCGGCCCAGGCTTCATTGAGGCCGTCCTTCCATTCAGCAATGGTGGCGGCATCTGAATGGCCAGAGTTGATGAGCTCATCTGCCATGTGATTGACCGTGTCCACACGCTCCTGTCCAATGTTCCCGGTGTCTCGGGCAAATTCCCGGAATCGTTCTTGTAACATCTGAAATGGGGATGGATAAGGAAATCAGTGAGAGCACTGTGAACTCTGTATTTCTTGATCACATGAATACCCTTTGGAAAGAAATTGCCTCTAAGCAAGATGTAACCAATAATACTCAAGACTTAAGAACAACAGATCTTAGCTCGACAACCTCTTAGCAACTGGGTTTCCTTCTTGCTCACTGCAGCAGAGTGAGGCACTACCTCCACCTCCTTTTACTACCAGCAGAAGGGGTGCACAGAGAGGTTAGCCAACCTAAATGCAAGTCACCTGCTTAAAAAAGAAACACCACCTTAAAACTAAACCCCAAGACCTCTGATTGGAGTTCAGGGCATTTCATCTGCTCACAGATAAGGAATGCAAATGGCCTTCCACACCATCGCTCACTGCACAGCCAACTCACGCACTGCCTCAAGTACTTGCCGTGACATGCTCATAGTCCTGTCCCAGTTCATGGGACCCTGCGACCACCTCCCTCTCAGCGATCCACTGCTCCAGGTCGTCTACCTCCCGGTTGAGCTGGAATAATCTGTGTCTCTCATCCAGCTTGCCTCTTCTCTCTTCAGCAAGGTCTTTCAGACCAGCGTACAGTTTATCCACTTTGGACTGCCGCATGCTAATGCGCTCACTGAAAAAGAAAGGAAGCAATGGGGAGAAAAAGAATCTTAAATGTCAATTTTCTTCAGGGGAAAAACAAATGAGGTGGAGATAATGGGAGAACATATTACATCATACTTCTCAAAGGAAACTCTGGTTAACCTACTTAGCATGAAAAATAAAACTCTGAAATTGGCCACAATTTGAAGTCACGAAGAGCCAATATGTAAACAAAAGAGCCAATGTGTAAGCTAAATTCGCCTACCCCTACTATTACACTAGCGATGGGTAGTGCCTCACTCTGCTGCAGTGAATAGTGGGGGTAGGCGAATTTAGCGGGGAGAGGAGGAAATTCTCTCTGCACCTCTGGCTCTGCAAATCAGGATTTCCTTTGACGTTAAAAGTTAATGCAAAAATCTTCCCAGTCAGGAAGGTGGCAAAAGAAAAAGTAAGTTAATGTAAAATCCAGAGCAGTCTTGCATTCTCTGGTACCATGCTGCCAGAGGGACAAATGACACAGCCAGTGTGGCACGCACGGCCCTCTACCTTCTCTGGGCTGAGTGCCCATCCTTGTTAGGAGGGCTGGACCAGCTGCTCCATCTCATGAGTCCCAGGTGCTCAGTCAGGAGACTGAATCCCCCTCCCTCCAACTTCTCCCCAGAGTGATGAATCCTGATCATGAACATCTTAAGAACCTCCTACACCAACAGAGCCACTGACCTCATCTCCCCTAATCTGCCCTGGTTAAATGCACAAGGCCAATTCCTTTCCAAATCATAAAAGGTATTTACATAAAAAGCCTAAAATGACTGCTTTGGAAGTTAATACAGGGGCCTGGTATAGAGTAGATGAGTACTACACACTCACTTCTTTTTTTTTTTTTTCCCTCGAGGGTGTTCTAATCACTTGATATCTAAGAGTTAGGAGGTGTTTTCATTTTGTTCTTCCTGGGAGCCCCTTCATTTTATAGGTCCATGCATTCTTGTCTAATGCTCCTCTTAAAATTAGTAATTACTTCCCTAAACTGGATGACTTTTTCAACCCAAGGGTAAGTGCTATGACTATCTGTATCCACCATGCAAGTCAACCTGTACTTGTGATCATTTTTATTTTTTTGAGACAAGGTCTCACTCTGTCATCCAGGCTGGAGCGCAGCAGTGTGATCATGGTTCACTGTGGCCTCAAACTCCTGGACTCAAACCATCCTCCCAATCTCAGCCTCCTGAGTAGCTTAGTACAGATGTGTGCCACCATACCCAGCTGTTTTTCATATGTTTTGTAGAGATGAGGTTTCGACACGTTGCTGAGATTGGTCTTTGGCCCCCGGGCTCAAGCAATCCTCCCACCTTGGCTTGCTAAAGTGCTGGGATTACAAGTCTAAGCCACTGTACGTTGATTGCCCAGCCTAGTCAACCTGTACTTTTGACTCATGACACCAATACTCTTTCAGGAGACCCCTGGCTAGAAGGAGATATTTAACCCACAAGAGCAATTTCCTAGTGTAACAGTTCACCTATCCTAATCATGATAGGATGTTTTAAATGATGGGACTGTTTTACAAATGCTTCTCAAAGATTTGCCTTACCAGTAATTCATGATGAATGCTGCCGTTTTCTTTTGGTGGGGGTTAGCAAGAGACCCTCACTGAGAGGAATCGACAGCTGGGTCTCAACCTCATGAAGCGGCACTCACCTTTCAGGATGGCTGTCGGCCACCAGGGCCCGGCTGGTCTTGGAGAGCTGATGCACAGTCTCTGCATAGTCCTCCACAGCTTGTTCTAAGATCTGGTGCTTCTTCAACATGGAGACAGCACTCTGCTCATCCTGCCAAGACAGTAAAACGTCACAACCACAGCTGTCCCCTCCGGCCCTACACCACCTTAAGGAGCGACAGACCAGCTGCTCAGCAGGGTAGGAGGAAGGATCAGTAGAAAGAGAAACTCCAGAGGTACGGTATTGACAGTGGAACACAGAAGTGTTCCAAGAGCTTTCATATGGACTGGACCACAGAAGCCTGTGCAGAAGATAAACACAAGGAGAACACAGAATGAGCAGGGCCCCTCTCAGAGAAAAGCTTGGGTAGACCAAGTGTGCCTGGTTCACTGGAATTCCTCAAGGTCCATCAGTTATGTAAATGACAGCATTCCGGGAACCTTGCAATACTTTCAAATTGTCTCCAAGCCATCCTGTATTTTGTAAAGTTTAGGGAACCTATAAATAGATAGCAGGAAGGACTCTGGCATATTTCAAAGATGAAGGGATGAACCTGGTCTTAATGGCACACTAGGGTTCAGATAAGAAAATGCTGCACCAAAGGGAAACCAGCAGCTGGACTTCAGACACCTTCATGCACATGGTGTCCCCTTAACACTCAAAGGCTACAAGGGAAGTTTTTATGAAGACAGAGCCGCCAGCAGAAAGCAAGCTCAGGGTTTAAATCCAAGGTTCACCTGGGGCAGGGATGCTTCCCGCCTCCTCTCACCTTGGCCTTCTCCTCTGACATCATGTACAGCTCCTGCTCGCTCATCCAGGCTTCGGCCTCGGCAGCGTCAAAGTAGTACTGCTGGGCCCGGTGTGCCTCCTCCAGCCGCCTGTGGCGTTTCTCCGTCTCCTCAATGAGGAGACCCCACAGCTGCTTCAGGTCGGCAAGCCTCTGTCTGATGGCCTCAGCGTTGAGGCTGCTGCTGTCGGTGACGATGTTTTGGCTCCTCTCAAAGATGTCATCAATGCGAGGCTGGTGTCCCTGGATTTCTTTCTGGAGGGTCTGGAGGGAGTAGAAAACACACACAAAGGCTTGCTAAATGGCAACCGTCTGGTGCTTATGTCAAGCTGTTAGGGCCAAAAAGAAATTGTAAGGCTTCAAAACTCTCTGCCATTCTCAGTCTCATAATTTAGAGCAATTATTTATCAGACAGAGATAGCCTGAGCAGAAAGGCTTACCTGATTTTTCTTTATTAACAGCTGCACAGTCTGGAGGTTGTGGCCATGATCCGTGGAAGTTGCCAAAGGCATCCTCTCTCCAACCCACAACTGGGAAAAATTGTAAGTAAGTGGTCAGATCCACTCAGAGGGACAAATACACGACAGAAACAAGAGCGGTGAGGGGCAGTGAGGGACAGCGAGGGTGAGCTTTAGAGAGTGCTCAGCCCCCTCGGGAGGGCTGTCTGGGGAAGCATGCCCTTGTTCTCCGAGACACGGGTAGGCAGAGTATTTCCAACTTTACCTCATCCTCAAGATCAGACTCACTGTGAGTCCTCATTACTTTTAAAAAGTCTGTTTTAGGGCCGTTAAAATCCTAGAGTATCCCTAGATAACATGAGAGGCACAATGGAGTTGTACTTAGTGTGAAAAGGGAAAGAAACTTTAGACCATCCAGAGCGTGGACTTTGACAGCTCAACTTGCCAACGTGGCCCAAGGTGAGGTTGACTGAGAAGTGAGAACACGGGCTTTAGGATAGGCAAGGGGGCTTGTGGAAAAGCCATGTGTGCAGCGGGGGTTGACTCACGATCTCATCCTCCACATCCCTGTTGAACTGATGGATCTCTTTGGAGGCCAGCAGGTTATGCTTCCTCTCGTTCAGGGGCTCCAGCAACTCCATGAACTTGGTCTGCACGGTGAGGCGCTTGCTGTCCACCTCGTCGGTGCTCTTCCCTTCCTGACTCAGGGCCTGGGCCTGGCTTTGGAGCTCTTCGATCTCCTTCTTCCGCACTTCCATCTGATTCTCCAGCATCTGAAGGCAAAGAAGCAGCCTCAGTGCTCAGCAGAGACTACTTTCGCAGTGACTGGCTCTAAGCAGAACTGCTGGGCCTGGGACTTGGCCACACTGCAAAGCCAGCAATGGGAGCCACCGGAAGATTTTGCCACTGATTAGATTTTTCAACATCAATGGAACTGTTTTCAAGTAAATTTGAGGTAAATTCATTTGCCCTTAAAGCCCTCTACAGTGATGTAATATAAACAGTTACTTTTATTATCTATAAAGTGCCTTGAACAACTCAGGTAACTGTCACAAATCAAGATGTTAAACAACAAAGTATGTGAATATTTCTTTCATGTAAAATGCAGAATTGAGTGAGATGAGTATTTATTTAACTGTTAAATAGCGATAACACCTATTAACTAAGAAAATTATCAATCCCATGCACAGACAGCTGACACCCAATACTCCTAATACTGTGTCTTTCTAGGCTGGACAGGTAGCTTTCTATTCTGGAAATGTTGTATGATGCTGTTAGAGCAAGTACTTTTCTGGGTTAAAAATGCCTTCCCATGGAAGGTGGACTCCTGAGAATGCAGTGGGTGAGAAAAGACTGTAAGGACTATGGCTGTAAAACAGAAACAAACCCAAGTCCACGATGGCTTGTCCACTTGCCTGTTGCTTTTTCAGCAGGATATTGACACTGGTCAGGTCTTTGCCGTAGTCATCAGACTGAATCTGACTCTCCAGGCCGTGCAGCCATTTGTCTAGATCTGCACAGCTCTGGGTGAAAAGTTCGGCCTTGTTTGCATCAAAGAGCCGCTGGGCCTTGGTCTGGGTAGTGGATTCAAGGACTTCCCACATTTCATGTAAACCAGTGAGTTTCTCCTTCACCACAGGTTCCGTCTCAGGCTTTTCTGAAATGAGCTGCATTCCTTCCTGGAAAACAAAACCAGCATGGTTGTAAATAAACAGTTTGCTACAGAAAAAATGTCACTGTGAAAAACAAACCTAGGACATTTGATCTGTGATTTACCCATTCATTCAACACACACAGTATTTCCACATGAAGTTACTGCTCAATAAAATCAACAATGGCCTAGCTTGCATACATTACATGGGTTTCATGGGAATGAAGCAATAAATGCTAAATGCTGAAACAGTTTCAACTGAGGCAATGGAATACTGAATGCTAATAACCTGACTTCATCCCCTCTACTCCATGACCAAAGATGATATAAAACACATTATTATTATTGTTATTATTTTGAGACAGGGTCTTGTTCTGTCACCCAGGCTGAAGTACAGTGGCGTGATCTTAGCTCACTGCAACCTCTGCCTCCTGGGCTCATGCCTCAGCCTCCCCAATAGCTGGGATTACAGGCGCACACCACCAGGCCTGGCTATTTTTGTACGTTTCATAGAGATGGGGTTTCCCCATGTTGGCCAAGCTGGTCTCAAACTCCTGGCCTCAAGTAATTCACCCGCCTTGGTCTCTCAAAGTGCTGGGGTTACAGGCGTGAGCCACCATGCCCCACCAACACATTATTTTAACCATGAAGAATCTGAAACAATTTAAAAAGTCTAAAAGGAGAGAAGGGAGGGGTGGGGAACTCCACATTCATCTTCAGTTATGCTGCACAGAATCTCTGTGCCAGAATTACACATTATAATAATTATTATAGTGCCTGGTATACAGTAGTATCACAGGAAAAAGAAATTTAAAAAAATATGTATATATTTAAAATTATGTGCAATCTGTCACAGTGCAACACAAATAATATGATCAAGACAGTGGAATCCCTGCATGAGAGCTCACAGTCCACCAGCAACAGCGGATGAGTGGCATGACAGAAACTAAATGCCTAATATTCGTTCTAAGATAAATCAAGCATTTTCTACTATCTGGTTGGGTTTCTGTTTTTTTCCCTTTTGATGGGTTGAATTCAGGAACCCATAAGTGCAAAGAGAGCTGCTATTACTGGCTGTGTAACTTACGTAAATGTACAGATAAGACTCAGATGTTTTGGAAAATGTGCTAAATAAAAAGGAGGTTATTACTACCCTGTTTGTTTTCTCACCATGGCCACATCAAATGTTTTAACTCACCTTCTCGATTTTGTCAAGCCATTCTTTGTTGGATGCAAGTTCTGCCATAAATGCTTGATGCTTCAACCATTTACTGTGCAGATTTCTGGCTTCATCGTAAGACATGTCCTGGGCCGTGAGCATCTTCTCATTGATCCAGAGAGACAGCTAGGGAAAGATCAAAAGGATTCAGCGATTGTGATCCTAGACATCAGCCTTTTTTCCGCCTGCAATGGGTTGTGTTTATGTCATATTATGCATACTACACACATTTCCATGGTGACAGACAGCCAACTATTTAACTTCACAACTCCGACCCGTCATGACAGGTGTCCATTAGATGGAGCTTGTACCTGAGCTCTGCTCCAAACTATATCTAACATTCATTCCAGAAGTACAAAAGCTCTATAAGCCAGCTTTCAAACTGTTTGGCACTCAAAACTGGCTTTCCCCACAAAAGGCCCGTGTTTAAAATTCTGCCCTGACCAGTCCAAGACACGACCCTTTTTCTCTTCCAAATACCTGTGTCAGCTATACCATGTTAATCATGATTGACTTTTACCCCATTTGGCAATCCTTCTAACTCTTTTAGTTCTTTTTATTTAAAAAAAAAAAACAAAAACTGCTTATTTATAACCTCCTTTTTGTGGGTGCATCGAAGGGAATGCCAAAAGGCATAAATAACTTGCTCACTGTAGGGCTAAGGCAACAATGATGCCCTTTCAATGTTTCCTTCAAGTTTGAGTCACCTTCACCTCTTTTTCTATAGCCTCAAGTTCTCTAAAAACCTTTCATTCACACCAAGAACACTTCACAGGACTTGATTTTGAGACCCAACATGTCCGCTTGGATCTGAACTCTGGAGAGCCACACAAAGGCTGCTGGCCGCTGACAGACCTGAGAAAGGAGCTGTCTTACTGGGGTCAGCCAAACGCCAGGCTCAGACCCACTTTTGCTGGCTTCCATCCTGAATCGGCCCTGGCTCATTACTGCCTGCCTGTAAGGGCCATGCCAGAGTTCTGATTCCCACCCCATTTGCTGTGCTAACCTAGGAAGAGCTTTTTTTTGCCCAGGCTGAAGATACACAAAAGAATGCAGAGCCAGCCTGGAATCAGAAGCAACCAACTGAAGGGACCATGTCCCTTCTCCTGAGTGACCATGAGAAGCCCACTTTTATACCAGTTATTGTCACAGCAAATTGGCACCTTCAATCCTTCATGGATCTATCAACAAAGATCTAGAAGTGGCACATAAAACCAGTAGAAGTACTTACAGAATTAACATTTCCAAGGCCCTTCCACTCCCGCTGTGGGCTGCTGCCAGGAAAGGCTCACCCAGAGATTTGTTTTTTGGAAATGATGTCAAGGAGAGTGATGTGGGTCACAGGAGCTCTGAAAGTGGGTGAACTCTTGGGTACTGTCCTTACCTTTCTCGGGCTACTCACCACGCAGGGAATGGCACAGGGGCCAGAGGGGGGAGGGGGTTAAAAGCAAAAGGTAGTGAGATTTTTGATGTCACTCTTTGTTGAGGGAAAAACTAGCAAATCTCAGAAAGCCCTTTGTCATCAAAGACAAAGGATGTATTACACAATAAAGGCACTGCACTTCCTACTTTGAAATAATTATCTATGTTCCAGTTTTCTGGGCAGCTAAATCTGAAAGACTATGGCCATTCAATCTTAGGGGAAAAGAGGTTAAAGGGAAACTGAATGACAAAATGTTTCCCTGTATTCTGTACATACACACAAAATAGAAGGCGTTTATCGATTCCAAGTGCCAAGGACATTCACATATTTTCACTATTCATAACCACCTACCGAAGAGGGATTAAAAAGAGAGAGAGGGAGCGCTACATAAAAATCAGAGGCTTATAAACAAATCTGCTCTTTGCTGAACACATCATCCTACAGATAAAGCATCATGCGATACAGCACAATGAAATGGATCTATGGAACTTGCTAGTTCATCAGCATTCTGGAGCCAGAGCTACAGTTATTATTTGTGGGCATTTACAAAGGTCATTTAAGAATTTACTCATTCTCTGCAGAAAAGAACACTGTGCAGATTGGAAAAAGATAAGGAAAAAATACTTTGATCATTGAATTAAGCTAACAGCAAAGGATTAACTCACATCCCTGTACCAGACACATGTAGACATACTGCCTGCCTTCCTGGAAAAATAAAAATCAGTTCCAGAAAATAGGTGGTATAGTGTGAGGAAATACAACAAAAAAAGAAATACCTTTAAAATCATTCATTCATTTTTCAGGACATTACATTAAAATAACACTACAGGCCAGGTGCGGTGGCTCACGCCTGTAATCCCAGCACTTCAGGAGGCCAAGGAGGGTGGATCACTTGAGGCCAGGAGTTCAAGACCAGCCTGGCCAAGAGGCTGAAACCTCATCTCTACTAAAAAAACAAAAACTAGCTGGGTGTGGTGGCACGTGCCTGGAATCCCAGCTACTCGGAAGGCTGAGGTAGGAGACTTGCTTGAACCTGGGAGGTGGGGGCTGTAGTGAGCCGAGATCCCACCACTGCACTCCCGCCTGGGCAATAGAGAGAGACCCTGTCTCAAAACAAAACAAGAACACTACAAAGATGATGATGGTCTCTATCTTCCCACTGTAACTGGGAATAGGAGGGTCCGCGCTCATTCCAGCATACTGTATATGCCAGCATACTGTATTGCTGATATAATAGTTGTCCTCATCTAGGCAGTGTTTATGTGGGTGGCAACAGGGGTGGATCTCACAACCCACACCTTCTCTAGCCAAGGCACCCAACAAGGAAGGAAGCCGAAAAAAGAGACAAACCCCTGGATTCCCCATATCTTGAACAATACCAACATCCTGTAATAATAATAAATTTGACCTCTGAGTGCTCTGTAAATATCTACCAGAATGACAGGTAGATTATCAAATGTAGGGCTGGTCCACACACAAACACCATTCTCAAAAGATTCTGGCTTAAAAGGGGTATATTTTAATAAGGCTGAATGATGGGAAAATTTATAGCCAATGACTGTATCACCCTTTTGATTATAGTACTATACCAAGAGTTTTAGAGCCCCCAAGCTTGACCTAAATTCCACCAACCATGCAGAGACTACACATGCTGGTGTGGGATACACGACACCTCCCACACGCACTATGGCTGTACTAACTTCTAATGTGGCTCAAGGACAGACAGGCAGAACAAGGGAAGACAGGATAAACCAGGATGAGTTGGCAGAGCAGTCACATGGAGATATGCAAATCATCTCCTGGACATAAAAAGCCCCACCTAAATTTTCCTGTGTCCTTTGAGGAAAAGTCACAGAAGACAGAGCCCCTGGGCATGCCTCACAATCACTGGAACTCAGCCAAGGTGTGTGTGGAGGAGAGAACTCCTCATAACCAGGGATGCTAATTTAGAGCAAGTGGAAACAAAGACCTAAAGACCTATTAAGACTGACCATTTCCTGTGATTCCATCGGGAAGAACTAAAACTTTATGTATTTATTTTCCCATATATGTCTACTTGTGAAAGCTACATATGTCAGTGGAAAATAAGAGACTGGAAATTTCCAATACAAATGAGTTTCTCTCAAGGGTTCCCTGGCCACTCATGTGCTCGCACCCCGGCCTTCTTTTTCTCAGATTTAACCTTAGCTTTACCATGGTTAGGTAAATGAATTTCATCTTATTAACTTGCCCTTTAAAAGTAGGAGTGTGGGATCCCATTGACCTCCCCATCCCCAGGAATACGGGCTGAGGTTACAGGGAGTCACTGATGGTTCCTCAATGTGGAACAGGGACTACCAATCTGTGGAAGGCACAGTCCAAGCTGCAAACACCTCTTCATCCCTTTTACTCCCTATGGTGAAAAATGGCAACTGGTATTACTGCAGCACACTAGGCCAACTCCATATAGCTAGCTTTAGATCCCATTACTCTCTTCTATGCCCTGTCTTGGAACACGAATGCCTCTGTAAGTGAGTATCCTATTCAAATGGGTTACTAATGCTTGCGTGTCACTTAGAAGAGGCACTCCTGTCTTCAGCCTGTCTGGCTCCAGGCAAATCCCCCAGAGACCTAGATTCATCAATGTGGTGCTTAAAGCTGACAGACCCTAAGCTTCATAGTTTAGGGGCTTTCCTTCTTAAGGTTTTGCTGCAAGAGCATATTGCAAGATTCACAGTAAGACAGCAGTTTAACGGATGCAAAGGATTGCTTCTGTTATACGTGATCTAACGCAGCTGTCATTGGAGCCGTATTTCTTTTAATGCACAGCCACACGTTTGCATGCAGAGTGTCTGTGATGACAGGAGTTGTATTCTCAGCATATGACCTGATTCTACCCCCATACTCTTAGCCCCATCAAGGTTCCTGCAGTTTTGTGTGGATATTCCTCACCCCATTTTTGCCTGAGGATTTTTATTTTAATAAACCAGAGAGGGCTGAGTGTCTGTTATTCTCTGGCAGACAGAGAAATATGGTATGCTCATAAACTCACATGTGAAATCAGCTAGATGCTATTCTCCAACTAGCGTGCAGAGAAACTACTTTTTTCTGGCCAACTTTAGATTTCAAAGTTTGTGAATGTATCAGAAGAGCATGAAATAGTACAATGATCATCAGATTAATACCACATGTTAAAACTTGGTGCTTGGAATCAGCATTACTGCTCTTTGCATGTTAGATACACATGGGAAGAGCCTGAAAGATGGACAGATGAAGGTCTTAAGTGAATAAGAAACTAATTTGTATTTTTAAAATCTCCACTTCTTACTTTGTAGCCAGTTTCAGTTCCCTTTAGTTCTTTCCTTCCACACCATTGAAATGTACATTGCTTTAAAGAGTGAAAACATGACACTAAATGCTTTTAGGTTGCACAATATTCTACGACATCCATATCCAATAGAACTTCCTTTGACCATAGAAATGTTCTATATTTGTGTTGTCTAACATGGTAGCCACTAGTCACAGTTGGCTACTGAGCACTAAAATATAGCTAGAGATGGAAGAACTACACACTTAGTTTTATTTAATTATAGTTAATTTAAAATGAAATAGCCAACCAACCATAAAGACACTGTGGCTGGTGGCTACTGTAATGAACAGTGCAGTACTATACTATTAATATAATATTCTAGATTATAATGATCTAATTAAGCTGTAACTTGTAGGCTGGAGAACTGACGAAGTGCCACATATCCCTGCCTGCGAGTCAAATGGGTGCTATGGATTTCTGGTTTCATTAATTTTATAATTCAAAAGGCTCTTGTGCTAAATGCTGGTTGGCAATTGCTATTACTGGAATCCAGGAATGGAGGGAGTAAAAAGCAACATACCTCTTGACAATCTTGCAGGAATTTCTGTAGATCTCTGTTGTCCTTCAACCTCATCAAAAGTTCACTGGCTGTCTCACGATTCTTCCTATGTCTATTAGAATGGTAACAAAAATAATTTTTAAAGAAGAAAGTAGAGAATCTTGAAATACAGAATACAAACCAATTTCTTTCCTGAATTTCTAACTACACTAAAAAGAGTTCGCTTGCAGTTCTCAATAATGTGAAGAGACAAGATAAAGAGATTTTAGCATCCTCCAAAGCAGTAAGCCACGGTCCCAGAGAGACCCAAACACCTGCCCAAACTACACAACAGGCCGAACATACTGTCAAATGATCTATACAAATCTGGTGCCTCCTAATCTGGTGCTGAGAAAAAAATATGAGCAAACGCTATGTACAAGTCCTTATTTTAGGCACCGGGGGAGAACTGGAAACTTATTTTCAAGAAGTTTA
Source organism: Chlorocebus sabaeus (assembly GCF_047675955.1). Classification (NCBI taxonomy): domain Eukaryota; kingdom Metazoa; phylum Chordata; class Mammalia; order Primates; family Cercopithecidae; genus Chlorocebus; species Chlorocebus sabaeus. Next base: position 54,535,042 of record NC_132917.1, on the reverse strand, counting down.
TAACTGGGTGACACATACAAGGCTAAGAAAATATATATAATCATGTAACTGGCTTTAAACAAATGTTTCCTGATAAACAGTTTCTCATCTTGAAAAAAACTCACCAAAAATAAAACAAAAAGGAATGAAAATTTTTAGACCTATGAGACTATATACTAACTCAATCCCACTTTTAATCAATTGCTAAGGGTAATTAAAGCTCAAAGAAGTTAAAACACAAAACCTTAAATAAATAACTTGCAAGAATTGGAAAGAGTTGCTGAATTTGGTAAACGCTAAGGTAAAGGGGGTGTTCACTCCCTACTTGGCTCCTTCCCCATCTGCTGTGAAGGTGACAGCATTCTTTGGCAAACTTCCTTCATGCATCCAGTGGCTTAGAGACTGGAAACTGAGAAACAGCAGTGTGAATGCCTAGCAAAGGATTGTCTTCCAGTGGCTCCACTACAATAGGGGAGAGCTTTACTTCCAATAGGGGAGGACCCACTGAGGATTCAGAAGCACTGCCACACATACACTTCCTTGATATTCCGGAGTTGCCTAAGCAAGAAAGCCAGTCTATATTCAGGGTATTAAGACGGATAAAGGCAGAGTGCAACTGAGGACAGCTGGGTTTCCATTCTGATTCTTAGAGCAATTTCTCACTGCCTGTGCCTGCACAAGGTCTCTCCTCCATCCGCCAAACCCTGAGGCAGGGAAGAGGAAGAACACACAGCCTTGGATTCTCCACCACGCTGAGTAAAAGCAGCGTGGTGAACACGTGCTGCTGACTGGTGTCTGAAGAAACTTCCCCAGGAGAAAGAAAGATGTTAGAGTAGAGATGCACGCACCACACAGGCCCTCAGTGGCTGCGGACAATGCAGTGTCATAGCCGTTGTCTGCCTGGAGAACCAAAAGAAAAAGCCCTCTGCCCCTATAGCTCCTGCAGGTACCAGTGGCTACAGAACAGTAGAAATTATACATATTTACATGTTATAACATCATATATAATTATACTATGTAAATTACAGTATTATATACAATTATTATAAATAAAAATATTAGGCATATGTTAGATAGAAATAATGCCTTTTTAATTTTTTTAAGTTGAAAGGAGTTCCAGGAAAAGAGATTTTAATATGCTTATCCCACATAGGCAAAATGCAAACATAGAAAAATAGTTATACTATAATGCTAAATGAAAAGAGTTTATACATATTAAACGATACAAAACTCCAAGGCATGGCTTAGAAACCAAACACTTAAATGGCATATGCTACAGATGGGATTAAGGGCAGTAGTTCTCCCCTTGAAAATGTTAAGACATTTACTGCTTTTATAACAACAAAAAATAATAAAGGCCAGAGACATTTTATGTCATTGCATCTATCATCAGAGACCAAAATTAAATTTAAAAAAACAAAAGACTGTTAGTGAATTTGGGCTAAAAATAATTAGTCACCTAAGAATGTGGATGGGTTAGGAATGTCAAAAGGAAATTCCCTTCCCTCAAATTCCAATTCTATTTCTAGGGGAGTTCAAGAACGCAAATCTTTAGAAAGGAGGTAATATGAGTTGGAGTTAGTGACAAATGCAGGAGTCCTGCCCCTAGTCAAAGGGATAAAGGATTCCATTTCCTTCGGCATGGCATCTCATTTAAGTCCTACAGTGGCAGGGAAGAATCCCAGATACTGGAAATTAACAACAGGACACACATCCTCGCCTCTCACGGAAATAACAGAAATGAACGCAACTTCAAACACTGTCTGGAAAGGTTCATTAAGGGAGAAATACAACCAGACAGAATCCTGAATGTGTTTCTTATATAATCAACTCTCACGCATGCCCAGCAGATACCTTCCCGGGCAGCCTTTCTTTTACAGTGGGACCATCAAGATGGGAAGAAGGAGGCAAGGATTTAGAATTGCATGTCCAAATGACACCGATCTATGCGCAGGTGTGACAACAGCCTTTGTGTGGTGTGAAACACAGCCACGCAGGCATCTGGGACTGCCGCTGACTCAGAAAACACTTAAAAGAAGTGAGTGTGGCTTAATGGTTTACTAGTGCAACGGACATCATTCACGGGAAGTGAAACTCAGGAAATTCCACGTTGGATCTTGGATTCAATTATAGGCAAGGGCCTGAGAAGGACCTTCTAAAACTAGGCTGTAGCTTCCACAGAACTAAGAGTGCTTTTCCATCTCTCACTTTCTCTCCCCGACAGAAGACTCAAAACAGCTCCCTCATCACATGAAGCAGATGTGGGTGTTCTGGGTTCTGTGAATAGTCAAGAACCCCAGATGCCTGAGTGAAACAACTGGGTAATTTTTAAGCCTGTTTTCCGGTGTGAGAGAGGGTCTTGCTTTATGAAGCTAGATACTGTTCCTTGCTCCCCACGAACTGTGCTGTGGCTGGAATTTCCCTTTTGGCCAGGAGCTCCCTCCCTCCCTATTCACAGCCGCTAGGGCAGGCTGAGGACAGTCTCTCCCCACTCACAGGCACTCTGAAGGCCACTCATGCCCTACCCACATCTGAGAGTCAGTGTCTTTGTTCTGGTACTCTTTCATTCCAACAGCTCAGGAGATTTCCTGAATGTAAGCACATTATAATGACTTTACATTCTAGGAGAATCGCTTCACCACAGTGTCAGGATGTTTCGAGGAGCGGGGATTAGATCTGAAGGTTTAGATGTTTACTTAGCTTGTGCTCCTACAACACCTGGAACTCACAAATGTGTGTGTTTTCATAACAGACAAGTACCCTCTAGGGTCAGTTTCAGTTCTGTGGGCCTCTGGGGATATTAAAGTGAAATCAGAGTTCAGTTAACATCAGTGGAGAAAAATAAGAAAATGTAGTTCTCCCGATGGCAGCTCATCTGGAAGCTCCCTCTTTCCATCTTTATTATGCTTATTGATAATACAGGGTCATTTTTACATTTCTTTTTTAAAACTGAGGAATCCTAAGGAAGCTGTGGAACAGCAGGAGCCCGGGCTCTTGGTCAAGGGCAAAAGGAAGGTTAAGCCACAACTGAGGACTGCTGCTGCTGAAACGTTTTCTCATATCCAGGAGTCTTGACAGCATCATCTGCTTCCAACAGCTTTGTACTGTTGCAGCACTGGGGACATAAAAAGAAACCAAGGAAGCACCAAGACAGCTGCACACCTGCCTGAATGCACATGTCCCTAACAGCCAAGCCCGCCCACAGGAAACCAGCTGTGTGCATCTAACATGGAAGTACACAGGATACCTTATTTACAAAATACTCAGAGTTAGTATTACAAAAAAAGGAAGTTTTTTTCCCTCTAGGTTAAGAATGCTTTGCCCAATCACTGTTTCTCACACTCATTTAAGGAGGGTTTGGTGGATTTATTTTTCTTTTTTGCAGCTGTTTTAAAAGCAACAGATACAAAATTATAAGTAATATAAGTTATGCTCTATTCCACAATACCACCCTAGAGAACATACGGTTCAGGCTGGCAATCAGCTCAGAAAAAAGATTGGAAGTGCTAAAGACAGGAGCTCAATCTTTATTGGAAACAGAGTCATCCCCTCTCCACCCATCTTATTTTAAGTCAACTTGACCAGGGGTCCGAGGAAACCCTCTTGGATGTGGTAAGCAAAGGAGTATTTTTCCTTTCCAATACACCTGAAGGCCAGGAGAGAGGCACAGAGGAAGAGCTTGTTTTTTGATGATATCAGTCTCACAGCAAGCCCTTAAATTCAACCCAAACTGGAACAGAGGCTAGTGACTGATCCAGTGGCTGGTCCAGACTGGCCTGTGCTAGTGCATCCAACCCCTGATCTGCCCCAACCTCCAACTCAAGTAACCAGGGCAAGGCAAGAGTAAGGGGTGAGTCAAAGAGTTAGGGTCAAATGGAGTCCATTGGCCTCCAGCCAGGCAGGAAATCTTTCAGACACACACACACACACACACACACACACACACACACACACAAGTAAATAAATAAATAATTTTAAACAAGAAATGAAGAAAGTGTATCCAATCCTGGAGATGCCCTGGCAGAAGAGGAAAATAACCTTTGCTCTTATTTACCTCTCATCATGAAAAAGATCCTATTACAGCACTATCCAAGCCAATTTTCTAAAAAAGTCCAGATTATGTTCCTTTGTGGCTTTGCCAGGTACTCAGAACAAGCCAGCTTCATCCTCCCTTCCCACTCTGCTGACAGGTTTCTTTCTCATGGATGAAGGGGAACATGGGCTTGGCTGGGAGTACCTGGCGTCAGGGGTCCTATCAGGTGACACAAGCATGTGTCAATCCTCAAAGGGCATGGCTTACACCTGAATGCGACGCAGCATTGCAGCTCTTACAGGTCCTTGGTTAAGAATTAGCTTGGCTTCTCAGGCTTTCTTTCCTTTTGTGGACACTTGTACACGTCTCACCAGAACCACATTCTCAGGCAGTCATGCACGGCTCACTAATTTTCTGTTTGGGTAGATGAAATTCTGCTGGGCGCCCATATTCTGCCCACTGGGAAATTTATGCCCACACTCCCAAGGGCTTCTGGCCAATGATTCAGAAGTTTGAGAGCCCCAACGTGCAAGTCTCCCTTAAGAACCTCAGAAAACTGTACCTGTCGTCAATAGAGTCCACCTTCTCCTGGATGCGATCTGAGTTGATGTTCCCATCGCTCACCAGCCTCCGGCCAGTCTCCACCACAGCGTTGATCTTCTCCTCATTGGCGTCCATGGTGGTCATGAAGTCCTCTTGCTTTTTAATTGCTGCCTCAGCTCCTTCCAAGGTGGTAGGCATTTCAGTGTGAGCCAGAACATACTCCTTATTTAAAAAGAGAAACAAGTCATAGCGGATCAATGAAGGATCTCATTTTCCTGTGTTCTACATTTCCATGCAACATACTTCACAACACTTTCTTCATTACACTTACATGAAATAATTAAATCACATCAAATTAAAAATTAGGAGGTAAAAAAACCCATTGGGACACTGTAACTGACTGAATTTCCTCAGGGGTTAAATGCTCTAAATTTTTTTTTCCAGAGTGAGTGAGGAAAGGAACCAAAGCTTTGTGCATCAGCCTCAAGGGTCCTCTCACGTGCCCGTCAAGGCAACAGTAATGTACCCTTCATACTCTCTCTTTGAGACAGTAGCAGCCCTGAAGTTGGTGACTATCCTCAGCTGTTTTTATTTCTCTAATCACTGCCTTGTGTCCTCAGGTGGAGTCCCTGACCCTTTTAGAGCAAGAAGACAGATTGGTCTCAAGAAAAAAAAAAACCTTCACTGTACTTTTTTTTTTTTAAAGAGACAGGGTCTCATCCTGCTACCCAGGCTGGAGTGCAGTGGCACAATCACAGCTCACTTCAGCCTTGACCTCCTGGGCTCAAGTGATTCTCCTGCCCCTGCCTCCCCAAGAGCTGGGATTACAGGAGTGAGTTATCATGCCTGGCCCTCACTGTATCTTTTAAATGGGATCAATACCTCAATTATGAGGACATACTATGTCCTAAATGGCAGGTGAAATCAAATAGTACTTTGTAAGGCAAAGCAGCTCCTATGGCAATCTTTAATTCCTGTCCCCTACATATGTGATGGATTTCAGTGCCTCAAGAGTATTGGGAAAAAAATCTGTCTCTAAATTATCCATATAATTCCATACAGGTGTGGGTTAAATCAGCTGCCCCAGCCAAAACATTTCAAAAGGCAGCCAGGGCTGCTTTCATAGAAAGGAAGCAAAGGCAGGAACAAATCTTACCTGGTTGTTAAGAAAGGCTTCCGCTTGCTTCGTGTCTCTGAGGAACTGCTGGTAGGCATGTGACTGGGAAAGGAGATTTTGTCTGTTCTCCCACATCTTGTGCAGCTCGTTCCATCCAGTGTCTAGGGCCTGCAGCCGCTGCCGCAGAAACATGTACTGGGCATCGGTCTGCCCCTGGGTGACCATCTCGCCCATGTCCCTCATCTTCTGGTAGTCCTCCTCATAGTTGTCAATCTCGTTCTTGATGTTCTCATGCTGTGTGAGCAGCTTCTCGGCCTCAGTCAGGGTGTTTGGCATGTCCTCCGAGGCGATTGCTGTCTGGGTCCTAGAGAGCCAGGACTGGAAGTCGTCCAAGTCCCGTAGGAACTGCTGCAGCTTGCTGGCCTCTCCCAGGGAGGCTTCTCGGTTTTTCAGGGTGGTCTTCATCTCCTCCCACACGTCGCTGATCTCGGCCAGCCGAGACAGGATGGCCTGGGCCTGGTCGGGGTGCTCGGACTCCAGCTTCTCCGCCTCCTTCTGCAGGTCACTCAGCTTTGCCTCAATGGCCACCAAGTCCCGCTCCATGCCAGTCAGCTTGCGCTGCAGGGCCATGACGCCAGCCAGGTCATTGCCCAGGTCTTGGGTGGACTCGATGACCTTGGTCTTTTCCCGAATCCAGGATTTGGTTTCGTTGCACTCGAGGTGGTAGTTCTGGATGCTCAGGGCAGACAGGAGGGCATCCTTCTTCCTGTCAACCAGTTCTCTGAACTGGCTCCACCTGTGAGTGCAGGGGCAGAGAGCAAGTGTGAAAAAGGGAAGACCGACCATGGCTGGATTGCAAAAGCAACAATGATGGGTTAATGCTGCTTATCTGTTTTCTCCATCTTTGCTTTGAGTACATGCTTTTTGGAAAATTATCTCACTCAGACTACGAACACCATATATAATGGAAATGGCTCAGGGATGCAATGTAATCTGGAAAAAGCTTGTCACAAAGAGGAATGTGTTACAGAGCTCCAATGTGAGCAATGACAACACATCAATTCCCAGAGTCAATTAATTCATGTCTGCAACACACATTTTACACATCTCTGAACTCCACCTAATGAATGTTTTCCAAATCTAAGACTCTAAGACTGACGGTAACCTTCTAAACTGGGGCCAAGTGCCACAACCTACTCAAACATGTTTACTCAATAAAAAGATAAGACCGGAACAAAGGTCTGCCCTGACAATCAGGACTTTCCCATTGGCAAATTAAGTGTTGAACATGCTAGAGTCCTGTTCCTGAAGTTACTTTAAAATGGATAGCACAGGTGTCATCTTAATACCTTCTACACTGGACACAGGTCACACCAAGGCCCTAACTTCGGTGTGCAGAGGGGCAGGCGCTGGGCTGGCTCAGATCAACCTCCTGCAACCAACGATGTTGCCCTGAGAGACACTTCTTACAAAACAAGGACATGTCAAAAGGCAGGTGCCAATGCCATGACATCAGTGTTGCAATGTCAATGACCCCATGTGGGAAATTCCCAACAGCAAGGCTCAGTGAGTGACCTCACCCTCCTCAGCCCCACAGGTGGGAGGCTGGCAGGCTGCTGGCTGCGTGCTCACCTCGTGTTGAGTTTGTCCTGCTGGGCTTTGATTTCCTTCTCACTTGGGTTGCCACTGTGCATCAGCTGGCGTGCAATCTGGTTCACCACTGCGACCCGGGAAGCCTGGTTGTTCATTTCTGGTTCTAGGCTCTCAAATCTGAAATGGCAATTTGACAGGGTGGTCACCTCCTGGGCCACTGGTGGTCACAAGGAACAGGCCAGTGACTGGCAGTGCCCTACTCACCTGTGCTGGATGACTTCCAGATCCTCCAGCTTCTCTGGGATCTGCATGTTATTGAGCCACTGCTCCTTTTCGTCGATCCAGAGCTCACAGGCGTCGGCCTCGCTGAACATCTTGTACAGGGCCAGGGTGTCCTGGAGTGCCTGCTTCCGCAGCCGCGTCAGCTCTGCCACCTCCTTATATCGCTCCTCGATGCCCGACAGCCTGCCCCTCACATCTGGAGACTCGGCATGCTCCTGGGGGAGGGCGCTGGCTTGCTCGTGCAGCGTGTCAAGGGTGGGCCTATAATTGGCAATCTCTTCCGCCACGTCCTTGTGTTTCTTGACCAGAGACTGTGTGGAATATTCATCGTGGCCCACATCGCTGCTGGAGACAATCTTGAGGATGTCCAGCATCCAGGCATCAATGTCGTCAGCATCTGCCTGGAACTGGTGCAGCAGGGAGGCCTCCTCCAGGCGCTTCTTCCGAATGGCTGAGAGCTGCTCTAGGTTGGCCCACTGCTCCCGGATGTAAATGATCCTCTCACGGATCTTCTCTGACCCGAAGTGCTCCTCCGCGATCATGTCTTCGCCTTCCTTGATGGCCTGCTCGAAGTGGCCACTGCGGCCGCTCATCTCATCCTCGAATGCCCGGTGCTTGCTGAGCAGGCGCATGACGCTGGTCAGGTCTTTCCCATAATCGTCTGAGGACAGGATCTTCTCCTTCTCCCGTATCCAGCCTTCCTCTTCTGCCATCTCCCAGAAGAACTTCCAGAGGCGGCGGGACTCTTCCAGACGGGCCCTGCGCTCAGCCGCCAGCTGGCAAAGCTCTTGATAACAGAACTCCATGTGGGCCACGCGGTCTCGGATCACCTGGGGGTCGCAGGGCTTGTAACCTGTTTAACATCAAGGAAGGAATGTAGGTGTGTGATGGAGCTCAGCATGGGTGCAGGCTCACCGACAGGCAGTGGGCTACACCCCGTGTACTTATGATTACCAGCTCACTGCTAAATCTAAATGCAGGGCCATGTGATAAGGCAATGGAGCACCTTCTAATATCTTGACTAGAACAGGAGTGAGGGCAATGATAAATTTTTTTTTTTTTTGGCCCAACCGCAGACCAAGTGATCATCCTCCTGCAAGAAAGCACTTGAATCATATGAAAAAGGCAATTGCATATAATTGTTTCTAGAAATATACGAAGCAAAACTAAATCATTCTAAACATCCTCCAAACAGAGATATGTGCAACCAGCTGTGAAAACCAGGAGCCGCTGGAGCAGTCACACCAGGGTGTTGGTGCATGGCCAGAAAGAGTGAGGTCTGGTAAAAGTCTCACTGCCAAACACCAAGCCACTCAAAGCCAAGCAGCATTTGCGTATTTAAGGAAAGGACATATGAATTCCAGAAAAACAAGACAGAATTAGTGTTCAGAAGGCCACTCCACTGTATCTCATGCTCCCATGACAAACCCACCAGGAATGTATAGTGGCAGAGTAACTTCAAAAGCCCCATTGTGTTTCTATAAACATGAATCTCTGGTGATCTGGAGGTAATGCTTGGAATGGGCCATCCTTACCTTCCCCGTCTGTTGCGAACTTCTGGGCAGAGGCATTGACACCTCTCACCCGCTCTGCCTGGATGCCAATGTCTGCTTCAACCAGGGTGTGCTTCTGTAACAGGTCTTCCACACCAAGTAAGTGTTTGCCATAGTCTTGAGACAATACTAGCACCTGTGCACAAGAAGCAACCAAAAGGACATCTGTGACTATAGCCTTGACTTCAGCATGATGTAATCTTTGGACAAACAGAGAGCTAGCAATGAAGCTGTGCCTTCCCTCTAGTCTGCCATGGACCCCACACCTTCAGGGGAAGATGATGGTCAACAAACCAGAACAAAAAAAATCAAACCTGAAGGCCTGAGTCAGGAGAGCTATTACAAACTAACGATCACCAACCTTGGAATAAGCAAGTCAAATCTACGCTAAAAAGTGCAGAACAGAAGAAAAAGTTGGTGAGGGCCAGCAGGGGTGGGGGTGGGGAGGGTGAGCAGGGGTGCTGTATGAAAGATTCCAAAATATAAACTGAAACTTCAAGAAGAAACCGCTGCAACAACTACTTAAAAATAAACAAATAAATAAAGATGATAGACTTGGTCACTTCAAAGTTGAAAGAAATCTTTTAGAGGTTGCTGAGCCTGAAAGTGAATGTTTTTCCTCCGTTAAGAGCTTATTGGTATGCCTCTACCATAGTTACACAATCAATGGGAGAAGAATCTACTTGAAAAGCTTATAAGCCACATCTTTAAACCAATAAGGAGAGCAGGGTCAGGTGGCTGTCTTGCTTAGTAGACCCCAAGCAACTTCTAGGGTTTAAGTTTGAACCCACTGGTATTTTCTTGTTTCTTCCATCAACCAGCCAAATTTGGGGGCCTCATTCTACATCCTTGCCAGATGGGATTTCTACTTCACTCTTACTTCTGAGAAGTCTCTGGACCAACTGAGTTACAATGTGCATCATGATTTACAAAATGAAAAGTCCCTCTCTGCTACATTTTACAAACATTTCTATTTTGAGAGGTCGAGAGAGACAAGACCTAAGAAAATCATAAATCTGGACCAATAGGAGGTAAAACTGATGGTATCAGGTGACCTTGCCCCTCTGCCAGGAACAGTCCAAGAAGTAGGTAACAGATGACAGCTTATATCCTGGGAAGGGAATCTCTTGCATAAGGTCAAGCTTGGGAGCACAGTGTGCTGAGACAAAGGAGGCTTCATGGGACTGCCTGAAAACTGACCTATTTTCTTCTATCTACAAGGCTAAAGCCCTTCCAGCTGGAGAACTGCTTGACATGGCTGAGCATTTCATGGCCTGCAACGGAGGACAGGAACAGGTACAGGGCCATGGCATGACAGCAGGTGTCTTCCTGGGAAGGGGGAAAGGTTGGAACTCTATGCTGAGAGCAGTCAATAAACGGCACGAGCAGCCACTGCCATCCAGTCCATCCTATGATCTGTGCACATACTACTGCATTCCATCCTTGCAATAACTGGATGAGGTACATAGTAAGTACGACCTCCATTTAAAGACCAAGAAAGAGGGCTCAAAGAGGATTAGGCAACTCAGGCACTCACAATCAGAACTCTGGCTGCTTGGTTCCCAACCTCTCCTCTGTCCACAGCACCTACCATTCCTTCCTTCTCCCCATACCACCTCTCTGGGACCCCTGCCCAAAGTAGTACCACTCACTCAAAGATCAATGAAATGGTAAGTTAGTTTAACCCTGAAAAATTAAAAATAAAGAAACCACAATGTGATTGATTCCCTACACTGGAATATATCTAAGTTAGACGTAAATCACAGAAACAGAGCTCTAGCTACTGAACTTCTTCACACTTCATGTCTCATTTAATTCCTGAGCTAGCAATCTTCCCATGGGTGATGTGGCTCCTCTCTAGCTGTACAGGTGGGCAGTTAGACAAGGCACACAGCAGTATGTACGGGTTTAGTGAAGGAGTCCCAGTGAAGAGAGCGCTGGTTGGATCAGCTCTGTCCTCCGTCAGGTTTTACCTTCATTTCGTCCATCCAGTCCATAATGTAGAGCATTTCCTGGAATATCTTCTGCAGCCCCAGGTTCATCTCGAGCCGCTGTCTCCGGGCCCTGAGCAGTTCCAGTAGGTATTCCCAGAGTCGGATGACATTGTCCTTCCTTGCTGTGATGCGCTTGATGTCGTGGTAATTCTCAGCCTCGAGCTCCCTGGCCACGGCTACCACAGCCTGCACACGCTCCTCGTATGCGGCAATGTCTGTCTCAATGGCCTCGTGCTTTTTTGTGGCGGCCTCAACTGCGGGAAGGTCAAACCCAAAGTTGTCCTACAGAGAAACGGAATGAAAAGAAGGAAAATAAAATATCCACCCAGGCATGGTGGCTCACGCCTGTAATCCCAGCACTTTGGGAGGCTGAGGTGGGCAGATCACCTGAGGTGAGGAGTTCGAAACTAGCCTGGCCAACACTGTGAAACCCTGTCTCCACTAAAAATACAAAAATTAGCTGGGCGTGGTGGCACGTGCCTGTAATCCCAGCTACTTGGTAGGCTGAGGCAGGAAAACCGCTTGAACCCGGGAAGCAGAGGTTGCAGTGAGCTGGGATGGCACCACTGCACCCCAGCCTAAATGACAAGAGTGAAACTCCGCCTCAAAACAAAACAAAACAAAACAAAAACAAAACATTCCTGCCCCCTGGCCTGTCACCCCCCTGCCAAAGGAAACAGAACAGACATGAAATATTGAGCACACATTAACCCTGGTAGTCTTAAATCTAAATCTGACTCCTGAGTCCCCCACCTCACTGGTCTCTGCCTTGAGCTTAGATGCCCTCCTCAAAGCAAACTAGTAACTGCTCATTTTGCAGAGGGGCCCAGCTCATATCTAGTACCTGACTGAAAAGCTAGAGCAGGTGATAGCTTATATCAAGTCAGGTGGAAAAGCAAGCCAGTTTTGCTTATTTCACAACCAGTCTAACTGCCTCGAAGGATTAGTTGGTCAAAGATTAAAGAAAAGAGAGAAACTGTTAGAACTTATAAATGTGAACAGTTCACACACACTCAATGGCTCTAAACAAACTCTGCTTGAGCTGCTTCCACATCTATGAAAAGTTAGATAAATAGAAATATATATATAGAAATTATAAACATCCTCTTCATGGGAAGTAGCCAAGGTGACCTGACAGTTCCTCCAGAATAACGAATGTCGATAAGCAGCTGTCCTCTGGCCCTATGCCCCGGCATATGTCTGTGTTTCTAGATTACCCCAGGAACAGTCTTTTTAATAATGTCAAGAGCAGAACCTGAGACACCAGACGCTGGTTTTCACTCAGCCAAGTCTCCCTCATAGCTGCCTTGCGATCAAATCTGCGGGCGAGCTGTTCCAGTTTCTCCTGTCTTATGAGCTCATTCCGCAAAGCCAGTTCTCTTTCGTGTTCTGCTTTTTCCAGTCTTTCCCAGGCCTACAAAAATGAAAATATACACACACACACATAAACACAAACAGTTTCCTGTAGTGTTCAAGGAAACTTCCGTGGCTACAGTCAACAGCTAGTATTTCTCAAAAAGACCTGACAACTTGAATGGGAAATCCCATTCCCATCATCATTGACTCTCAAGCCTTGAGGAAAAAAATGGGTTTTTCTCTCAGTGTATCCTCATGGGAACGCTCTTCCGTCATCTAAATCTAAAGATTCTCTGTTGTACTTGGAAAACAAAACTGTAGATATGAAGCAATACAAGTAAATCACAAATCTCTTACTTTAAGAGGAAATAAATTATCTTAAATAGCTTTGATCATATAAAAAAGATACATGATTTTTCTAAGAATTCATATGAATTTCTCATTCATTCCACCCTGAGCCACTTTAAAAAAATTTACACATCTGAAATTTCTTTCAAAATCCGGACCTACTGTCCATATTAAATTCATTCCTATGAAACGTATTTCTTCACATAAAAAAAAAAAAAGATCAAACATTCCACTCAAAGGAATCTAAGTGGGGTCAGATGCAGTGACTCATGCCTGTAATTCCAGCACTTTGAAAGCTGAGGTGGGAGAATTGTTTGAGGCCAGGAGTTCAAGACTAGCCTGAGCTACAGCAAGACCCTGTCTCCCATTAAAAAAAATTTTTTTAATGAGCAGCAAAAAGGAATGTAGTTGTGTACAAGTGACCAGAGTTCTAGAATTTTCAAATTTCTTTCTAGTTGGAAATAATGCCTGCTGTGAATTTCTATAACTGCAGGCATAATAGGCATGATGATTAAAATTGCTTATTTGACAGCTTCTCTAATGGAAGAAGCCAACATCCTAAGCCCCACAACCACTATGATTCCAAACATGTGAAATTTCAATTCCCCTTTCTGTAATTTAAAGATGTTTCAAACAATTGCCTCAGATGAGAAGTAAAGTGATATGTATGAGTAGCAAGGTGTATAGCCTGCGCCAAAGCTGGTTTGATAAAATCTAACATTACCCCCCGAAGCCTCCAGCAGCCTAGCCCAGCACCATTGTTTGCTTGGTCCTTTGCCACACCTGAGCACCAGCTGCCAATTGTCAATTCAGCAGGTGGGGACAGCCCCTTCCAGTCTCTTGTCCTCTTAGCAGTCGAAACCTACTGATAGAACCCGAAGCCTCCAGGAGGTCAGGGCCCATGCAGAGTCCAGACCCACTTTACCTTGTTGATGTCAGAGATGAGCTTCCCCTCCCGGGGCATGTAGACCTTCTGGTTGTTGGCCCTCATCTTGCTCTGAATGGTGAAGAGCAGCACTTCCAAGTTCCCCTTCTCAGTAAATCTAAACACAGGGGAAAACATTCATTTGTTACTGGAGAAAAAAAATTTTCACACAGTCATGTATTTTAAAAATCATTTAACTCTGGTCTGACTTATGTGAAATGTATGTCAAAGAGACATCAGGAGGTTGCTCACTGGCTATTACAAACCTTGAAACATACCAAACTGTGGAATTTTTTCGTAGTTGTTTGTTGTTGCTGACATTTATATTTGAGGGTGTCAAGGGCATGCAATAATCTTTGTATTCACTTCAGTGAAGCTTTAAACCCTAAATCCTGGACAACGGACTTACTTCATTCATTCAGTGTAGCTGAATGCACTCAACACGGATTATTTCAAATGTCTACCTAATGTAATTTTCAATGGGTTTCAGAGACCTTACCAAGGTATATGCAACCATTTTCAGAAAAGAAAAAATGACTTTGGAACTATGGTAAGCAATAGATAAGGTCTACAATCCTTATTCAACAATTATGAACTTAAAAAAGATATGAAAAAAAATCAAACTTTTTGGGGTTGCAAAACTTGATCTGAACTGTTATGAAATTATTTATTGTCTTTAATGCAATGTGAATATTTACACATTTTGCTACAGATACTTACTGGGCTTATGGGCTACTGCCTTAGTCCCATCTGGGGTCTTGTAATATACAACATATGAGCTGTGCTGTTTTTTTAAAATCCCAAAATTATGGAATCCTGAAACACACTGGGCACAATGGTTTTGGATAAGGGGTTGAGAACTTGTACCATTTCTTAGAATTCTCATATATCCTGTATGTCAGTGGTACATTTCTATTGGGAAGGGCTCAGAGAGAGCATGATCTATCATAAATCTCAGCAACACAGAATCAGATGAAAAGGAGTAGGACATGCTACTGAGAAGCATTCAGTTAAGAGATGAGATTACAGGAATCAGAACACAGGGTTGGCTGGCTACAGTGATGTGTCTTTCCATATTAATGATCACACACTATAATCTGCATCTTACTTGGGTGGTTTCTCCACAGTGCGGTAAGTGTTGAATGCCTGAAGCTGCTGTTGAACCCCGACCAGTGAATTGGCAAATTTGCGATTGTTCAGAATGATGATGGTTTGTTCAATCCATTCCAGAAGGTCAGAGGCAAGTGATTCATACTTTTCAATCATTTTTTCTGTTTCAATAGCATTATCAAGCACCTGTAAACAAGGGATAGAAAAATTAAAAAGATCATGTCGCTCCATAAGTTAAATACGATTGCAACCCTATATGAGTGCACACACACTAAATGACCGGCTTTGAAACAGTTCGGCCGGCTCTGAAACAGTTCGGCCGCACTTGGGCACAAGCATTTTAACTCAAGGAACCATCTGCTAAGAGGCACCTAGACTGATTATTTGTGAGCAATGACAGCCTAACTGTAATTGGTTCTGTAACTTCCCAACCCCCAAGCAAAGAGATTCTGTATGATTTCTGTAGCCTAACATCTGAAATCCCTAGAGAAACAAAAAGGGCTCTATTTAGCTTGATCCTGTCCCATAAATGCCCATTACTTTTTTACTTCACTGCATTGAGAGGACAATGTCATCTGGTCTGAGGTGTTTTGAAAACATGGTAGGTGAACATCGCCAAATGAGAAGTAAAAAGCATGATGCTAGGACTTTTTCAACTGTGGTAAGTAGGATGTCACACCCATGACATTAGCCAACTCGATCAGATTTCCAATACCCAGTTTCCTGGAGAGGTTGAGGAGAAGGATGTTTCTGGGTTTGAGTTAGCCCCCAAATCCTTTCCTAAATATGGTGGCCATCTCTCCCACCTCTTGTTACCTTTCAGGATGAAGAGGCTTCCGCTGATTTCCCTACCATCCGGAGAGCCCACTACAAATTGCTATTGGCAAATTTTATGAGTGCATGGGAGAATGAGGGCTCAATGAACCTTAATTATGTTTCACAACTCACAAAACTGGCATGAGCTCACCTTTCCAATTCGTTTTCCTTCAACAGCCAAAGCCTTCATCTTAGAGAAGTAGTGGTAATAAGTCACCACGTAAGTGATTATGGACTTCTCATCAGGGTGGTCCACGCTGATGTCTGTAACCCAGAGAAGACTTTGCTCAGTGTACTGCATGCTACTGTGCCCCACCCAGGCAGCAGGAATGAATGTAACGACTGCTGGACAACACGGAACGGTGCAGCATCTTCATGTCTGTACTTGAGCATTCTGCCATCAGTGCATTAATTACGAGGATAATGAGGGTGAAACCATCTCACCGATTCCCTATTACGTGAATATTCATGAAACGCCTTCCACAGACACACAGTTCCTCTCCCTGCCCTACCATAATACTGGGTTTGCTCTGCCTGAGTTCTTATTTCTTCCTACAGGACCAGCACCGCCCCACGTCACTCAGTCTTCAGATATCTTTATCTTCTTGTTACCAGTATCCAGCAGCTAGTCACTGAGTCTGGGTTGCGATGACCCTTATTTGTGGAATCCTTATTGTGACTCATGGTTCAGACCCATCCTATCACATAACCAGCACTGAAACAATGGCTCCCTCCACCAGCTTTCCCTACTACTTGATTTCCTTACACATAGTGCACCCAGATTGATCTTCCAGAAGCACAGCTGTGAACACAGTTCCTCCTAGCTCAAAATTACTCAGTATGAAGAATAAAGTATAAGTGCTTCAGTCCTCTAGAATCTGGCTATAACTTTCCTTCCCTTTTTTCCATCAATTTCTCAAATATTCACCATGCTTCATTTAAGTGTTAAGCATTGTTCTAGACATTCCTAAATTCTAGTGTCCTACCTCTCAGCTACTGTATTCCTTATTAAATTTTTTTGAGACAGGGTCTCACTCTGTTACCCAGGCTAGAATGCAGTGACATGATTACAGTTCACTGCAGCCTCAAACTCCTGGGCTAAAGCAATCCTCCCACCTCAGCCTCCTAAGTAGGTGAAATTACAGATGTAAGCCACTGCACCTAGCACTGTATCTCTGAATCAAACTTGACCATTCACCATTCCTTATACATATTACATAATTTCCAACATGACTTCCTTTACTCATGATTTCCCTTTGTCTGAAATGGCCTTTCTGATCCCATAACTTTCTTACTATCCATCAAGGTCCATTTCAAAAGTTGCCACCCAATACAACCATTTATGATCCCTACAGCTGACATTATTGTCTCCCTCCTCTATTCCCTTGGGACTTCGTATGGACGCATAGTCCACTTTTTGCCAGGTTATGGTTTTTTATGCATGTTTTGTTTGCCTTACAAAATTCAGTCCTTGTCAAGGGTAGAAGCCTGTCCTGGCAAGCCACTCCACCTCCCACATTCCTGCTGTGCTGTCCTGCACAAAGCAGGTGGTCAATAAATAGGTACTGAGAGAAGGAACAAACAACTGAAAATGGCAAGTCTTTGAAGTTTGGCAATATTGAGTAAAGCACTCAACTTGGGATAGGTTGTGAAAAGAACACACAGGACAGCTCTTAACAGATATCATCAGGATCTTTTTCAATATACATTCATACATACACCCCCATTCCTATTGCCACCCCTGACAGCCTTGTATGGAGCAAAATTGTTTCTCTTAATTTAAACAAGAGAACATTAGGACGCACTGCTGGCACGCTCCCTGCCCAGGGTCACTTAGGCAGCCAGTGGCGGTGAGGGCCAGAATCATAGCTACTGTTCCCTACCCCAGGGCTCCTGTGTCTGCTCAACCCGTCAAAGTATGCACAAAGGAGAACTGGAGGACAGCCAGAAAAAAATGCCAGTGTAAGTATCCAATTTAATCAACACAAAATGTCAACAAAACTCAAAGAAGTGAGAAGGCAAAACTTTTTATTTAACTTGTCTACAAGTAGATTTTAACTGATGCTCTTTGGGGTCCCGGACAACTAATAATCAAGATCAAATCACAGGACAAAAGTGAAATCAGCTGCCAGTTTTAGCTCCTTGTGTTGTGATCTGGGGAACATCAATCCCCCTTTTCATACTGGGCGGTGATTAGAAAGATTAACTAATGAGCAAGTTATTAAAAAATGTTGTCACTGTGATATGGGAAAAAAAAAAAAGGTTCTTTATCAAAGCACAAAGAACGTGGGGTAAGGAAAAATTCCTTCCCATGGTAAGACAGGGGTTAAGCACGAAGATTTATTGAAACCCAAGGAATTTTCGTTTTCTGTTTATATTGAGAAATCATTTAATGGATTAGTACAAAGATAATTTTATCTCAACTTCCTGTAACCAACATATCAGCGAATCTGATGCATTGGAAAATAGCAAGAAGCCTGCCTGGAGGCCTCATGACCTTGATCTGCCTTTGGGGAGTTAAACTTCCTGTTCTATATTTAAAATAACTTTAAACTTTCACTCACATACACACGGTTTTTTTCCTCTCTAATATTGTTCACAGCTGAGAGGATCTATAAATCTTCAGCACTACAAACAAATCCTGAAATTTTAAATGCTTCTCAAAATTAGAAAAAGTTCCTATGAGAGCTCACGTTGAAATGAAACCCAGAATTAGGATTTTGTTAAGGGAGATACAACCTGGGGGACTGCTCCACACAGGTCAGCTCCAAGTTACACAGGGACTCACAGAGTAAAGAGGGATTAGTTCCATGCAGAGAATGGGATGAATCTGTAAGAAAGGACTGTGACTGCTGCTCCTTCCACCCCCACTCCCCTTTCACAAATACGCCTTCCTCATTTAAACTCTTACTTGCTCACAAGCAAAGCACAGCCTCGTAACAAGGCCCCTGCCTCCAATCTCCACCCATCCCCATCCAACCTGCTTGCCACCTTCAGATAAATGTCAGCCAACAAGCATTCATTGAGAGCCTATGCCAGGTTTTCTACTTTTCTACTTCGAGCACAGCAGCTAAGAACCTTCAATGACTCCCTGTTGCCTGTTGCCCCTGTGGGGATCCCATCCACACTATTACCCTAACCACCATTCCCATTGAATTGTTAGTCCCCACACACCTTCCTCTTTCCTGGTTCTGCACCTTTGCTCATGCTAGTAGCTCTGCCTGCACATGCTCTCCTTCAGACTCTGTTTAAATCGTATTCATCTTTCAAGGCCTTTTTTGGGTGTCATCCTTTCCACAAATCCTCAAAAAATTCCCATAACCAAAACTAACCAAAAATTCCTTTGATAATTCCCAAAGTATGCCGTACAAATGAAACATACTGACACAAAACAGATTTTACATTAACACCTGGATAGTACAGATGCTAAAAATCCCACCTGTTATCCCTTGAGTCCCTACCTTCGGGGTCCAACAGTTTAGTGAGGCCGAGGTGCTGCTCTGCCAGATTAAATGCATTCTGCAGGTTGTAGTGTGCATTGGATTTCTTTAGTTTGTCAAAATCTATCAGGTCAGGCCTGTGCAGAACAGTGGAACACAACAAAAATCATGGCTTGAAAAGAAATATGACCAATGAAACATGACTGTTACTCCAAAAAGGTTAAAATCACCACTTAGTGGAGTAAAACTCTAAAACATACTATTATGGAATCATCAAACAATGAAACCTGATTTTTGAATAAACACTTCAAAGTTTATTAAGAAAAAAGAAAGATTAAGGGTGAACCTGTTTATTTTGTGTGGAAGAATTTACATATTCTCCCATATTTTCCTCACATGGAATGTAGGAATTTCCACCATGGTGCAACAGTTAAGGCAACGGATATGGGAAAGTCACCCAAACCTGCTATGGACGGACAGCAACCTTTTGCCCCACAATTGCTAGGATGATTTGTATGGACTTACCGGTGTTTGTGTATCAGTGCATTGAAGGCCATGCCGTCCCTCCAGCTAGTGGTGAAATTGTGAATGTTGACATTGGGGTACCTGCCAAGGACAAAGCAGAAGGGAAAAGCAACACAATTAACACATGGAGGTTTATACTTTTGCCAAGTGCTTTGTTAATAAGTAAGTCTGTAAGCATTGTAAAACCTAAAGCAGTGAATATCACTAAGGACAATCAAGTCAGAACAAAAATCCCATCAACTCCAGCTTGCCATAAAATAAAAATAAAACATGCATCCATGTGGTTTTTCTTGCTTGGTAATTCAATCTCACAAAACATGTGAACTGTGTCGTAGATTTAAAACACTACTCTTACTTAGGAGAAAGTGACGACAACCTAGACATCTGTGAGGCCTCTGCTTCCACTGGCTTTCTACTGTACCTACAAAGACACCAGGACCTGCAGTCCCCTGGCACATGTTACTTTGGGACAAGAAGTGGTGGGACTACCTGTTCATGTGACACTCAGCTTTCTTTCTTCCATATACCACTTAATTGGATGAAGTTTGTAAAAGTAGTACCTCCCTGAAAAATTTATGTTTGAAACAGCTATTCGATACCATATTGACTATTAATAACTTTATATCAGTGGCTGATTAAAGGTTCATACCTGACTTGACCCTTTTATTAGGCCATAAGCTCTTTATAGACATGATCACTTTTCAGCTAGCTCTCATAATGGACAGAGTTCTGATTTTCATATTCTGAATTCATGTTCATTAGAGTTACATCTATACCTAAAGTAGTTCTGACAGTAAATCTAATTAACCTCAAATTGGGTCTCAGTAAGTGTCTATAACCTTAAACCAATTTGCTAAGAACTCGAAGGTTTAGCATCAATTGAGTCCTAATAGTAGTAAGCAACAAAAAAGGTACGGTTCTCTAAAAACAGCTTCAATGAAATTTCAATGAAAAAATCAAAGGGAAACTGACACAGATAATATTAAAAGGTTATGCTAATGTTTACTGTGCAAAGAAAGCTCCCCCAAATAGAAATTAAAGGATGAAGAAAACCTACAACTGTACTCTTAAAATATCATGGATGTGGTTCCTAAACATGCTTCCAGGGTTCTCAAATTCAAAATATAATGCTCTTTGGAGCTTCCTTAATAAAGAGAAGGAAACTGATTATGAAGACATGACAGGTCTAAAATATAAATTAGAACTCCTTCCATTCCGAGAGCTAATTGAAAAGACATATCAACTGCTTACGTGTTAACAAGACTTCCCAATGGAAGCAGTGGAAAAGATACCTGTCAACACCTTCTAAGTGATGACTGCAGTGGAATTCAGTCCTGGAAGAAGCAGCCCCAATACCCTCTGCGTTCACACTCACCCAGCTGTCTTCATCTGGCACCACAACAGCAATGCATCCTTGGCAGATTTCTTCTCTTTGTTGTCTTCAGTTTCCACACTGATATCCTGGATCTAAGATTTACAAAGAAATAATAGACAAATAGATGGGTCAGCTGTCTCAAAGAGCCACTGAAGAACAGGTCTGCCTATACATAAAGAATAAACTGGAGATCAAAGCCTTGTCCTGCAGACGATCTACCCTATGAATGAAAACTGCTTCCTTCAGAAGCACAACCAGAAACACAACCAGAACTAGGTTTTCTACGTCGCACAGACAGAAGGCTGTAGGGACTTCCCAGCACCTATCAGAGGTCATTTTTACCCCTGAGACGGCCCATCTTTCCAGTGAGAAGCTAGCACAGTGGTTCACACAGTGCATCTGGAATCTCATCAGACCCCCAGAAAAATACTGAGTTCGGTTTTTCGTAAGTAAACATTTTTCACACTAGGTGCAGCCTTCATTGATGAGGGCACTGTGTGCACCATTTCCAAACCATTAGAGCAAGTGTGTGCTTAAGCGCTGTGCTTCCATGGTGTGCATTCATAAGCCGCTCAGAGGCAGTATATTTGCAACATTATAAACAAAGCCTGGTCAGCTGGCACCAAAGTCAGACTGCCTGTATGTGAATCCAGGCTCCATCACCTACCATGTGCCCTTGGGCAGGTTCCCCAGCTTCCCCATCTGAGGAATGGAAATAATGACAGTGGCTAATTTCACAGCAGTGTTATGCACTTAAATGATATAATGAAGTGCAGAGTTCATAAGGGTCCATGAATGTTAGTTCTTAGATTAGGCACCAACTGCCAGCTACGTAATTTTAGACAAATGCCCCAAATACACTTTTGTCTACTATATGAAGGTTTCCTCTTGTACAGTAAAACGTGGAATGGAGTCAGGAGTGGATGGTGCTGGCCAGGAGTCCATCCATCACCTCCAGCTGTAGCCATTTTAAGCTTCTCTGCTTTGTCATGCTCCCTACAACCTTCACTCCATTCAATCTACAAACAATTCCCAGAATTCTTTTTGAAAGAGAGAGAGAGAGAGAGAGAATGAAGACAAAATATATAAATACAGGACTAAAAAGTTAGAAACTTTCAACTAGGAAAAACACTTGGGAATTGAAACAACTACATTTTAAAAAAATGATCTATTTTTAATTGTGTTAAGAAGGTGAAGCCTGAGTTTGCATAAACCCCAGACTCTAATATTAGGATCATTAGCTCAAGTGCAGAAAGGGAATGTGGAAGAACAACCCTCACTCAAGGGGTGAGAGACGGGCTCACCAGGAAAGTCAGGCTGCAGCTTCACATAGTAACCCATTGGCTTTCTTATGCTTCTGTGCGAAGAAGGGTATCAGTTTCCAGATTTGTCCATATGGAAACGAAGTCTACCCTTCTGAAATGAAGACAGCTCCCTATTTAAACTAGGCAAACTCAGAGACTTCCACTCCAGTTTCTTACCACCTTTTACTTTTTTTTTTTTGCAGACAGTCTCTGCAGCCCAGGCTGGAGAGCAGTGGTGTGATCTTGGCTCACTGCAATCTCCGCCTCCCAGATTCAAGTGATTCTCCTGCCTCAGCTACCCAAGAAACTGGGATTATAGGTGCGTGCCACCACACCTGGCTAATTTTTGTATTTTTAGTAGAGGTAGGGTATCGTCATGTTGGCCAGGTTGGTATCAAACTCCTGACCTGAAGTGATCCACCCACCTTGACCTCAAAGTGCCGGGATTACAGGCATGAGCCACTACATCTGGCCCTTTTACTCTCTTTTAAAGGGGCAGCATTATAAAAATCTGTGTCATCATCAGTATTTAATGGACACCTCTATGCACATACAGGTCAAGCCATATCTTGGCAGCAGTGAGAGCACACGCACACACACACTGGGAACTTGTAAAACCATATATTCAGGAGCTGGGGGAAGGAGAGACCCTTGCAGATACACAGGGAAGCTTCACCCTATGTATCTACAAGGATACCTCAAGTATCCTTGTGGATATGCCAGATACCTATAACTGGGCTGATTCATAATCATATTATTTTTGTAGAATAGGTAATATTTTAATAAAGCTGCTGAAGAAAGCTGAGTCATGTCAGACACCAACACTGCAGGCCATGCAGTCTATGCCTCTCATTGCAACAGAAAGGGAGAAAATACACATCAGCATTTATAAGTTGAATTATAGGAATAGGCAAACTGGCAGGAAGTGAATTGGTCAATGACTCAACGCAATTCACGCTGAGATCCTGAAAAGGGCTGTGTGTGCCAGCTCCCTGACCTGGGTGTTGACCTGCTCTCAAGACAGCCCATAGTCAGGATGCCCTTCCACACTCTGATTACTGCAGGCCAAAGGTAACAGAAATACAACATTTTACTCCATAAAACTGGGGTGAAGCTTGAGGAGTGTCCTGCTAATAATTTCACCTCTGTTGCCATAAGACACAAGAGCAGTAATCAGTGGATTCAATGGCTACTCCATTTTCAAATCATTCAGGATCTAAGAGACAGAAATATAAGAGTTCTGTCCGGGGAAAAAATGTCCTTGATTGCTGTAATTAACTCCTTTAATGATGTTGTACCATCTTCAACAACAGTTCTCTCCTCAGACCTACTTAATTAGAATTACTAGGGCTGGGCCCTGGGAACCTGAATTATTAAGAGGGTTTCCCAATGGCATCAGATGATCAGCCAGCTTGGGAACCAGCCAGTCAGGAAGCTGTTTCTTCCTGTAACTCATTCTAGTCCCCTACCCCTTCCTCTCACATATATACTCAGGACACTATCTGAAGCCCAATCCTAGGGCAAGTGAGAAGGAAAAGGGATTGTTCACAGGCTGATTTCAGAGTTTCAATAAGAAAACAAAGCAAGCTATAATTTGATTTTTCATTTTTCCTTTTTGTGTGAGGTTTTTGTTTACCTAGAAAAATCAAGCAGATCTTTATTAAAGGGGCCGAACAGGAAGGAATGGCAAGAGAACACAGTCACTGAGGAGACAGGACTGTGAGAATATTTGTTTGTAGAGAAACCTGACACTACAGTACAAAGTTGTTCCTGCCTTTCCAATTTTAATTGGAACATATGAGCATGAAGCATCCGCCTGGAGAAAGAACCAATAATCACACCCGTAGTGCTGCACAGTCCCAAAATGAGTGCTCTCTCTTAAGGGGTCAGAGGCGCCCCCTATAGCCCTGACTGGCTGCGTCATCAGGGGCAAGGTTTCAAACTTCTCTGGGTCCCCAATTTCTTCATAAAGTGAAAGTGGTGAACAAAAAGACCTTGAGAGTACCTTCTGGCTTAAAATACTTCTATACTTAGAGCCTTCCTCCTCAAGTATAACAAAACCCGTAAAATCATCATCAATTCAAAGGAACACACGCGTTTTGTACTTTCCTTCTGCAAATTGCTTCCTCACATCCAAAGAGAATGAGAAGGTGAAAATGGAGCCCACACACAAGCCATAACCCTCAACAGCTTTGCCTAAAAATATTCTGTAACACGTCATAGTTGAGTGAAGCTGAGGCAGTCTAAGCTAATAACCTAGCACTGGCCACATCCTTATACCTTTGCTCCTGAGAGCCAAGCAGCAGAGACCAGACATTTAGAGCAGGGGCCAGCAAAGTGGTGGGCTGGGATGCAGCCACTGAGACGTGTCTGACAGGAGAGCTAAGATTATCAGGAGCTAGTACAATTGCAGGAGGATGTAGTAGATTCCACATGCCTACGAGGCAGCATTCAATTCTGAGGACTGGATATGACACACCTGACTCTGAGACACACTTTCAACCTGGTCTTCCTGATCCCTCTGACACACAGAGGCCGGCTCTACAAGGATGCTCATACCTCTGAGAGGTCAGCCTAAGTTCTGAGCAACCCCGGGCAGAGACTCTTACCTGGAAGCGCAGGATGATGGTCCAGATGAGGCCAAGGGTCAGCCGGTGGTTTCCATCCACGATGTCATGGGATCCCATGTTCTCAAGATGGACTCTCTGCTCCTTCAGGAACTGAAGGGCCTTGTCCACATTCTCTAGGCAGTGGATGCGCATTCGTCCTTTGGTGGGTTTAGGCTAGAAACAGGAGAGCAGAGGCAGAGACACATCATTCAACAGAGTAGAGATGAATCCCGAGTTACTGCCTAGTCACGTGTGCCCATTCATGCGATGCTCTCCTGCTCAGAGCAGAACATTAACAAACACGTGTACTCATTAAGTCCAAGGACAGTATTTACCTAACAGCCACAGAAGAAAAGTTTACTTAATGGGATGGTAACTGATTCCTCTTTAGAGATTAATTGTGGAGCTATATAGTTTACAAATGAGCATTTGTTTAAGTTCAGGGAAGAGAGAATCCAATTTTCATGAAGAATTTCAGTGCTACTGCCGCCATCCATACAATTTTTTTGCAGCTGCATGACAAACACCTGTGAGGATTTTGATTACTTGGAATGTAAAAATAGGTTTGCCACCTGCTGGCAACCCTTAAGGTTGGCTCAAAATGAAAACAGGGAACACAACCATCAAATCAGAAGAATTTCCAAGTGGTGGTTGTGTGCACAGGGATGGGGAAGGTTAAGTAAAAAGGTGTAACTTACAGAAAAGAAGGGGAAAAGGGGAAAAAATGAGTGTAGTGCAATTTAAATACCCCAAATGTTCCTTTCCTTTTACCCAGTTTTATCAAAATATAAAAGAGGCCTTTGGAAGGTGAACAATTTAAATAAAACAAATGAACAAAAAAATATATAGAGAGAGTAGATAATGCCTATGTGTATATATACATCTACTATAAAATATACTATCTACTATAAAAGTCTATATACATCTACTGTAAAAGTACATACACATCTACTATAAAAATGTACTAGATACACACACACAGTTGACCTTTAGTTGGACCTAAACTGTGCAAATGCACTTATACATGGATTCTTTCCAATAAATACACTGGAAAATTTTTTAGAGATTTGTGACAATTTGAAAAGACTCAGATGAATGGCCTAGCCTAGAAATATCAGAAAAAATTAAGAACAAGGTATGTCATGAATGCATAAAATATATGTAGATGGTAGTCTATTTTATCATTTACTACCACAAAATATATACAAATCTGTCATAAAATTAAAAATTATCAAAACTCATACACACAAATACAGATTGTAACGGCACCATTTGTGTAGTACTAAATCTTGGTATATACTGTACTACTATAATAAATTCAGAGCCATCTCTAACTCCTACTGCAATGAGCTCAAGTATTGTGAGTGCCCACTTAAAATGCCTATGATGCTAATCATCTCCACATGGTCTCTCTAGTAAATTGGGTATCACAGTAAAAGTTCTTGTGTATTTTTCACAGTGTCTAGTGCAATACTGTAAACTTTGACTAATATCATGAGACCCAAAGTGTCACTAGTGAAGCTGGAAGTACTCTCAAGAAGCAGAGAACAAGTCGTGACACTACAAGAAAAGGATGAACTGCTTGCTATGTGTTGTAGATTGAGGTCCACAGTTGTGGTGGCCCACCACTTGAAGACTAAAAAAAGAAAACGAAATTTGTGAAGCCATCCCTGAAGCTACATCAGCAGATGCAAAGACCTTGCACTTTTTTGTGAAATATCTTCTTATCTCATATTGAAAATGCAGCTTTTGGCTGGGTGCAGCAATTCGTGCCTGTAATCCCAGCACTTTGGGAGGCTGCGACCGGCAGACTGCTTGTGCCCAGGAGTTTGAGACCAGCCTGGGCAGCATGGCAAAACCCGTCTCTACAAAAAAATAAACAAATAAATAATTAACAATGCATCTTTTATGTGAGTACAGGATTTCCATAAGAGAGGCATACCTAAAGACTAATATGATTTGAGAAAAAGTGAAGTTATCATATGACAATTTAAAGGCATACGAAGGTGAAGGAGAATGTAACACCAGCAAAGGATGGTACGACTATTAATTTTTAATTGGGTAGCCCTCAGAACCAGGAAAGATTCACAGAGCTCCCAGTCTGACAATTTCGGAAAGAGGTTTGGCTTAAAAAATGTCAAGGAGTTGGGAGAAGCAGCTTTTGCTGACCAAGAGGCAGCAGATGAGTTCCCAGGCGCCATTAAAAAAATCATTGAGGAAAAAGTGTATCTGTCTCAACAATTTTTAACACAGATTAAAGAGCCCTGTTCTGGAAAAAAAATGCCACAAAAGCCTGTAAGAGAAAGAGAGGTGGAGTACCAGGACTTAAGGCAGAAAGGGATAGGCTAACTACTGTTCTGTGCAAATGCAGTTGGGTTTATAATCAGGACTGCCCTTACCCATAAAGCTGTTAACCTTTGAGCCTTGAAGGGAAAAAATAAATACTAGCTGCCAGTCTTTTGGTTGTACAGAAAGAAGGCCTGGACAGTGACAACTCTTTTTCTGAATTGGTTCTACTGATGCTTTGGTTCCTGAAGTCTCCAAGTACCTCGCCAGTAAGAGGATGCCTTTTAAAGTTATTTTGGTATTAGACAATGCTCCCACCCAGAACCCCATGTAAGAGGATGCCTTTTAAAGTTATTTTGGTATTAGACAATGCCCCCACCCAGAACCCCATGAGTTCAACACTGAAGGCACTGACATGGTCTCCTGGCCCCCAAACACAACATCCCTAATTCGGCCTCTAGATCAAGGGGTCATAAGGACTTGTAAGGCTCATTATTACACAAAACTCTATGGAAAGGTTAGTCGATGCTATGGAATAGAATCCCCAACAGAGAGAACATCATGAAAGTCTGGGAGGACTACACCACTGAAGATGCCATCATTGTTATAGAAAAAGCTGTGAAAGCCATCAAGTCTGAAACAATAAATTCCTGCTGGAGAAAATGATGTCCAGATGCTATACATCATTTCACAGAATTTAGGACAGAGCCAATGAAGGAAATTATGAAAGAGGTTGTGGATATGGCAAAAAGGTAGAAGGGTGAAGGTTTTCATGATATGGATCTTGGAGAAATACAAGAGCTAACAGACACCACATCAGAAGAATTAACGGAAGATGACTTGATGAAAATGAGTGCCTCCAAAAAGATGACAAATGATGAGGAAGAGGATGTAAAAGCAGTACCAGAAAACAAACTGAATTTGTTGCAAGGGTTCCAATCATTCAAGACTGCCTGTGTTATTTCCATAAAATTACATCAAGTATACCCGCCTCTTCTGCCTCCCCTTCTGCCTCTTCCACTTCTACTACCCCAAGACCAACACCCCCATCTTCCTCCTCAGCCTACTCAATGTGAAGACTAGGATGAAGACATTATGATGATCCACTTCCACTTAATGAATCAGCAAATATATTTTCTCTTCCTTTGCTTAGTAATATTTTCTTTTCCCTAGCTTACTTTAAGACTACAGTAATGTAATATACACAACATGAAAAATATGTTAATTGACTGTTTATGTTATTGATAAGAGTAGGCTATTAAAAGTTTTGGGGGAATCAAATGTATAGGAAGATTTTCAATGGCATAGGGTTGGTGCCCCTAAACCCCCTGCTTTGCTCAAGGGTCCACGGTGTGTCACACACACACACATACACACACACACACACAACGGGTTTCTATTATCTGTTGTACCAACACCAAGCTCGTGCCCTCACCCATCTGGCTCCATCCTTCTCTCCTTCCTATTTCCCATCACTTCGCCTCTAGTAGAGGCTGCATCTGGAGTTGATGTCACCATCTTATAAAGATGCCAGCAGGATGCACACATCCACATGTAGAAGAATGCACTCAGCCTGTGACCCGTCATCCTGACTCCCCAGTCTCTTCACCTTATCACACCTATCTACCTTCCAAGGCTCGGGCCAAGGCCCATCTTTCCTTCCTGGAGATATTTCCATTTCCAATCATTCTGGGTCTCACAGCTCTCCTTTTCCTCACAACTCTACAACTAACAATCTGGACCACAGAACCCCGGAACCAATCATTATAATTTTGCTATTGTTTCATTTATCACTCTTATTACTTCCAACTAGACTGTTCCCTTCCTAAGTGCAAGGATGAGGCTTTATAATTCTATATTCTCAGGGGTCTTTGGTCCGGTTCTGTGCACAAAATTATGTGCAGAGTGAACTGAATGCCAGTAGACAGACTGGGCTTGGTGTGTGCTGAGCTGACCTCACAGAGGAAAGAGGGCCAGGCTGCAGCAACCCAGGTACACGCAGTTAAGGCCAGCAGCCAGTCCTAACTTAGTATCTTGTCCATCCCCTGCTTTTCCCTTGGGTAGTTAAGATCCTCAGCTATGTGCTGCATGGAAAACGTCTGAAAGGAAGGTTACTTGGGTAACAAGTGGCCATTTTAAGTCTGTCCAGTCTCAGATTATTATTTTTTACTTTCTTTTCTCCTATAAAAAAGGACAAGCAAAAACAGAAGAACGTGGTTGGCCTTGAGGAAATAAGATTATATGCAGAGGCCTACCACAAGTAGTAAAATTTTATTTTCAATATAATTGTCCCTTGGTATCCACAGGGGATTGATTCCAGGTCCCCCAAGGATACCAAAATCCATAGATGCTCAAGTCGCTTATCTAAAGTGGCACAGTATTTGATATAACCTATGCACATCCTCCCATATACTTTTTAAAAAATTCACTAATTATTTTTTTTTGAGACAGAGTCTCGCTCTGTCACCCAGGCTAGAGTGCAATGGCATGATCTTGGCTCACTGCAATCTCTGCCTCCTGGGTTCAAGAGATTCTCCTGCCTCAGCCTCCTGAGTAGCTGGGATTACAGGCACCCGCCACCATGCCTGGATAATTTTTGTATTTTTAGTAGAGACAGGGATTCAATCATGTTGGCCGGGCTGGTCTCGAACTCCTGACCTCAAATGATCCACCCACCTTGACCTCCCAAAGTGCTGGGATTACAGGCATGAGCCACCCCACCTGGCCTCCCATATATTTTAAATCATGGCTATATTATTTGCAACTAATACAACATAAATGCCATGTAAATAGTTGTTATACTATATTTTTTAAAAACTGTATCATTGTTTATTTCTATATTGTTTTCATCGTTCTTCCCCTTGAATATTTTCTACCTGTGGTCAGTTAAATCTGACCATAATAGCAATGGAAAAAGAAATGTCTTTAAACATTAAGCTTCTCACATTATTGGATATCCTCCTTACCCCCAAAAAAGAAACAGGAGGTGGATTTTGCCTTCAGAAACTTCAAAATGATTTTAATTTGGGTATGTGGGAAATGCTGGAATTTGCTATTTGTGTAATGCCAGGTTGCATCAAAATCAAGCAATCTAATGAAGTGGAAAAAATAGATATAAAACAGGTGTGGGCTTAATCTAAAATTCTGTAACTCTCATTCTGCAAGTGCTGTTTGAGGTGACACTGGTGCTCTCTCTTTCCACAGTACACCCGTCAGCCTCCTAAAGCTGTCCGGGGCCCCATCACGCTCCTGTCCAAGAAACGGATGCTGGTGGAATCAGTGTCGCCCTAGAAGAGGTGGGTGGAGCAGCTCTCCTGGCCAGGAGTCGCAGAACTCTGCATATGGCTCTCACGTGTGCTCTTTAAGTTTTTCCTTTCGTCTCTTGGATCAGCTGTCATTTCTCACGCTGAAACGTGACTATTCATAGCAGCCCCTTTTCTTCTCTCATCCAGGTGGTTTCTGGATTGAACGAAGCTCCTGGTTCAAAACTTCAAATTTGAGGGATGGGGACTAACTGCCTCTAAGAAAGGTGCAGGGGCTTCTGACATTTTTGCTGTTCGGGGGCCTTTTCCTCTCATTTCTTGTCAGTTTGTGCACCTGAGCAGTGACATAGTGAGTGGTCCACCTACATGTGCTGTTTTCATCACAAAGAAAGTGCCTTCGTGATGGGAACTGCAGATCAAGGGGGACAGAAACTTCTAACTGCAGCAGCCATTCTCCTAAGTCTCCCTCCAAGAGGGTGGAGGGGACAGTGTGGATGGAATTATGAGAAGTTAAGGAAGAGAATAATGAACAGATGGGGACTGTCGGTACCTTCCCAGGCTCCAACCAGCAGGATATAACCAATGTTCTTTCAGACTTTATCCTGAAAGCTTGATCTCAAATAATCACTTGTCTCACTTACATTCAAATGAATGCAGTAGAAAAAGTGGTCCTCTCAGAATCTCTTCCCCACAAACAGGAAACATGTACGACACATTCCACAACTCTATTCTCTCTCTACAAAATCTCAATGAAATGTGTGTGTGTTTCCACATGAACATGGGGTCCAGGGTGTGGGAGAGGGAGGGTGGTGATGGGGCCCAAACACATTCACGCAGGTTGAAGAAGTTCAATGCCACATCACAGGGACCCCATGCTGATGGTGACTGGCTATGCCAGATGAGCTAAGAGATGGTTCATTCCAGACCTGGATGCAACTCAAAAACTATCAAGCCTCAGAGTAACAAGAATAAACAAGACAAAGCGAGGTGAGATGACTTCCTGATGGTACAACATGAAGGGAGTGGGAATTGAGACTAAAATTCAAGTACACCACACTCCCACAATGTGTGTTCTACCTGCTTCAGAGTGGGCTTCTCACATGTTTTAAGGCACAATATCTGGGCAAGTTTAGGAAGCAGTAATTACAAGAAATTAAGTTCAAGAGGTGATCATGATCTCACACAGCTATCCATAGAAACATGTTACAAACTTCAAAGCTCCCAAGATCTAAAAATTCTTAGCTGCCATTTACTGAGCAACTACTGTGTGTTCACCTCTCCCTGCTAGGCGGCTGATAGCTGTGATCACATCTAATCCTCACAGTAACCCAGCATTATAATAATTACTATTCCTGTCATTTTATAGATGAAGACACAGTGGCTCAGAGAGATGAAGCAATCTACCAGCTAGTTAGTATGTGGTGAACCAGGACTTAAAGCTCATCCTCTTCATGCTACAGGAAAAACCCAGAATACAGTACAGGGAAGAAGGGTACATGCTTCCATGTGAAAGGAAGTGAGGGACTCGGTTCCCATCTGCTGGCTGGTTTTCATTTTTTTAAAGAGCTATTTTTATATTGCCAAACTTCATCTTCTCAAAAGGAAGAAGAGGTAACAATAGAGAAAATTAAACATAATGGAGCGGGGGTGGCGGGGGGCGCCTCTCAGCAGTAAACACTTTCTGAAGCCTGCAAGAGTGGCTAATTCTGCAAAGGAAAGGAGTGTCTCTGTCTTGCCTCCATTATTGGCCATCGGATTCCCTAGTGCGGCATGTGTCCATCCCCACAGCAACATGTGCACTTCTGTCCTGTGTCCCTTCTGACAGGAAAGTGAAACTAAGCCCTTATCTTGGGGACAAGGGTCGATACCAGACTCACATGACTATCGGGGGCTCTGCAGGCAGACAGCAGTTCCTCTGAGGAAAATGCCTGTTTTTACTGATCCTCCTTTAAATCATTTTAAGAAGCTTCCCTTCCCCTCACACTACAGTCCGTGGATTCCTGTGTTTTTTCACAGGCGCTTTTCCTGTTTCCCCCTTCCAAGGTCCCGTCTAGTCCTAAACCTTTACCAGTCATATCTCCATCCCAGACCCATCTTCTTTCTCACTCTAAAAGAGGAGAGGAAACTTACTGGGCCACATAAACATCTCTAGGATCTGATAACATAATTCTAATTGCTTATTGGAGCAGTAAGCCCAGTTCAGGCCCTGCCTAAGAAGCAGTATGGCCTTAGGCAAATTCCCCTTCATGGACCCAAAACCCTTAGAGAGGAAGGAGGGGGCTGGATGGTCCCTCCTGGGGCACTGACTCTGCCCCACCTGTCCGCCCAGCCTTGAGTTTGGGTAATTCACACTCTGTACGGCATCAGGATTTGCAGAACTATGGAGTAATCACAATGGCAAAGGTTTTGTCAGTCCAGAGATGGAGAGGAAAAGAAAGAAAGAAAGAAAAAGCTTCACAGAGCTGATCTGTCCTCTTTTTTTAATAGGAAAGGAAGATACAAGGGAAGGTTTCTGGCAGGGTGTTTTGGGAGATCTCTGGGGTGCTGCGATGCCCTGTTCCAGCCTGTACCCCCCACCCCTTCTTTCTCTGTAAGTGTCCAAAGCAACCCTGCAGCTACCTGGAGTGACAACTCACCAAGGGTTGTGGTGCTGGACAGAGCACAGCCCCGGGCACTGAGAGAGGCCAGTGAGGCCTAGATCTGCCACAACCCAGCTGGGTGGCCTCGCTGGTCACTTCTTTTCCCTGACTTACCGTATCTACCAAGTGAGGGGATTTAACTTGGTGGTCACTAAAGTCGCTCACAGCTGTATAATAACAATCTACAGGGTGTTGCAGGGTAGAGGACTCACTAGCACCAAAGCTGAAGTCCATAGTACCTGCTGATTTCTTGTTCAGGTGAAGAGGAAATAGAGAAAAGACACTGATCTCAGCAAATCAGTGTGACAGGCACTTGCTTATGTTTTTGTCTTTTAATTGAACATAGATTTTTGCTATACACATTCATAAACAAGGGCCTCTACTGAATACACAGGGTAAGATGGGAAGCACTAATTCCAAAATTTCTTCTAATATGCTACAAAGCCAAACTCACTTCACATTAGTCCCCAAACTCCTCCCAACACATGAAACTTTGAGCTTTCAGAGGAGTATTAGTTATTTTGGCCCAATTAGGATTAATCAGGGAACACCACACCGTGTCCCATGACTTCCTGCCTGTCTTGTTCCCTGCTGGGACCCAATCCTAAGGGCTCTAAGGGAAAGGAGGTGCTCAAGAGTCAGTAGGGTGGGCTGCAGTCCACACCGTATCGCCTACTAGCAGCACTGGCCTTGGCAAGTCACTGGTAACCGTTTTCTGTAAACCAGAGGTAACAGTTGCCCACTTTATTAGACTGTAAGAACTGAATGAGAAAAGAGTAGGAGAGTACTCTGTAAACACAAGTGATAGGGAAGTTACCATCACCATTCCTTTCCAAAAAACCCCTCCAGTTTAGCTGGGAAACTTGCCCTACACCAGTGCCTGCTGCTTGCTACCTCCAAATGCTCTCTTCACTTAGTATAAACTATGAGCTTTCACACTCTGGCTGCCCCGCCTGTGAAACTCTTCTCTTCTCCTGGACCCAGCTGGAACCCTACCCACATCCTACCCACCTACTAAGGTTTCCTGCCATCCCGTCCAGAGGGCTTATTTCCCCTTCTGAACTCTAGGGCTCTGGGGCCATTCATCTGGCACTTTATCATGTGGCACTTAGGACTCTTAGTTCACTTTTCAAGTTTGTGGGATTAGACCCACATTTAATGGAGGAGTTCTGTGTCTGGTTGTTTAAAACAAAAGTAAATTCTCCCATATACATGATGTTTTTAAAAAACCCAGCTAGGTTCCATGGCCAGTCCACAAACACTGTTTCAATAAACAATATGTACCAGTATGGTTCTCTTAACAAAGGCTTTATGAAAAAACTCAGAGCAGCTCAATGTGGGATTTAAGGCTTAACAAATCTCATGTTAAATCTATCTTCTCCACCTAGCTCAGGCTGTTTTGAAATTAATGGTGGCAACACACACACGCGCGCGCGCGCGCACACACACACACGCACACACACACACTTTTCTGTTGCTTTCTCAGAGACTGACTGATGTAAGAAGACAGAATATAGAACGTCAGGAAACAACAGGCAAGCAAAAACCAGTGATAACTGACTTGGTGGGGTTTGCGGGAGGGCAGAGGTGTTTGGAAAACCTCACTTTATTTCAGTCAGAGGCGAGGGCTTAGTCTGGCCAGAAGCAAGGCAGAAAACTGGCCACTGTGGTGAGAACCATTCTTCACTGCAGATGCCCACGAAGGGAGGTGGCAGGCAATGGTGAACGTCTCAAATGGGTTATGAGCTGTGGGCAGAACATTACCACCAAAGTGCAGGCCTGATATGCCAGGGGCTCCTCTCTCTCATGTCAATGCTGCTACAGGGCAAACCTTCACCCCTGAAGTCTCATCCTAGTCTGGCCCTGAGATCTAGGTCTAATTACTAAGTGGCCAGCACAGATTCTGTGCTCACACTTTTATCTGCCAATCCGATGCTAAAGTAAAGGGTGGGTCTGTATTTTTAAGGGATTTTTCAAGTGAGACCTTTATGGAGACTTATAGACCATAGTGATTTCAGAATAAGAAATGAGAAAAGAATAGTTTTCTTTCTAATCAATCTAATCCTGACTAGCAGAAGCTTCCTGGTCCAGCCCTCAGTCTTCTCACTGCTCTATGAGCTGATACACCTGAGGCTGAGAGGGAGCAGACACTTCCGGACACAGATCATAACCAGGCCAGGACCCGAGATCTCTGCCTTCTGATGTTGCTGAGTAGTTCAAAATCAAGTTCCTTAACAACCCAAATGCCTACATAAAACTTGCTCATATTTAACTCAAATATTATTGAGCCAAAATCCAGGGTGGGGTGAGGGTGGCTTTGTCTGGGTCACTAAACTAATGTTTCTTTGAACTTTAATCAGAAAACACACATGCACACAAACACACATTTCCTCCCCTGTAAAGGAACTGGCTCTAAGAATCTATTAATAAAGTAAATTGAATCACCTAGTCCCTCAAACATTTATCTGCTAGCTACTGCCAAGCTGGCGGTTAAGTGCTGGGGCTAAAATGCTGGTTGGCAAAGACTGGGCTCCAGATAGAATGCAAATGTTTATGTTACCCAGGGTTTTGGACCACTGGTGCAGAAACCTCAGCTAATGTTATCTGATGACACACTTAGCTGGGGACATTCATTTACCCAGGCCTGGAAGCTCTAACCACCTCATTAGTTCTGGAATCTGAATATGCAAGGAGCCTTTGGGGCAAGCTCTCATGGAGGTCTCCTGCAGGGAGGATCTTTAACTTGAGGCCTTGGCAACCTCCACAGCCAAAGGCAGTGTGTGGTGTGTTTCCTTTCCAGGAAGTTCCACGAACCAAACAGACTATGAGGCTAAAGGGACTTAAAATCTCCAGTCCAGATGAACAAGTGCTTTAGAGCACTCTATCTGTGGTATCTTTATTTTTGGAATAAGAAAATTAGACTGGCCAACCTATATAACCCAGGATGGCTATGAAGAATGGGTAACACACATGAAGGCACTTGGGGCTTTACCAAGTTCTGTAAAACCACTGACACGGACTGCTTAAGAGGTTGGAGATGGTAGCCACTG
This sequence comes from Chlorocebus sabaeus, assembly GCF_047675955.1. NCBI lineage: Eukaryota > Metazoa > Chordata > Mammalia > Primates > Cercopithecidae > Chlorocebus > Chlorocebus sabaeus. The sequence continues at coordinate 54,498,902 of NC_132917.1, read as the reverse complement.
TACCATCTTCTCCATCCTTACTCTCCTAGGTATCTGGGTTCACAAAAAAACTTACTGCTAGCAAATAAGGAGAGGAGTGGGAGATACTCATACACATCTAAGAATTATGCTTTACTGGTTTTTCTCCCTACTTATACTTTTCTTGCCCTGTTCAAAATAGCAACGGGCCTGATCCCATTTATTATGGAGACATTATCAAGGACACAATCTTCTTGGTATAAAATTATTATGGGTCTTTAAAGGCAAACAATTTACTCCCTACAGCCTAGAAGATTGGACCCTATTGTAACAAAAATAAATGTTCAGACTAATTCCTATCCATGTGACCTTTAATGATTTTTTGTAGCTACTTTCAAAACACCATTTTCCCACTCCACAAAAAAAAAAAAAAAAAAAAAAATCAATAAATAATCATACCAGGTTAAATACTAAGAAACAAAAAAACATTGAGAGGCAGAGAAAGGAAGTCTGGTTATAAAAATTATATTTAAAGCTGCATTTCACAATGATTCTAGTCTAGGCTCTCAAACAAGATTCACTTTGGAAAAACAAATCAAAATGCAATAAATGGCCTACTCAAACTCCCCGTGTGGGCCCACTCCCTCACCCCCACACCACAAACCAACTGCCTTCTTATAGCTGTCATGGTTCTGAGCATGGGCCTCCTTTAGTTGTCTAGTGTGACCCACAAACCCTCACAGAAAATGAGGCCACTAGACGTACATGCTCAGGAACAAAGGGCATGGATGAAACTCACTACAGAGAAGACAGGGCTTCATTATCTTCTGGAGATCCCTGTTCTTGAACAGGAGGGCAGGGAAGAGAATACTCTTCTGGCTCCATTTTTACCCAGACTCAAAGAGGCAGTCTGTCTGTGGGCTGATAACAAATAGGACAAGGTACAACCTTAGACCCTTGCCTGCGGTAAGAGGTGTGGGGCTGGTCTGCACACAGGCCCACTGCAGCTGGCAAGCTACAGGGTGGAGTTCAAGTTAAAAATAAGGCTTTCTGGCAACCCTGCCAACCGCCAGCATCATATTTTCCTGGTGATGTCAGTGCAGCTGTGGTCTCCATCCCTGGGCGTTGGCTTCTGGCTCAGACCCACCTCTACCTATGGCACTACATGTGCTCTGGGAGGATACAGCAACCATTTTCAAACCAAGGCGAGACAAAACCTGTTGGATCAGTCATAGTGACTGCTTTAAGCTTTAGTTTAAGGTGCATAAACAAGAGTCACATTAAAGAGGGCCACAGCAGCTCTGGGAAACAGATTGGGGATACAATTTTCACTGCAGGCTGACAACTTTCCTGCCTGAAAAGGCAGGGTGAATTCATCAGAAGCTCTGTTCCCAAGGAGATGACAAAACACCAGCCTCTCCCTCCACCCCTAAAATAAAAAGTATGCAAGGAAGAAAATGTCAGTGACCACTGAATTCAATGCTTGCCACCTTAAGATGGCAGCTCAGACTTTCTAGACAACCAGAAAGACGCAAATTTGGAAAACATTCCATCATCTCATGTGGGACACGGGTTCGCCTAGAAACCAGCGCCCAAGCCTGGCCCTTCAAATTCCAGCACCATGCCCTGTTTAACAGGGACCCCAGCCAAGTTCTTTCTGACCAAAGGTGGCAATCTTGCAAATTACCAGAACGAAGCGGCTTTATTACAGCTCAAGAACATCACCCAGGCTCGGAATGTGACACTAAGGCTTTCCGTGAAGCGCTCAACTCACTTCTCAAGATTCTCCTCAAAACTATCAATCATTAACTGCAGAATTCAACAGGAGACAAGTCCACATTTGATTTTTCAAAAATGTTTTCCCACCTACAATGCACGGTGCTTCCTAAGATCCCCACTCACCAGCCTCTCTCCAGAGAGGACCTCCAGCAGCTTGATGAGCATCCGTCCATCTCGAAGGTCAGTGTACAGGTCTGTGATCCGGCAGGACACTCGGGCAAGGTGGGAATTGACCCACTTGGTGAAGGTCTTCTTCTGTACGGCTTCACGCTCATCTGCAAGCAGAGCAGAACTTGTTTTACCATTGACCACACATTGGCAGGAGCAGGCACATGCTAGCAGGGCCACAAGACCCCAGCCAGAGGAAGGTCAGCAAAACTGAACTCCAAGGACACCTCTACTTAGCACCCCTTAACTGCGGTCATATCTTTGAGAAAGAACACTGATTACTGATGGTTCAACTTACAATTTTTTGACTTTACGATGTGTTTACTGGGATATAATCTCATAAGTCAAGGAGCATCTGCGTAGGAACTGTCCAGTCCTTAAACATGTGAGCGCCCAGGCCCATTGCCAGCAGAATATCCTTTACTCCTCTTTCTTCTCTCTCATCCCTGCTGAAGAGGCAGCAGGATGCAGATGACAACAAGGTCCTTTGCAGTCTTGCCCTATACCGTAATACTTGACTGGTAAAATTTCCAACGTACATGTTACAGCTATTATTCCTCCAAAAGGTGGGTATATGAAAGGGTGTAAGGTAGGAAATCTCAAGAGACAGCAGAAAACTGCTTCCCTCATCTACAAAGGATTGGGCAACACTGGACAAGGTAAATTCAGTCATGACCTTGATTTGCAATGACCCCCTTCACCTGCTCAGTCACACACACCATGAACAACAAAGAAAATGGCAGGCAACATGGAAGAGTGCAAAGACACTGCAGGCAACAGGAAAGCAGGGTCTGGGCCCAGGGTTTCAACAAAAATGTGATTCAACAGAGGATTCAATGTTCTCTTCTATAAAAGGAGAAGAAAACTATAATCTCCATATTGTGATCCTTTGCTGAAAAGGCAACTGTTGATTTATGGTCTAAAGTGTGATTGTTGTACATTCAAGTCATCCAGGAAACAGTGTTACACGTTTTTCAAGGCTCAGTGATCAAATTATGTCCAATTTAAAGTATAAAACTCTAGACATATTTGCCCAGAACTGGCCTTCACATAGCATACAAACAGGCTTTCAAACTTCTTGCCTCTGCAGAATGTTCGAAACATAGGTCGCTGAAGACCTTCAACAGACATCCACAGAATATGCCCCGGACCCAGCCACTCATACTCCTGACTCTGTTCTCTATGTTACATACCCTATATCTAGTTCCACCAGTATGAATTTATGCCAAGAATCTAAAACCTACTCCTAGTGCAAACCCAAACCACAAAAATGATTATGCATGAATCTACAAAAAAAGCAGATAGCTCAACAATTTGGCATGTATTTCAAAACCACTGGGCGGGGGGTAACAACTAAAAAGCCACCCTTGCTAATAAGGCATGTGCCCAGTAGCCTGAGAGTACTGGGTTCTCAGGTTGGCCAGAAGGAGAGCAAACAGCCCTTCAGGAAGGTCTGTCTGAAGGCTTTGCTGAACTGACTCCACCACCCACCACAGGGAGGGAATGAGGCACAGATGACATTGGTTGAGGTTTTACAGCTGCCGACCTGGCAGGAGAGTCAACTGGGGCACCTGCCAAGATCCCCGGCCACCTGCTACAGTCAGTGGCTCCTTGAGGTCCTGCCTTTCCCAAAGAGGAACTACCCAACCAGACAGAAAGAGGGCCCTTCCCCAGAGACAAAGGCCAACCAGAAACACAGGATCAAAAAGGACAGGATTAGGGGAAGGAGAAAAAGACAGTGAGGGGCAGGCTGCAGTGGAGAAGAAGCTGCACCAATAACATCATGACAGGTCCTACAGAAAAGACCACATGCATTATTGATCATGCAATCATTGTGATGGATGGCAACTTTACTACAGTGACTCAGGAGCTGTAATTCTGGGGCTAAGCTTGGCCGTTCTGAAAGAGCAGGTCTAGAGCAGAATACATATGGTGCATTTCATAGATGGCCTCTTATCGAGGAGGCAAGTTAACTCCTAGTTTATATGTATTTAGGGTTAACAAATTTTTTTGTGAATTATAAAATCCTTTTTGCGTTATACTGGAGTCAGAAAATGTCTTTAATGAAGCAAGGGAGCAAGATCAAAATGAAAACCTGGTTGGATTAAAGTATTTCTAAATAAACGAGCACAAAATGTGTTCCTCAGCCAATTGTCACTCTTTTGGGTGAATCACTCACTAAAGGAGCACCCCAACTTCTTTCAGGTTTTAAATTAACAGCTTCCTTTACAAGGAAACTCTGAGGATTTGCCAGAAACAACAGTCAGTAGACTTCCTTAGTGCCCTCTCCTAAAGAGTTACAGCCCAACTCCAATCCTCCTCCCCACAGAGAAGCAAATGGAGGAGTCATGGGTGGGTGCAGAGAACAGAGCTGAAACAGACTGAGATCTGTGCTGGGAGGGCTTCCCAGGGCTACCACGGTTCTTAGAAACTCAAGGTAGATGTGAGGAAAGAAGAGGGGGAAGAGATGTCAAAAATAAAAAAATAAGCTGTTGCGTTCCTGCCCTCTCTTCCTGTTCCCCTCCCTTCTAACTCTCCTCAGAGTCAGGAGCAGGCCCCAGGAAGTGCAAGAGTGCTGGAAAAATCACGCAGGGTCTAAGTTCCTCAGGTTTACACCCTCACACTGGAAAAGACATAGAAGATTCCATCCAGGGACCAGACCAGAATCAACACCCTCATAACACAAGAGGGGCAGGAAACGGACTCAACAGAGACACACAAAGCCCCAGCCAACGAGCGTGTCCTCTTACAATGGAGCGCTTGGTGAACAGCAAATACTTCTGAAGCCAGAAGGAGGGAGACAGAGGGGAAAAGAAATCTACTCGGTGGCTCAGCAGAGGATGAGGCTGCGTGTCCTTGGGGACTCCCTCCTTTGTTCTAGCCTTCCTGGGAAGGCACAATGACATCACCCCTGCACTCCCCACCCAGGAAGACTGGGGGAGATGGGCCAGACGTCTGAGGAGGAGCAGGAGGCCCTTGGCACGGATGATGAAAGGCAATCCAGGAGTGCTTCCAAGCTCAAGCTGCTGTGACTGGGGCTAGCCGCGTGAGGAGGTGTTGGGGCAGCAGAGGACAGTGAGCCGACTTCCAGCCCTATGAGCATGAAGCAACCGTGGTGATACAGGAAGGTAGCACTTACAAGCTCCATACTGGTTTGGTTATTTAGACCCAACGTTCTCCAGCAGGGGCAATTTTGATTCCTCGGCACATTTAGCAATTTGGCAATGTCTGCATACATTGTTGATGGTCACGATTCAGGGGTAGATGCTACTGGCATTTAGAGGGTAGAAACTCAGGATGCTGCTAAACATCCTAGAGTACACAGGATGGCTCCCACAACAAAGAATTATCCGTCCCAAAATAACAGCAGTGCAAGGTTGAGAAATCTTGGAATACACTCCCCAGAGAGCGCCCCCCCACAAGTTGGGTTGCTATTCTTTCATCATTCTCTTTGATGATCTGCAGGTCAGCTCAAAAGCAGCAGAAATGCCCTGCTTTCAGGCCCAATCATGCCACCAAGGGCACGCCCTTTGCAGGGCAGAGGAGCAGCAGCACCAGCAGCAGGGAGCTGGGGCGGGCTGGGTTTGGGCGATGCGAGATGGGCACTTCTGTGCCTCACACCATTTCCATTCTCCTTTTACCATTTCTGGGCCTTGTATTGCTGTTATCAAGTCCTCCCCAAGAAGGTGATGCAGGTAAACCTTTGAGTAGGTTCCCAGCCAGCCCTGCCCCAAACTTGGTAAGTGGTGCCTCCAAGGAACAAGCATTTCTGTGCCCTTGCCCTCTGGGGGTATCTCTCAGCTATATTTGCCCCCTCTACCCTCCCGCAGTTTACTAAACTTACATATTATAAGGACTCATCTAAAGACTGCCCAGCACCAAACAAGTGCATGCCAAAGTGTCCAGAGTGTTGTAACTGCTCTAAATTAGTTCCTTCTCCTTTTCTCCAGCAAAGAAATAGTCTCATTAATTCAAATCATTTAAGAAATTGGCCAGGTGCAGTGGCTCACGCCTGTAATCCCAGCACTTTGGGAGGCTGAGAGGTGGATCTCCTGAGGTCAGGAGTTTGAGACCAGACTGACCAACATGGTGAAACCCCATCTCTACTAAAAATACAAAATTTGCCAGGTGGGCCTGTAATCCCAGCTATTTGTGAGGCTGAGCAGGAGAATCACTTGAACGCAGGAGAAAAACGTTGCAGTGAGCCAAGATTGTGACATTGCACTCCAGCCTAGGCAACAAAAGCAAAACTCTGTCTCAAAAAAAGAAACTTACCAGAGGGTCATGGAATCGTAAAATCTCAGGACTGAACAAGCTTTAGAACTTACCTAAATTACTTTTCTTTCAAAAACTCCCTTCTTCAACACCTGGGCCAGCTATTTAAAAAGTCCAGAACATGAGGAAATTATATGTGTGGCAGAAGGTTGTTTAATAGTTGTATGGAAAGAAAATGACTTGTTTTTTCTTTTTTATTAAAATATAATTATAGCATTCACTGAGCACTTACTATGTCCCAGGCACAGTCGTCCTTCAGTATCTAATCCCAGTAGCTACAGGGAATTTGTTCCAGGACCTCCCTCAGAAACCAAACCTCTTATGCTCAAGTCCCTTATATAACATGGTATAGTATTTGCCTATAACCAACATACATCTTCCTGTATACTTTAGATCATCTCTAGATTATTTATAACAAATACAATGTAAGTACTGTGTAAGTTGTCATATTGCATCTTATTTGTATTACATTCTATTGTATTGTTAATTTTTTTCCAAATATTTTCGATCTGTTGTCAGCTGAATCCACAAATGAGGAATCTGCAGATATGGAGGGCTAACTGCACTTATAATCCCCACAACTGCCCCATGAGGTAGGAGCTAACAACTCTCCAGGCAGGCTGGCTCCAGAACCCGGGTCCTCATTCACTATGCAATAATGTCTCATTCACAACATTTAAAAAAGTGTTTCCACCAGATGCAGCGACTTACGCCTATAATCCCAGAACTTTGGGAGGCCGGCGGGAGGATCATGAGGTCAGGAGTTCGAGACCAGCCTGAACAACATGGTGAAACCCCGTCTCTACTAAAAATACAAAAATTAGCTGGGCGTGGTGGTGCGCGTCTGTAATCCCAGCTACTCAGGAGGCTGAGGCAGGAGAACTGCTTGAACCTGGGAGGTGGAGGTTGCAGTGAGCTGAGTTCACGCCACCACATTCCAGCCTGGGCGACAGAGTGAGACTCTATCTCAAAAAACAAAACAAAACAAAAAACAAAACCAAGAAAAGTGCTTCCGTGATACAAGACTTAGAATCACCCATTATCTCACCATCCTAAGGAAAGTCCTTATTTTGTAAAGGGTCTGCTGCATTACTGGGTAACTCTCCATCTGTTGGGATGGTGTCTTCATCAAGACTAGGCCTGTCTCTATGGCCCAGTAAGGCTTGTGCCACCTTCAGAGTATGCAGAATAGGTCTCCTTACTTCTCCACATAAAGGCCTTCAGGTTCAAACACTTCCCACCATCCTCTCTTTGCGATGCTGTCCAATGTGGTACAAGTGGGATCCAAGATCATGCCTGAGGACCCCACCTCTAAGCAGCCTGGACATCACTTACTTACCAACACAACCCAGGACTCAAGGCAGCTGCAGCTCTGGCAGTCCAGGGAAGAAAGCGGAAAACTAAGTGAAAAAAGGACAAAAAGAACCAGCAGCCCTCCATGGGAGAAGCGTGGTGAGGCCGTCTCTGTGACATGACAGGGGTGGGAGACAGAAAGAAGGGCTCCTAACAATGGTCTCAAAATAAGCTTCTCAGGACCACAAATTCTACCAAAATGTCCTTGGAGCCCCGAGAACCTAGGAACCTGAAGTGGTTCTGAGTGTAAAGACCCAACCAGCTCAGCCTGTAGTTCCACAGGCTCAGAGATAAATAAATTAGTCAACTACTGTCAAAGAGAACTACTGAGTCAAGAAACCCACCCTCAAGTGAGTGGCAACATTTACATCAGATTCCGATTCCCAGAAGGAGTAAATTATAAGGGAAATCCTAGTATGGTGCTCCTTTCTACAGACAGAATTTTGTAAGATGGTGTCTGCAATAACATTGCCATGCATCTGAATAGCACTTCATACTTTCTCAAAGCTCACTACATCTTCACAGCAAACTATCAGGTAGGTGGGGCGCTAGTTATCTCCAGCAAAGCCCAAGGCTCAGTGGGGTTAAGCGCTGCTAAGTGTCACCAGCCAGTAGTGGTGAGGTCCTTGGCTCTGTCTCTCCCACTCCAGTCAGGCAAGAGGGATTAAAATGCACAGCTACGCCTTCTCCTGTCATGTGCTGAGATTCACTCTCTTTCGTTGTTTGGTTTCTGACAAGCAACTTGAAATTCTCAGATGTATTAGAAAAAAAGGATGAGGCAGACGGGCGCAGTGGTTCAAGCATGTAATCCCAGCACTTTGGGAGGCTGAAGCAGGTGGAAAACCTGAGGTCAGGAGTTCGAGACCAGCCTAACATGGTGAAATCCCATCTCTACTAAAAATACAAAATTAGCTGGGCATGGTGGCGCATGCCTGTAATCCCAGCTACTCGGGAGGCTGAGGCAGGAGAATCACTTGAACCCGGGAGGTGGAGGATGCAGTGGGCCCAGATGGCGTCATTGCACTCCTGCCTGGGTGACAGGAGCAAAACTCCGTCTCAGAAAAAAAAAAAAAAAAAAAAAAAAAAAGAAAAGGAAAAAAAGGTACTGAGAAACACATTTGCTTAATGGTTAAAACAAAGGGCTGTGAATATCCTCTCCATCACCATCCTCTTCTAGAAGCATAACACCTACTTCTTTTCTTCTTAGGGAATGACTGTGATAAATATTGAAAGGCTGTAATGCTTCCATATAATTTTTTAACTTATATTTTTAAATTAATTAACCAATGAACTTATTAGAGAAGGAGTCTGTCACCCCAGCTAGAGTATAGGGGTGTGATCACAGCTCACTGTGACTTTGGACTCCTGGGCTGATACAATCTTCCCACCTCAACCTCCAGAGTAACTAGGATTACAGACAGGCATGCATCACCACACCTGGCTAACTTTTTCTTTTCTTTTCTTTTTTTTGGTAGAAATAGGGTCTCATTATATTATATTGCCCAGGCTGATCTCAAACTCCTGGTCTCAAGTGATCCTCCCACCTTGGCCTCCCAAAGTGATGGAATTACAGAGGTGTGGGCCATTGCACCCAGCCCCATATTTATTTACTCTGGAGAATTTGCTATAACCAAAAAAATGAACAGTGTTAGTGTGAGTCAAGTTACAGGATACAGAAATAGCTTTGAGGAGCAGAAGGGCATTGCATGATGGAAATGATTGTACGGCATCTTTCTGCAATACCCTCAGCACAGAGTGCCAAACACAACTATATTCACCATATGCCACAGTTCTGGTTATGGAAAGGGATGGGAGCCAGGAATGAAGGAAAGCCTGAAGGCATGGAACATCCCTGGACAGAAAAAAAGGTTAATATAGAATCAGGAACTGTCAAAAGACCCTATTCATTGTTCCCCTAAAGACTGAATTTATACCTGGCTTAACAGATGGAATCTTCCTTTTACTTTTCAAGTAGTCTGAACCTGCAGGTATAACCCAATAATATTTTCTATCAGGCTCTTCAGTTGTGCTAAGATAATGGCCTACCCCCTAAGTAAGAGACGGCAATCGTGTAGTTTCTGCTTTGCACAGACATACAGTTAAGTTAGGTGTAGATCTGGGTTCAAAGTAAGAGAGAAAGGAATTACAGGGATGGAAGCTAAGAAGAAATCCAGAGAGGAAGCAATCCTCCCATGAACATATCCCCACTATTTAAATCGGTAATACTGTGTTAGCTGACTAATCTGAAATTGAGGGTATTCGTGAGCTTCAATATTACAAAGTGCATACTGTACCTAGAACTCTGTGTCTAAGATAAAGTCTCTTACCCTCAATGAACTAGAAATCTAGCTGGGGATACAAAATAAAAAGTTAAAAAATAACAAAAAGACATTACAAAGTACAATATCAGTTGCTAAGAGAATAATTTTGGCAATGTATTTTTGTGTGTTTTGAACAAAGTTCACCACAATTTGGGTGGTTTCAGACCCCACCTGAACTCCCCTGCCTTGTGCCTCTCTTCCAATTCTAATCCACCTTAAACATCACTACCACAGTCATGTTCCTCAAATAGTGGTTTTTCAAAGTTGCAGCACTGCACCAAAACCTTCAATGGACCCCAGCTATCCAGAAGACAGTCCAAATCTCTAGTCCAAATCTCTGAGTCTGGCATTTAAACTCCCAAACGGGCTCTCCTAAGACATCAGCTTCATCTGGGAACTTCCCTGACACACCATCTTTTGTTCCAACCTAACAGGTCTTATTCTCATGCTCTGAACTCTCACCTTGCACGCTGTTTTTCCCCATCTTTGCTTATATCATTCTTCTAACCTGGAAGGCAGTTTTCTATTACCCTTCCTTTAAGATCCAACCAAGATTAGTTCTACCAATGTGGTCTCTTATCTTTTTATCATACATCCTGTGTCCTGTCTCTTCAATTAACCTGCAGTTGGGTCAGAGGCAAAGGCCCGATCCTATTCCTGTTTAGAACTTTAGCATATACCTGACATAAAGTAGGTGCACAATAAACATTTGTTGAATGAATCAGCAAACCTCCAGTGCCCAATGACTAGTTTCTCAATAAATCTTGGTGGTAGTGGTGGTGGTTTCACTGAAATTGTTGAGGAGGAGGAAAATTTCAAATCACAAAGACAGGCCCTAGGCAGTTAAATGTTGTCACTGTAGAGCACTAAAAATATTTGACAGCTGAATTGTTTCTTGCAATTTTTCCTCAATGTCTGAAATATGGATAAAAATGCAATTTTGTAGTGCTGTCATTCAGACTAAAATGGGTCCAGAGCCAACCGAAAATGTTGACAAATTTCATTTTTTGTTTGCTTGTTTTACCTTTGGGCAATTGCCACCACATACCTGTGCGGTAAAGTGAAGTTGCAAAATACACAAGAGTGTGATTAGGACATTATTGTAACATATTACAACATTATTTAAACATGACCCAAACAGGCCATTGTCACAATACTTAATTTATAGCAACTATAACAATTTATCTATTAAAATTCAATTCTTGAATTGTTTTAAAGAATAAAAAAGGATCCTAACTCAAAACAAAAGAATAGTGGTAGGGTGGAGTCCCCCTATGTGCCTTAGCTTGAAAAAATAAATAAATCATTTCCCATGAGTAACATGCAAAATACACAGAGCAGGAAGCCGGAAACAGGCAGCTGGCTGTATTGATAACAGAGAATCCAACTGTTATCTTGAGGCAGCAAGAGGAAGGAAACTAATCTTTTGACTGAAGTCCTCCCTGTGACGGACTAGTCTGAAGGCCTTAAATTCATGTTTGCTGATTTGTATAAAAATAGAACTTGAGTTAAAATAGTTTCCTTAACTGTTTAACTTGCTTCATGGACAAAACACATGTAAATTTCTGCTCTAAATGCATGTGAAGCAAATATGCAATTGTCTGCTAGTGCGTACAGTTTGATGGGCAGACTACAAAACTCACCACGAGCTCTCTATGACCTGGCACCTACAGGTTGCATCCGCTGGGCAGCCTCTCCTGCAGCTTCCAGAGGGTCTTTCTTCTGAGTGGCATAACCCCGGTTTGCCAACGTGGAGACCAAGGCACCGCAAGGACAACCTCTGAGAGGAGACCCACAATAACTGAGAAATGAGGCTCTGTCCCCAGGGTCCTGCCTCTGTCACAGTCCTACGTCAAGGTAAGCTGCATAAAGTCACAATCCATAAGAAACCAAGACTCTGGAGGGAGCTGAGGTTATGGTGGGGGCTTTCTCTGAAAATAAGAGGCAAAGCAACACAACTACCTCTTCTAAGATGAGCGCTAAGGTGGGAACCAGTGTGAATTAATCAATAGTAAGTTAACTGTAGATTTAAAGATAACTAAGAGTACAACTGGCTTGTTTGTAACACAAAAGATAAATGCTTAAGGGGATGGATATCCCATTCTTCATGATATGATTATTAAGCATTGCATACCTATATTAAAACATTACATACCCCATAAAAATTTAAAAAATGATTTTTAAGATACACCTATGTATTCGCAAAAATTGAAAATAATTTTTAAAAAATAAAACAAAAAAACCAATAGTGTAAGGTGCCAAAACCAGGAGGAAAAAGCAAATGTAAAAAAACAGAATTAGGACCTTGTGATAAAATACTCAGTAACTGTTCACCGTATTTGACTGAAAATGGGTAGCAAACTTCCAAACCGCTTTCACATACAGCAAGTTGTATCCTGAGCCTGTTAACCTGCTACTCTCCATCTCTACAGGATGGGAACTGCAGCCAGGATGACTGATCAGTTAGGGCAAAGGCTGAAGTAAGCCCAGGAGTGCACTGGTGACCTTCACTCACTTTCCCTCCTTCATTACGGCCTGTTATTTCTAACTAACTGAGGTGGCTGAGGCACAGACTGGTTTTGGGATCCCCCCGAAGGCATGCTGCTGGCAAAGAAACACCCAGAATTAGAGCCTACATTTATCTGAACCCTAAAGAATCCCAAAGCACCTGAGGCACTCCATCCCACACAGGGAGTGTGGGATGGTATCTATTCAGTTCCAACCACCATCCCACACTGCCTGAGGAAAACAAGACATTACCTCCCCAAAACAAGAAAAAACTCATAACCATTCATGTCTGGTCAGTTCCTTCAGATTGAGTTAAAAGATTACTTTAAAACAGGAGTCAGCAAACTTCAGCCAGTAGCCTCTTCTTATGTAGCCTGGGAGCTACATAGGTTTTACATTTTAAGAGGGTGGTTAAAAGGAGGAGGAAGAGGAAGGGGAGGATGCTGCTGATACCCCATAGAGACTCCATGTGGCCCACAAAGCCTAACAGTTATCTGGCCCTTTATAGAAAAAGTTTGGCATGTCCTGGTTTAAAACATTTCAATATAATAACACTGTTGATCCCACATCCCATTTGTTAAGACTCCACTTCAAATCAAAATCAGCTTAGCAAATAGGTACTAAGTGCTTGCTATGAACAAGGCAAGGCACCATACTGGGTACTATTTTAAATTTTGCTACTGAATATGTTGCCAGGTTAATGCTCAGTAACCACATGCATTTTCTGGTAAGTGATATTACTAGGCTCTGCCACATGTCAGGTCAGTCAAAGGGTGAACTCGGGGCCCCCTCCACTCCCCAGCGGAGCGGGTATTTATCTGGCTACATTCACTTATCAGATGCACAGTGTGCCACCCCAGTTGTCAGGAGGGACAAACTACAGTAATCACCACAGGCTAGACCTCAAGGCTGCACCCTCACCTTCAAAGGATGAGAAGGGTGGAACAGCTTGATGCCTGATATTCCAACTTCCCAGCCCTTCCCAGAAGGTGAAGGCTCTTCAGTTTTACTTTGATGGACACTTCATACACCATTACCTCTTCTCCCCCAGTTATCCATGGAAGGGGACTTCAATTCAAGGTGGGCAGAGAGTAACTTGCAATGCCCTTAAAAGTTAGGAAAAGCTTAGAACTAAATTGATACCATACACTTAATTATTAAACTTAACACAGAACAGCAGAACACAGAATGGCAGAACGTTAACACGAATACAGACTAAGTAGAAAAGAACGTTTTAAAGGGCAACAACCCTAACAGGCACACTCAAGACTTTATGAAAGTAGTATAATTGCAACATATGGAGGAGGGAGATGTCTATGTGATATTTTTCCTAAGCAATATTAAAGAAGCAGTAAATATTACATTCTACACCAGTCTACCATGTGGCACACAAATTCACCAGTAAAGATAAAATCCTCTACTTCATTTTCAAGGGCTAGAGGTAGGCTTTTGTTGTAGAAGCCTTGGATTAAGCAGAGGTATTGAGAGGGAATTCAAATTTGCGATGTTTCTTATTTCATGCAATACACACAAAAAGTAGCCTTAATGTTCTATGGAGTATGTAAGCTAGTCAGAGGCAGTTTATTAAAAAATCAAATAACGTGCTCCCCGGCCCTTCCTTATTGTGGTTTTCAATCTACTCCAGGTTTCCAGAATTCTTAAGGACAAAAAGGGCAAAGAGGGAAAAACAGAACTCTTTCACACACACACAAGTCACATTATCTTCAGACATTCAAGATAGAAAAGGATTCTGCTCTACCTCAATGTTTTTGCACAGATGCCCTGAGAAGCTGACGTCGCCAACAAGATAACAGTACCAATTCCAGCCACTCGTGACAGTTTCTAACAGCTCTCCTATTTAATGAGGATGTCAAAGTTAACAGTAATTCATTGAAGCCAAAAAGCTAAGGTCTGAGGGATATTTTTTCTTTTAAACCAGAGAGACATACAGACCAGAAAGAGGGGGAGTCAAAGACTTAAAGCCACCACACAAAGCTGTCTACTGTGCGTGGACAGTATAGCACTGACTAAAATAATCAATCCCTGAATGAATTAATTATGGAAGCTCCCATCTAAGATAAGCTAAGATACAGAAGTCCTCCAAATAAGGCTATGCAGCATGTATAAATTTATCTGCAAAGGATTAGCATTTTGGAATAAGAAAGTCACAGCATTGCCAAGTTATCACTTGAAACTATAGAATTAGGACAAGATTCCACTTAATGAGAAGAGGAATTATATTTAAAAATAAATGAACATAAATACAAAAGGATTTAAAAATTGGCTTCTGTTCCGAAGAACATTACACATTAGTTACCTAAACCCTTTTTGGCCAGTGACCATAACCCACTGTAGAAACATTCAGAGTTGAAATGACAGACTGATAAATTAAATACGACTGTCTGAATTCCAGTGCCAAACTCCACAATCACAGTTGTCTACGCAAGTAAGCCATGGACTTCCAATGTGTGTTTGGGGAGCAGTGGGGTAAAGTCGTCTCCAAACCACACTTGGATTTCAGAAGTAACGAACGACCGTGACAAGATTAAAAAACAAAATGTATAATTTTATACTGACAAGCTGCTCCCTGATTTAGAAAATCCTGAAACTAAATTTTAAAGTTTAGTACTATTTTCTAAGTGATATCCCAATGTGTAACCCAAAATTTCACTTCTCACAGAGTATTGTTCATTCAGGAAGTAATTTACTAGATGACAGGCTGACCCAATCCACGGTTATATATTTAACTCAGCCAACTATTCCACTGCCTGAAAAATTATTCCAGGTAGAACACCAGTACCCAACATTCAGCCATAAAGGTCACCTGTCATTTTTTCATCTTGGGTTAGTCAACAGTGACCACTTATTGAGTAACTAATATAAGGACACTGGGAAGGACACCTAAAAGCATTAAGAGTTCTCTCCTTAAATACGTAAGGAGTAATTTCTGACTCCATGAGAGTTCACAGCATTAGATAATTGATATTCAGCTACCATTCAATTATTTTAAAGATATCTTAACATATAAAAGAGAAAGTTATTGCACATAGGGTTAAACACTGAAAAACACTTCTGCTAACTTCCTTTGTGGCTTTCTTCAACCTCACACACAGTGGTTACACAAGATTTCTTTCAAAGCCAAATATTACAGAGTTTTGGCAGACAAATCCTGTAAGTACCCAGTGTACATTGCCTTGTTTTAATAAAGGAGAACAGAAAAACTGGAGGAGAAAATGACCTCAGATTCAATCCCACGATAACTACCCAACAGGCAGGGTGGCACCACAAGATCCCTCACACTGATCAGAAGAGGGTAGGACAGTTGACAGTTTATAGAACACGAGTGTTCCTGTGTTGTTACTTTAAATCAAACCCTATTTTGCATTATAGGAACACTAACCAAAGCTTTAAACACACTTTTTTTTTTTTCTTTTTTTTTATTTTTTAATTTATTTATTATTATTAAACTTCAAGTTGTAGGGTACATGTGCACAACGTGCAGGTTTGCTACATATGTATACTTGTGCCATGTTGGTGTGCTGCACCCATCAACTCGTCATTTACATCAGGTATAACTCCCAATGCAATCCCTCCCCCCTCCCCCCTCCCCATGATAGGCCCCGGTGTGTGATGTTCCCCTTCCCGAGTCCAAGTGATCTCATTGTTCAGTTCCCACCTACGAGTGAGAACATGCGGTGTTTGGTTTTCTGTTCTTGTGATAGTTTGCTAAGAATGATGGTTTCCAGCTGCATCCATGTCCCTACAAAGGACACAAACTCATCCTTTTTTATGGCTGCATAGTATTCCATGGTGTATATGTGCCACATTTTCTTAATCCAATCTGTCACTGATGGACATTTGCAAACAACCCCATCCAAAAGTGGGCAAAGGATATGAACAGACATTTCTCAAAAGAAGACATTCATACAGCCAACAGACACATGAAAAAATGCTCATCATCACTGGCCATCAGAGAAATGCAAATCAAAACCACAATGAGATACCATCTCACACCAGTTAGAATGGCGATCATTAAAAAGTCAGGAAACAACAGGTGCTGGAGAGGATGTGGAGAAATAGGAACACTTTTACACTGTTGGTGGGATTGTAAACTAGTTCAACCATTATGGAAAACAGTATGGCGATTCCTCAAGGATCTAGAACTAGATGTACCATATGACCCAGCCATCCCATTACTGGGTATATACCCAAAGGATTATAAATTATGCTGCTATAAGGACACATGCACGCGTATGTTTATTGCAGCACTATTCACAATAGCAAAGACTTGGAATCAACCTAAACACACTTTTATACAAGACAATGTATGGCCTGGGTCATACTGAATCTTCTAAGCTTAAAACTGGTCATCTGTCTAAATTTAATTTTCTTCAAATGAAAAAGGAAAGTTTTGAACAAGAGGGCATAAATGGGGAGATCTGTTTTTTCTGTTGTTCTATTTATTTTGGAAAAGTAAACCTCTTGCAGAGTGTTGCTAAACTTAAATGCAAACCTCTTCTCATAAAACAGAATACAGATCTTTATAACATCCATGGATGCATCCACGTGCAAGCCTCCCACCCCATCTCTCCCTTGTCCCTACACGCAAGGCTTTATCTCCCACTCCAAAAAGTCAGGTGCTTCCAAAAGGTGTGGGGACCTGGCTGTTTGTAGTTTTGTCAGTTTGGCTGTAAGGAGGGAGACAGTAAGCCAATATTGTCTCAGGAGTAGTCTTATTGTTCAGCTACCTTGACATAGCCTGGGAAGTTTCTTGCTCCAGCTGATTTGTTCTTCAGGGGCATTTTATTGTTTAATAATGACCTTAGCTGCTTCTCAACAGCCTCCATAAAGATAATAATCCTGAATCTGGGTGGGAAGGGCTGGAAACGTATAGATGTTCTGCTGGGGTGGCAGATAGCAGAGGCCCCACTTTCAGGACTAGGTGGAAGTAGGTGAAAATAAACTATAACCCTATTCTATACAACATTTGAAAGACAAATCCTTTCACCTACTGAAGGTGTGGAGAAACTAGGACACTCACATGTAGTTGGTGAGAAGGTAGGTAGCGATATTGAAATTTATAATATGTATTTCCTCCATCTACTAATCACATCTATGGATACCTGTTTTCTAGAAATACTTGGGCAAGAAGACGAAGATGTACAGAATGTGCACTACAGATTTAAAAAAAATTGTCAAAAAGAACAGCAACAGCAAAACAGAAAAGACTAGAAACTAAATATACATTAGTAGGTTGAATAATTAAAATATGGGATATCCTTATAAAAGAAGAGTATGTATGCATTAAAAAGAGTAAGTAAAACCTACAGCATACAGGCTTGGGAAAGTGGCCATATAATATTACTGAATACAAGAGTCCCTTATAGAACAGTGTATATATCCAGTATGATCCTATGAATATATAAGTTTAAATATAAGTAACTGCATAAAAAGATATCCAAGGATATCTTCCAAACTATTAACTGTCTTCTCTCAAGGGAGTAGAAGCAAAGACAGGAGGCATTTCCACTTCTGTATTTCTATCAATACGCCACTGATTTTTCTGTTTCTGTGTTTTTAGAAGCACATACTAATTTTGAAAAATTTAAAGAGCATTTCCATTTAAGGGAAAAATGTGAAATGATTTTTTGTTTGAGAATAGAGGTTCACCCGATGGGTCTGGGACTGATGAGTAGGAATAAAAAGAGCACTCACTGGAGGAAAACATACTCTTCTGGGGCATCACAAAAGGTCCTATGTGTACTGCTGCCTTCAATGAATACTCTAAAATAAAATGCCACCCTGAATTTTTGTGTCTTTCTTCTGGGGAATACTAAATCGGTAGTTAACTTTATATAGCATTTATAAGCATAATATGGCAAACAAACATTAATACTTCCTTGTAATAGATGGAGACACTGAGGATATTAATTTTTAAAAAGTGACATTTACTGAAGAAACACTGAAGTCTACAGGATGCCGGGGTAGCAGTTTCCAAATCACGTTCCTAGCAAGGGATGCAGAAAGAGCAAAGCCCAGGGTCAGCCTCCAAGTATCTTCTCACCTGCACTTTGGTCAGAAAAGCTCCCATCTCATACCCTTTATTTACTGGGGTTCACACCTCAGGTTTCATCTACAAGAAAAGCAAATCCATTCTTAAAAAGGTTTTAAATTGTTCTACTAAGCAGTAAGAAATAAGGATAGATGCAGAAAGAGTTTACAGTTTACTGACAACAGCCTCTTTACAGTTTACTGACAACAGCCTCTTTAACAGGTAATTATACTGCATGGGAACAGGTGGCAACAGAGAGGATCAAGCAAAGCACTGTGGGACCAACTGACCAGAGGTGAGTCAAGGGGTCAAAGCTTCAGAGCTAACGACTGAGTCCAGGGGACATCACCAAACAGCTGCAGGAATAAGATCAGAGGCGAATGGGGGTTGATCCACCAGTGCTTCAGCTACACAAGTGGGAAGGGCTCCAGCATGGTCCTAGATGACAGAGGAATTAAATTATCTTCTTCCATGTACACCCCTATAGTCAGGGTTTATACTGAGTGTTTACTAGGGCCAGGTACTCTTCTAAGCACTTCATTAAAACTCAATTCTCCCAACTACTCTGTGAAGTAGACACTCTTACCACAAAACATATTTTGCGTAAGAGCAAACTCAAGCCTAGAAAAATTCAGTGATTTGCCCACAGTCACGAAGCAAGCACAGTCCCAGCAGTTTGACTCCACAGCTCCCATCACTCTATAGCGAGTTCTACATTAGCAAGGACCTTTGGCCCCAAGTGATATGAAATGGGGTTCAAGCCTGAATGCTGAGTAAGTTTCCCCCCAACCTAAATGGAACACACTGAATTAAATCTCTTAAGGTATCCTGCAACCTTAATTCCTGACGATTCCGAAACGGCAGTTTAACATAATTCAGTGCAGAAGCCCTCATCAGAAAGAATCCTCCCTATCTCTAGATGGAGGGTGCTTCTCTCCCCTGCCTGACACCTGGGAGGAGTGTAATTCATCTCGCACCTTCAAGGAGTCCCTGCTCTCAGGCACCACCAGACCAGAACCAAGATGGACATTTTCCTTTTTAAGTGTCACCGTTAACATCCTTTACACTCTGGCATCACAACCCCCAGCCCCAATAAAATGCTTTTTTTTTTTTTTTGACAGGGAATCTCGCTCTGTCGCCCAGGCTAGAGTGTAGTGGTGTGATCTCGGCTCACTCCAAGCTCTGCCTCCCGGGTTCACGCCATTCTCCTGCTTCAGCCTCCTGAGTAGCCGGGACTACAGGCGCCCGCCACCACGCCCGGCTTTTTTTTTTTTTTTTTGTATTTTTAGTAGAGACCGGGTTTCACTGTATTGGCCAGGATGGTCTTGATCTCCTGACCTCGTGATCCGCCCGCCTCGGCCTCCCAAAGTGCTGGGATTACACGTGTGAGCCACCACGCTCAGCTATAAAATGCCTTCTTAGACCCTGGAAGCAGTAAGTCAAGAAAACTGGCTTTGTGATTGTTTTGTCATCATGTATTTGAGCAAAGTGATGAAATAATTTACGACTGCATGTTTTTAAAAAGCATCAGTGTCAACTGAAGGCTTTGAGCAAGTTCAAGTTACACACAACCAGACTTCCAGATGTATTTTTTTCTCTACCTTGGTTTCCAGAGCTACCCTGTTCTCGGCCCTGATAATTTACAGGTACCCCATGTACCAAACCACAGAGCAGTATGACTGCTGCTACAAAAAAAATGAAATGCCTGTTGTCTGGCATGGGTAAAGTTCTTCAATAGGATTTGGAGGCAAGCAGAGCCATTAATTAATAAAAAGCATAGCTTGTGGTAATTAGCAGCAGCAACAAAAATGTTTAGCGGAGCTTCCTCTTTTTATCTTGAGGCAGTTCCTACAGACAGATGCTTAGGATTAATGAAGTTTAATGAGACCTGCTACAGCTGGCTAATTAGTCAGTGAGGAGGAAGTAGTAATGACAAGAGAAAAAGGCTTTTACTCATTTTATTAGCTCAGGTCTGGGACAGTTTTCTTAAACTGTGGGCTGTACCTTCAACCTCAAAGTGGTCCCGGAACAAATAAAAGTTTCAAAAAAAAAAAAAAAAAAAAAAAAAGGGGGCAAAGAAACCAAAGCACGAAGGCCAAATGCTGAGCTTCCCAAGGGTCAGCTTGCCTGCCTAGGAGGAGTAAGCGAAGCAACCCAGAGGCAGTGGAAGTTCAATGTCAGCCATGATTCCTTGGAAAGCAACAGCAAATGCTGTCAGCACCAAAGGATACCCATGTCCTGGGCAAGTGCGACAGTCAGCATTGTGTCTCACAGAAGCCCCTGTGGAGAATCCTCAATTTAGAGCATCCCCTTCTCCTCAATTCTAAGCAAATGAAATGGGTTTTTGCTAATGAGAAGTACTTGATGATTACGCACAACCCCTTTGTTTTCCATTCTACACTTGTATTATCATTAAATTTGTTATGTATTAACTTTCAATTTAGCCATTCCACAATGCATGCATATTTCAAAACATGTTGTATGAGATTTTATATATACATACATATATATATAGAGAGAGAGAGAATATATTTATATATTTTTTATTTTTCTTTAAGACCAAGTCTTGCTCTTTTACCCAGGCTGGAGTGTAGTGACGTGATCTCGGCTCACTGCAACCTCCAACACCCAGACTCAAGCGATTCTCATGCCTCAGCCACACAAATAGCTGAGATTACAGGTGTGTGCCACCATGCCCGGCTAATTTTTGTATTTCTAGTAGAAATGGGGTTTCACCATGTTACCCAGGCTGGTTTCAAACTCCTGACCTCAAGTGATCAGCCCACCTCAGCCTCCCAAAATGCTGGGATTACAGGGATGAGCTAGTGCACCCGGCCTATAATTTTTATTAAAAAATAAAGTTTTTACACATTTTTGGCTATGTGTGTCTCTCACCTTGGCTCCCTTAGGCCTGTACTTTTGGAAGTATACAGTAGAAATCCAAACCCTTTCAGAATTAACTAGTTACCGGCAGTAAGTTTCCCATTCTATCAATAAACAATGCCAGAGGGAAGATTTTGGAGATTTTGTTGTTGTTGTTAAAGGGTGAGAATATGAGTATACTTCGATTAGAATCCACCCTCCAACACACACACAAATAAGTAGCTAATGGCAATGCTAGTGGTCTTCCCCATTCACAAGACCTGTGCTTCGAATTGTTTTCCTGATAATGTGGATAAATCTGCTCTTTATGTATTCAAGAAACAGGATGTGAAGAGCTGGTATGGGTATACAAGATAAAGGTGCCTAGCCAGAGTGGGCAGAAGCCTCTAAATATTACCGGTTTGCTACAAGTTTCAGACGCTTTTTAGTTCCACATATATTAGTAGTTAGTTCTACCTTTAACCTCTACCACTCAACGAACCCATCAAGAAGCAAAATCTACTCCTTCCGTAACAGTAAAGTCACCCCAGACTAACCTTCAAATGGGGTTTTAATTTAAAGAAACAGCTTCACAGCCATTGCTGTCACAGAGAATATTCTCAGGTTCCATGTGACTGGAAGCTTGAATTTTTTCAGTGCTGGCTTCCTTCTCCAGTGGGGCCAGAGGCTGTCAGAGCCAGCCTGGAAATCTCTTTCATATATGGTTTTAATGTAAATGAAAATATTCCCGTTAATTATTTACATAAAGAAGGTCATACAGGTTTGTCCTAGCAACACCAGAGAGCAGTTCTCATCAGCAGCTTTTACCCTTAGAAAGAAGAAAAGAAATACCCATTCAAGTACAGCACAGAGGTCTGGGTTTATAACCTGTTTCCAAAGTCAATACAGTTAACTGCTGTGGGCTATTTGCTTTCAGAGTTTTAGGATCTCTCTCTCTCTCTCTCTCTCTCTCTCTCTCTCTCACTATACTTTCTGGCAAAGCCTGACAAACAATACAGTCATTTTAGTCTTAATGCACTGGCTAAAACTGGTTCCTACATTCTCATCAATTCTCCTAAGACTTACATTTTACCTAAATCCAAAGGTCAGTAGGAGTTCCCGGGACTTACAAAGGTACTTTTCAGAACTCCATGCAGCAATATATCTTCCCAGTTCAAAAGCAAGGCCAAACAGCAACGCTGGGCTCGCTTACTATGCCAATGTCTTCAGCTCAGTGAGGATCTGGTCCGTCCACAGTTCAGGTATTAAGAGAACTATAGTGAGTACGTGCGCTAATGCTACCAATACGGAGACGAACTGTCCCTCACTGGGGGCCATGGTCCCTATGGATGAGTGTGAAAGATGGGGAGTTTAGGTGTTTTCAGAAACTTCTGGTTTGTGGTATTATATGATTTCCCCAAATAATGGTCACACATGAGCAGAGAATCAGTCCCAAAAAATGGTAGTTGATAACCTGGCACTGTATTCTATCTCTGGGTGACACTCTTATACCTGAGGGGTGCCTCAGGTCAAACGGAAGCTGTTATACTTTATTCTATGTGCTGTCAAAGCTCCTTCTACGAGCTAAGAACACTGCAACTCAAAGTAAAGGTAAAGGAGGTCATGAGCTAGAAACTCCTAGGAAGCTTCATTCTGCAAAGAACAAAATGGGAATATATAACATGTATTAGGTTGGTGCAGAAGTAATTGTAGTCTTGTCATTACTTTTAATTGCAAAAGCCACAACTACTTTTGCACCAACCTAATACATTCATACCAGAGGGCTTCTCTATAACACCCTCAAAAGAAAATTTCTTGGGAAAAAGACATATAACAGTGACATGGCACCTTTCAGTCTAGCAGTGTTAGGCATTCCTAAGAAAGATACTCAGATTTTTCCTGGAGAGAGAGGGCAAAGAAGAGAATAAATCTAGCATTCACCAACCCAATAATCCTATAAGAATCTTATGATTCTGGACTCTTGAAGTGGCAGAATTAGCATGACACACACATCAGAATTACTATCTCACACACACACCCACCCCCCATCAGGAGACACTTGCCTAGGTCAAATTTGCCTAGGCCAAATTTCTGGAAGTGGGCAGGGTATAAACAATAAATATAAATAACTTGCCTCACTGATGCCAAATACAGAGCATAATGAATGTGAGCAAAATCAAGTTTGTGGTTTTAGGATACAACAAGTAAGGCTGAACAAGTAAGAATGAACTCTTAGAAACAGTTTTTATATCTGCTGTAGGGAAACTCAAAAGGTGGCCTGAAAACGCAATGCAAATCGCAGTTGGAAGTCTTCACTTATTCTTGGCAGCAGCAGCAGGGGCAGCAGCTAACTGTAAACAGGGATTATCCATTTCATTCACAGAGGGACATCACAGAACAAAAGGCCACTTAGCCTAAAAACACCAACAAATGCTCAAACAATTGAAAATATTTAAAGTCAAGAAAAATCAGCAATCTCCAAGAATCTGAACTTAAGATATGGTTTTCTGGTCTAACTTCATGTTCCTAGGTAATGCCACCACCTTTGAACATTTCTCCAAGGTTATTCTCTGTGTAGCAAATGCTCAACAACGCAGCAGTGAACGCTGTACTTTTAAATCCAAGATTCTACTTCAGGGCCAGTAACCTTTATTCCAGGTTCTCATGGGTACATTACAAATAATTTCAAATACTCGGAAAATACAGATCAAGAGAGTCTGTACTGTCAGCTCAGTCTTTTATAGTCTGGAATCTCCAAAGTACCATCAAAGAAAAGGGAACAAAGTCCTTCAAGATAAGGCAAGGCTTGAATTTTACATGACATTCACCATGTTGCCCCTTGTTACCATCACCACTGAAGAGTGAGAGTCTAAGCAAACCCTTTAAGACTGAAAAAGGATCAGGAATTTCTACCTCTCAACAATTGCCTTCACCAAATCAAGGTTGCCCAGGGTACTAACAAAATCCTAATGTGGGATCTACAAATGCACCAGGTGAAAAACGCTCAAGAGGCAGCACAGCAAGATTGTTAAAAATTGAGTCCCAAAGTGCAATGCCTGGGTTGGAATCCTGGCTCCATCTACTAGTTAAGTGTTCTTGGGCACAGCTTCTTTTGTGCCTCAGTTTCCTCATCTTCACAATGGAAGTAACATCACACAAGGATGCTATGAGGAGCATATGAATCAATACTGCGAAGTACTTAGGACAATGCCTGCACAAGGGGAGTATCAAGAAGTGGCTGCTATTACCATTATCACCACCACCACCAACACAGGGCTAGAGTTTAGGTAGGGACCTACTTTCCTTCTATCTTTGCATGTGAATCCATATACCTTTTCTTTTGCTTCCCCTCTCCCTGGTAGCTTGTTAGATTTCCCACAGGACTGATTTTGTGAGCCCAAAGTATGAGAAGCCAAAAATGCTTAGTGTTTTAGCAGTGGACATCTACCCAGAAGAGCCTTGGGGGAGCACATTCGGTAAAATGAATGTGACCACGGTAAATGGCCATGCATTTATTTGCAGGGGTCTTCAAATCTATCAGACGATCTACAACCCTAACAAGTAAGAGAATTGAAATGCAAGTCACTTGTCCAAGATCATTTAACTAACATCAGCTGCTAAGCAGCACATGATTCCCTGGACCTATGCCAAGATTAGCTGGATGTTGGCTAACAAAAAGAAGGCAAAACCCCCAACTTATAATAAGCATTAACAAATGAAATGGAAGGGGAAAATAAACTTGCATGATGTCCCAAGTAGACTTCTAGCCATTCCCCAACATCCTCCATGGTTTCATGACTCCCTCTACACACCTCTACCCCCAAGCACCCATCATCTCATAATCTAATCCAGGTCATACTTAAAAAGTTTCAATCAATGTCAATTCCTCCAAAACGCTTCCCCCACATCCCAGGACCAAGGAATGTTATTTGCATGTTTGGGATCACTTACCTAGTATTCCCTTTCAGAATGTAATTTGAGACCGTGGCTGTCCCTTACACACCTGTGTTTCCAGTGTGCTCAGCACTGTAAGCTGCTCACCTTGACACCCACTTGCTGGCTGAATACTGATTGAACAGGTGGATGGATTTGATGGCTCCCTCAGAGATCTTAGAGCTAAAAATGGGTTCTAAAAAGTCATCCTGCCTTCATCCACAGCACCTACTCTTGGCTAATTAAGAGGTACACGCTACTCCATTCTCACAGCCAGGCAGCTGTGGTGCATCAACTAGAGCGTATTATAAGCAACAGCCTTCCAAGTTTTGTCAGTTGAGTTTTGAGTACAAGTTCTAGAAAGTACTACTTCTTCAAAGTATAGAGTAAAAAAAATTGAAGCAACGGAGCCAACAGCTATTTTCCTGGACCTACTCATACCTGACATCAATGTTCTAGCTTTAAGTTATTAATTGGGCCGAAGCAATAGCAGAAAGAAGAGTAGAAGGCCGGGTGCGGTGGCTTATGCCTATAATCCCAGCCCTTTGGGAGGCCAACGCGGGCGGATCACCTGAGGTCAGGAGTTTAAGACTAGCCTGGCCAACATAGTAGAACCCTGTCTCTACTAAAATACAAACATTAGCCAGGCGTGGTGGCAAGCGTCTGTAATCCCAGCTACTGGGGAGGCTGAGGCAGGAGAAACGCTTGAACCCAGGAGGCAGAGGTTGCAGTGAGCTGAGATCGCACCACTGCACTCCAGCCTGGGCGACACAGCCAGACTCTGTCTCATAAATAAATAAATAAATAAATAAAAGCTGGATCTGAGTGACAAAAGGAAAAAAAACACAGACCATCATGTGATACTGAACGTTGACACATCAGGATTCTTTTGTACACAGAGACGTGGATGTTGACCCACTGGTAGCTATTGCAAAGGCTCTGGATTTTGAGCTGCTGGATGAAATACCTGCAGCTGAACATCTGTTATGATGCAATTAAGCAGTGACTCAGTGGCGTGAAAGTTCAGACCATCCACAGATGGATTACCATCATCCATCCACCTCTCTCCCTAGCCCTGCTGCCATAACCTAAACTGTACCAAAGTCTGGGCCCTGCTTTAACCACCCATCCAACCATGTTTCTTGTACTTCAGGTTAATTCCTATCTCAGTCAAGAGAAAGAACTGGGTTCCCATGACTGCCTAGGCAGAGGCATGTTGGGACCCAGTCTCTCTCAAATATCTGTACATATTTCTCTTTTCCTTTTGGTTGAGAGGTTTGTGGACAGATTTAAAGGAGTCCTTGATATGTCGAAACTGAACCTTCACGCCACTGAGTCACTGCTTAACTGCATCATAACAGATGTTCAGCTGCAGGTATTTCATCCAGCAGCTCAAAATCCAGAGCCTTTGCAATAGCTACCAGTGGGTCAACATCCACGTCTCTGTGTACAAAAGAATCCTGATGTGTCAACGTTCAGTATCACCTGAATTTAAGCTATGGCTCAAGTTACATGCCCGTAGGGAATTTTACCTTAGTTGCTTTTTACCAAATACGGTATCCACATGTGGGTGGACGTCAGTTTTGTCCTTCAAGATATGCAGATGCATTACTCATCCCTTCAATGTTATGCTCTTGCAATATCAATGATAAACAAATTAGCAGACTGTATCTTTTTAATGGAAGAATTTACTCATCAATAGCAAAAGCTTTATCAGAAATTGACATTATTGAATCCTCTGGAGTTGCACAAAAGAAAATAAAAAGAAACTGATATTGGGAAAACCTGACTGGTTTCTTTCAGCTGTGTATTGTATTGCTAGGTTAGGTGTGACACTTAATACCTGTGAATTTGGTTGAATCTCTAAGAATGATCAAATACACAATGCTCCAGATTTAAAACAAAACAAAAAAACTCAGTAAAATCTACCCATGTGCTGATGGATGTATACACTATGCCTTCCTACGTGTCTCCCCCCATTTAGACGAAGCACACACCTTGAGTTCACAGAAATGTTGAAAACGGCCCCCTCTTGCTGCAGAAGTTCACCATCACCCATTTTCTCACTTGCTGGCTAAATGAGGCTGCCGCCTCAAGTCATCTTTCCGGTCCTCAGGTTCCTCAATCTACAAAGCAGTTATGATACCACCTTGCACACAGGGTGACTGAAGGGATAAATAATATGTTCGTGAAGGTACCTGGTTTATGCCTGGTTCACGCTGGAAAGCCCCCACAAACTTTTTCAAAAAGTCATGTTTGATGCAGGAGAAAGAAGTTAGTGGTTTAACTACATCACAGGCATCAGTAGACACAAGAGCAAAGTGGTGGAAGGGTGTGATCTGCAATTCCAAACCAGACTGATCGAGCTCCCGCAGGATCACTGATTCCCCACGTGCCCAACACGAGCATGACCCATTCTAAACACAGGCCTGCATCCTGTTACTCAAGTGCTGCAGCTTATCAGCAGCTGATGGGCTTTCTGACCCTGGGTGAGAAGACCTGACCTCCAAAGGCAGAAGGAAGGAAACCACATGATAAAAATCATCACTCTGAGAGGAGGATGCTTTCTGGGCAGCTAGGGCTGAGGAAGTTGCTTCAAAACAGACTCAAGAAACGTGTAGGCTGCTGCTAGGAGACTTGGGTCCAACTGCTCCCTCCAGATCCTGCCACACCTAAATGCTCCCAAGAAGATAACTATCTCAGAGAAGCAGTGTGAAGTAATGGTTTAATGCTGGGGCGTGGTCAACAGCCAGGTGCAAAGGCCGGCTCCCCCACACTAACTGTATGGCATTCTCTCCAAGCCTTGCTTTCCTCATCTGTAAACAGAGATAATGCCTGACCCTATCTCTAGCATTCTTCTGATTGTGAAATTAGATAATGTATGTCATAAATAGCACAGTCTGGGACATAAGTGTCCAATAAATGTTGGCTATTGTTACTGGAAAGGTGTCTGCTTCCTTCATTAGACCAGTTAAGGGGACCTGAGAACAAAGACAACCCCAACGTTTGTGTCCCCTCACAAAAATTTCTTAGATTTGATTATGAGTTTCTATTTTCCATAGGGGGTTCATGCACATTATTGTAACGGATTATCCCAGCAACCCCAGAGGAGTAGTGAGGGCAGGTGTTCTCTTGCAGGTATACAAAGCATCCCCCCATAAATACACCCATTCAAATCCTATTAGAAAAATAGGATCTGTTTTCCCGTCTCTCGATTTGTTTGTGAGCATCTTGAGGGCAGAGATAGAAATTACACCCCTGTGGCCCTAGTGCCTGAGCGAAGAGCTGCAGGAGAGGCCCTCCATAAGACTGAATATTAAAAAGGGGTTGAGTCATACTAAGAATCATAATTATTCTAATGACCATGTCTCCTGGTAGTCCAGTAGGAGTTCTGTTTCTAATGTAGACAACCTTAGTAAATGAGTTACAACACTGTGAATTCCCACTGAGGGAGGAGGAACAAAAGAGGATCCCAAATCAACTGCTGAATCACTAAGTCAGGGGTCCCCAGCCCCCAGGTCGCAGACCGGTAATGATCCTGGTCTGTGGCCTTTTAGGAACCGGCTGCACAGCAGGAGGTGAGTGGTAGATGGGGAGCATTACTGCCTGAGCTCTGCCTCCCGTCAGATCAGCAGCGGCATTCTCATAGGAGCCAAACCCTGTCGTGAACTGTGCATGCTAAGGATCTAGGTTCCCACTCCTTAATGAGAATCTAATGCCTGATGATCTGAGGTGGAAGAGTTTCATCACGAAACCACCCCCCATTTCCTCCACCCTGTCTGTGGAAAAACTGTCTTCTACAAACCAGTCCCTGGTTCCAAAAATGCTGGGGACCACTTTACTAAGAGACCTGTGCATCGCTTTCCTTTTCCAGAAACATGGAGGAGAACACCTACCCCTTATAAGCAAAGAGGGGGCAAAGATCAATGACATAATTCACATCTGTAGACAACAATGAGCTCACAGGAAACTGAGGTAAGAAAGGTCATTTGAGAATCATTTAATGACAACAATGGCTGAGATGAGTATCTGCTGGGGTCCGGGCCCGCCTTCCCCTCTGATTCCCAGCACACTGTGGCAAAAACAAAGGCAATCAGCTTCCAGAGCCCTTTCCCACTCACACTGCTCCTGGGCCCATGGGTCACACTGCTCTAGTGCCCTTCCCTCAACTCCTGCCCTCTCCCTTTCCAAAAACCCATCTGAATTTACTATCCTGATAAAGACTGCATTGTATGGTTCTATGGCCAAGAACTCCTAGTCAAACTGGCTACAGGCAAGCCCACTGCTGAACGAGTATGACTTTAAAAAATTGCTTCCTTGTGTTTCAAGCGAAAAAAATAACATCCCATCTCAAAATTGAAATCATATATGTATATGTGCAGAGGAAAAACAAATATTTTTTTAAAGGGGGGCAGGGATTGGGAGGCACAAAGGGCTGGGAAAATAGTTCATGGGCCAAAAGCAGTTTTCTTTCAGGTAGTCTTCAGTTTAAAAGACCAAGTTTGCACATTCATGTGTTATCTAAGTTTCTGAAGCCCAGCCTCTATTTGCTCAGAGTGTGATTTAACTGCCTGGCTTCTAGCGAAGCATTACTCACACTGTTATCTCTGTAAGCAAAGACACTCGCGGTTAGAAAAGCTGTGTTCGTTTTATGGTCATACAGCATAAAAATGTGAATAAGCTGCCACGCCTAAAAGAATGGACAGATTTCAATTTCCCAGGGTACATTTTTTACATTTTTTACTATGTAACCTGATTACATTAGTGTAAATGTACCTGAAAACTTTTTCCTGGTCCAAATATTCTTGCTCCATCTCATTCAAAAGAAAGGGGGGGAAAAAGACAATTTGATGTCTAATTTCTAGGGAACTGTTTCTGTCTCTCTAAGTACCGCGGGCTTCCCTCTCCCCTCCTCTTCTCCTCACCAAAGTTTAGTAAATTCCCCAGCACCCAGCAGAGTCCTAGGGAGTATGTGAGAGTCCAACCATGAGAGCTCCCTAAATTCGAGCTTTAAGGGGGTGAGGGGAGGCTGTCACTAGGGTCATATTAAATTTCATTTTATCAAAAACAGTAGATAGGCCCAGCCTAAGCCCTTCCTGAAGTTTTAGTTTAGCCACATCATGGACAAAATTATTTTCATGATGTATTCTTTCTTCCAACACATCATTTATTAAGTGGCTCTTTTCTCAGGGAAGAAGAGGCCCCTGGAAGGAAAACCAGCTAAGTCACTTTAAAACATATGCATTACTGCTTACATTACTTTACCTACTCATTCATCCTTTGATTCACGAAACATTTATTTGTATGCCATCCCTAGGAAGGAATACAGAGATACACACACACACACACACACACACACACACACACACACTCTGTCCTCCTGGGAGTTCACAAATACCCACTGAGTATCAGGTACACAGTAATAGGCAGCCAGTTTCCAGAAGCCCTTTATATATGTATTTGTGTGTGTGTGTGTGTGTGTGTGTGTGTGTGTGTGTGTGTGTGTGTAGACACACAATTAGGGAACAGTAATAGGTATCTTCATATATAACTGGGGTGACCCACCACCCTGAGGAAGATTCCCTGGATGTGGAATGTTCGGCGCTAAAACCAGAGAACTCCCTGGCAAACGATGAACTGGTCATCCTCTTAATACAATTATAACATACCTAATTAGGCTTCACAACTACCCCAAGGGCTATTCTTTTCCCAAGAAGAAAACTAGGCTCAGTGAAGTCACTGGTAGAGCTAGGATTTGACTGTTGGTTTATGCAAATCCACAGCCCATGTGCTTCCCACCACCCTTGTTTCTGAAATGAGAGAGAAAATGTCTGACAGCCCTTGACAGGCACGCCAAACCACCACTACAAGGTTCTGAGCCACTTCCCTTCCACTGCTCTCCTGGCCACCCCCACCATTCTTCACCGCAGACTTCGCACAGCCGGGATTTCATCTGGTTGGCAGTTGTTTGCAGATAGCATGTAATCTCTCTGTCATTGCAAGACTGAATTTTACAGCAAGTCGTTTAAACCTTTATAGAAATAAATGTCTCCCTCAATAGAAATCAGGGCACCATTTTCAAGCACCAGAAACACACTTTGCACTAGACTGTATTCACATCTCAAATACTATACCCTCAAGCTAGCAATCTATAGGAACTCACTGGGATTTAAGAGTTCAACAGACTAATAGACTTTCAAAGACACTGCAAACTTTAAAAGAGACCTTCAAAAAATAAAGATAAAAATAAAATAGACCTTCGAAATTTCTGTTACTTAAAAACATAATTCAAAATGCTAAGGTCACATTCCAACAGAATGTTTGGTCTTCTACAATCTTAGTTGTAACCACCATTGGCACGTCAATTCCAACAAAATCAAGTCTATGGCTTGTAAAGGATTTCAGGCAACATGCACAAACACACCTGCAACCACTTGGTGCTTAAAACAATAGCTCTCACTCCAAAATTCTACCACAGTTGTACTCTTGGTTGAGGGAGGGGGATTCAACCAAAAAAGATACAGCCTATGTAATTTCCTTGCCACCAGAGAAGAACAGAGCCTGCAGACTTTGTATTTACGTTTTGTTCACATTTTTCATGAATAAAGCGTGCCTCAGTGATCCTCAAATTAACTTTCCACTTGCATAATTTCAGCATTAAAAAGGGACTTTAAGGCCAGATCTTTCACAAGGCCTTTGTGAAACCAAATATAGGCCAGCCTGTGTCTCCATGCTACTGTGATTACTGGATTTGCTACTTGAAGGTCTTGTGCCTCTTGAAAATGGGGTTGGGGGAGACAGAAAGGCTAAGAAGGGCCTTTCAACAACAGCAAACACAGTAGAGGCATTCAACACACCCATGGGGGCAGTTAATATGAGTCTGGCTACACGAGTGCTCTCTGACAAAGGCAGCTCTCTGACCAAGTGCTGGATGCTCTCTGGCTGCAGCAGTAGCTGCTCCAGAGGCTTTTATGAACTTGGGAGAGGAACCACCATTGTGACCTTCAAACTACATCAAAAGTCAACGGGACCAAGTGACTGAATCTTGTGATTTTTCTAAAGCGGCCGGTGGGGGGGAGGGGATGGGATGGTTTCAGTTGGGTGCATTTTCAGGCAAACTAAACACTCTTCTAACATGCTAAAGGAAACCACACCCAGAACAGGTTTGGGGGGGCGGGGTGGGAGTTGAGGCACTCAAGTTCTTAAGGCTCATCCTGCTAGGCCCTGCTTTGCCATTTAACTAGGATCTGTAATAATCCTACGAGCCCTTATAATGTACCAGGGACTGTGCCAAACACAGTTTTCACAGAGAATCTCACCTAATTCTTACAACAATCTCATTACACAGAATTTGTATGACCTTCATCCCATAGATGAGAAGCAGGCTCTCAGATTGGTAAGTAATTGTCTGATTTGGAAAGTGAATTGCCAATATTTGGTAAGACGCACAGAAATAACCACATATGAAAAGCTTAAGATGATGTTAAGTAAAAAATAAAAAGCCAAGACAAAACTGATCTACATAATAGTATGAAACTGCACATGTGTGTATAGGTATGTGCTTATATATTAACTACTGAAAGCTAAAATTTGTAGGACTTGTGGGATCTTACGTGAACTATTCTTTCACTTTTATTTCTTTTCAGGGTGTCAATACTGCTGTGGCATAATAAATATATAAAAAGTATCTAGAGTAATAGGAAGGAAGAGCTAGAAATTCAACTTAGTCCATTAATAACCTTCAACCCTGTCTTTGAAAGAACATCCCCCAGTACCCTCTTCAGTACTGCCGCTTTCAACTGGCCACATCCCTTCCATCAGGATGGTTCTGGAGTGTTGCCAGCCAAGAACTGAAGTCCCTTATCTCCCCCACCCTGTTCCTTTCTTCTTCTCAGGGGCAAAAACTTCCGGCCAACAAGTTTCAGCAGGTGCTTTTTCTCCCCTACCCAATCAATAACCAGTAATTTTAAAGTTTCACCTGCAAACTCGGAGGAAATGAGCACTTACCATGTAACAGATACTTCACATACTTCAAATCCCCTATTAGCGCTAAAACCTGAAGGCACCACTAGATAAGTTTGATGTGCATGAAACTAGACTGAAGTCTAACCAACTGCAAGAACAGGAACATTCATTTAATATAGGATCATTCTACTAAGATGAAGTGTGGCTGAAGGAGAGTATTTTTGCTTTGTTTCTGAAAACATAGTTTTAAAGTATTTAAAAGGTTTAAGTCATAAAGCAGGTATGGACTCATAAATCTCTACTTCCCAGGACATATGCTGAAATTGTGGAATAATTTAGAGAAACTGGCCCAGGGTATTTTTTGTAATTCTCCATTAATATCAATGGGTAAATATGAAAAGAAACTGTTTTTTTAACCTCACAAAGTTCTAGAACTGCAGGATTAGCAAACAGGAAAATCCCAGCCAAATTCTATAAAGACTTCTAAAGTTCAGAATTAGTCAACTATGTTTTAAAGCCCTGTAATCTCTTACAGCAATACTAAACTTCCTTTAATTAACTATTACACTCAAGATTATTTTTATATTTAGTTAAAATAATCCAGTTTATTTAAAAAAAAAAAAACACCCAAAAAAGAAAACCTCCTCCATTTAATGAAACTATTTCCTTGTCTGTTCATAGGAGCTAGAAGGCAGGTAGACACTATTACTTTCAAGGCAATGCTTTTTTTTTTTTGAGACAGAGTTTCACTGTTGCCCAGGCTGGAATACAGTGGCGCAATCTCGGCTCACTGCAACTTCTGCCTCCCAGGTTCAAGTGATTCTCGTGCCTCAGCCTCCAGAGTAGCTGGGATTACAGACGCGCTACCACAGCCAGCTAATATTTGCATTTTTAGTAGAGACGGGGTTTCACCATCTTGGCCAGGCTCGTTTCAAACTCCTGACCTCAGGTGATCCTCATGCCTCAGCCTCCCAAAGTGCTGGGATTAAGCTGTGAGCCACCAGGCACTGCCAGCAGTGCTTCTTAAACTTGAACAGGCATACAAAGCACTTGGGGATTTTTAAAAAATGAGATTCTGACTTAGTAGGTCTGTGGGGAGGTCTGCCTGAGATCCTGCATTTCCAACAAACCCCAAGTCATCTATCTATACTGAATAACAAGGTTCTAAGTCCCCTATTTCACTTTCAAAATTAAAGGAGGTTATGTCATTTCTAAGTTTCTCACTCCAGCAAACAGAACACTGGTCTTCTGTCTCCTTCCTTGACCACCACCCTCCAAAACAATCATACCAAGAGCCAGACTAGCCTTTCTATACATATATACATATATATACAGAATAAAGCATGCCTCAGTGACCAGAGTTAAGAAATATATATATAAATATATATATATAAACATAAAAACATATAT
This sequence comes from Chlorocebus sabaeus, assembly GCF_047675955.1. Taxonomy (NCBI): domain Eukaryota; kingdom Metazoa; phylum Chordata; class Mammalia; order Primates; family Cercopithecidae; genus Chlorocebus; species Chlorocebus sabaeus. The sequence goes on along the minus strand of NC_132917.1, from coordinate 54,464,318 downwards.
TTATATTTATAAAGTGGATGAGAGGCTGCCTGGTGGGTATCATGTACATTGCTCCAGTAATGGATACACTCAAGGCCTTGACTTCACCACAATGCAATACATGAACGTAGCAAATTGCACTTGCAATCCATGAATATATACAAACAAAAATAATTACAGTAAAAATCCAGATTTAAAATCCTCTCCTATTTAAAATCCTCCAGTATAGCTGGGCATGGTGGCTCATGCCTGTAGTCCCAGCTACTTGGGAGGCTGAGGTGGAAGGATGGCATGACCCCAAGAGGTGGAGGGTTGCAGTGAGCCAAGATTGTGCCACTGCACTCCAGCCTGTATGACAGAGACCCTGTCTCCAAAAAATAAAAATAAATCAAAATAAATAAAAATCCTCCAGTAGCTTCCCACTGCCTTGTCCAAACTCCTTAACCTAACAGGGCCTTGCATCCTTTATTATCCTTCTAGAATCCTTCCTACCACCCCATTCTTACGCTGTACTTTAAGCTCCAGTAATCCTGAACCTGCATAGATTCCCCTACCTCAGTTCCTCACCTCTTACCTAGATCAAGTTTATTTCTCCACTTGCTTCTATTAATCAGTTGGCTTAGCCAGCATTTCCAGCACAGCTGAAACACACCCATACTTTTTAACCAGATGACAGCTGCTCACTGAAAAGCAGGTAATCAATATTTGTTAATAAGAAGAATACACAAAAAAAGCAAGTCTTGTATTTTTTAAAGTTTTATTTTAATATTTTATTTCCTAGGATCCTTACTGCTTTTAAAGTAGTCTAAGTTAGTGCCAATAATTGCCATTTTAAATGGCAGGTTCTCTGCAACAACAAAATGATTTAACAACCATCAAACTTTTTTTTTTTTTTTTTTTGAGACGGAGTCTCGCTCTGACGCCCATGCTAGGGTTCACTGGCACAATCTTGGCTCACTGCAACCTCTGCCTCCCAGGTTCAAGCAATTCTCCTGCCTCAGCCTCCTGAGTAGCTGGGACTACAGGCGTGTACCACCATGCCCAGCTAATTTTTGTATTTTTAGTAGAGACGCGGTTTCACCATGTTGGCCAGGCTGGTCTCGAACTCCTGACCTCAGTTGTTCCACCTGCCTCAGCCTCCCAAAGGCTGGGATTATAGGCATAAGCCACCGTGCTTGGCCTGTCAAACTTTTAGGTCAATGCAGCAAAGAATATTAAAAATTTGGAAAAAGTGCTTACAGGAGCCAGGTGCTTATGCCTGTAATCCCAGCACCTTGGGAGGCCAAGGTCAACACAGTCTTTTGAAGTAGACCTGGCAGTTATTCAAATAAGGAAAGCAGCCTAGATATCGATCTGCCCCCCTCTCCTTACAGATGCCAAGTTGCTGGGATTTTTGCTTTTTAAGGTTAAATTCAACAGATTATTTATTAAGAACATAAGTAAAACTAAACTTGATGCCTTACTGAACTATCCTTAGAGCCTACACACACTATTATGTTTATCTCTGTTTTTTCTAAACTTACATCTCTTTCTATAGTGGCTATTGAGCCAACTCTGTGGGAGAACTGAGGCAGGTAACTGACCCCATGTGAGGGTCATCTGAGGTAGAAGAGGTGACTGAGACAGATGTTCAATGGCTTCTGTAATTTAAGCAGCACAGAGTCCATTCCTGACTAGCTCATGTTTTTCCCACTGTCACACAATTTTGTTCTGAAAAACATATTTTCCCCTAATTCTTCATTCTTCTATAAGAAATCAGGTATAATACCTGCTCCTGTTTGGGAGCAACTTAAGGAGTCTGCTCCTCCAACCCCCACAAAATTTTGCAAAGATTGTACAAATGATCCAATAAGGGAATATTTCTCAAATTTTAGTATGCACCAGAACCACCTGGCAGAGTAGCCGGAAATATTTATTTGTAGGCCTCACCCCAGAATTTCTTATTCAGTAGGGGAGAAGTGGAGATTTGAGGTTTTAAATTTCCAGCAAATTCCCAGATGATGCTGAAGCTGATATGGGGACCTCATTTTGAGAATCTTAATTTGGGAACCACAGCAACATGGGGGTCTATAACACTGACTTCATTAATTTTGCTCTTTAGCAAATATTTAGTGGCTTCTATGTGTAAGACAGACTATTCAGACTTTGGTCTTTAGGCTCCCAGACTTCATGAAATATACGGAAAACAGAAAGACAGACAGGAACTGTAACAAAAGTCAGTATTGGAAAATCACAGGTGAATGATCAAGCGCTGAAACTTCAAATCTTAAAAGGAAGGGAGTCCAAGCAGGGATGCTGACCTCCGCTCCCTCCTGGAATGCCTAGAATAAGTGGCATCTAAACTGAACCTCCAAAGAATGATCCTGACACATGAAATGATTCCCAGCAGGAGAAACCAAGAGGGTAGGATGTCAAGGGTGCGAAAACGCAGGGCAGGTTTAAGGAATCACTTCTGTGTGTAGAGGTGTGGCAGGAGCTGGAGCTGGGACTAGAGTCAAATCCCAGAAAAGATGAATCCCAGACATTTTTGCGTGGAGCACTCTTCTCAGGGCCCAGCTGTGGGAAGACTGGGACAACTGCATGGGGACACTTTAGGAAGCCACGAAAAGAGACTAAAGCAGAGGAAGCAGCAGTGAGGCTATGCACAGATCCCTTTTTCCAAGAATGAGGAGTGAGGAGAGGTGATGACATGGAACCATCATCCAGAAAGCTTTCTCAGCAGCCAGGCAGATTTTAGGCTCACTCTCTTAAGAAAAGTGCTATCTTTTCCTCAAAAGGAGTTATCTATCACCCTCCTTTTCTATATAACTAGCCTCCAATAATACTTTTAATGTTCTTAAAAGATTTAAGAAAAACTGGTATTCCCTTGACTGTCAATATTCCTAATGCAACAAAAACTGAGAGCAGCCCATGTCCAGAAATCTGCGCAGCTCCCTTAACACATTAATGTTCCATGCCAGCAGTATGTATTCATGTCATCTGGGTGCCATCATCCACACTAACCCACACTTTGTGGTACTATGGTAAGAGCATCAAATTTGGAGTCAGAAAACCTGAATTCTGGAAAGCTAGCCTCATGCAGATGGATAATAATCCAATGATCTATTTCTTTATCTACAAAAGTACGAGAATAGCTACTCTTGCCAGGCGTGGTGGCTCACGCCTATAATCCCAGCACTTTGGGAGTCCGAGGCGGGTAGATCACAAGGTCAGGAGTTCGAGATCAGCCTGGCCAATATAGCGAAACCCCATCTCTACTAAAAATACAAAAATTAGCTGGGTGTGGTAGCAGGCGCCTGTAATCCCAGCTACTCAGGAGGCTGAGGCAGGAGAATCACTTGAACCCGGGAGGCGGAGGTTGCAGTGAGTCGAGATCACGCCACTGCATTCCAGTCTGGGCAACAGAGTGAGAATCCATCTCAAAAAAAAAAAAAAAGAATATCTACCCTCGCAGGATTATTATTACAAGTAAACACATTTATTTAGAATTTACTAAGTACTAGATTCCATACTATGTACTGTGAATAATCTCATTTAATTAATTAAACAAGATGATCTATATCAAAGTTAAGTGCTATAGTCATTAACAATTATTACTACACCATTCAAAAGGGATTGTAATTCACAAAACTATAGGAAACTTAAATTTTGAGCTGACAGTCTGGTAAACTGGTAAAAGGAATTTTTATTTCTTTTGGGGGAGGACATCCAACCAAGTTGTCTGGGTTTATAAAAACTACAGTATTGGCAGGTATCCAGACCAAAAAGCCAATCTTTTATGCTTTCATCAGACCCCAAAATGTTCTTATATAAATCCGGTCTCCTCTTATTCCCCCTCCCCACAAATAACCATATGTCATTAATTCTTTTCAGTGTCACAATGGGAAATACTTGAAGGGTATTACTTTGAATTTAAGAACTTAAAAGCGAATTTTCTTCATGACAAATGGTTGTAAATCCAGCAATCTTCTTTCTCTCGGTTTAAGAAAGTAAGACAAACATTTAGTAGCATAACAAACTGGATTTACTAAAAACTTAAGAATAAATTTTCTTCATGATTCAGAGGTACAAAATCAGCACTTTACTTTTTCTAAGAGTTAAGAAATTTAAAAAATTAAGAAATTCAACAAGACAACTCTCAATATGTAATAAACTTGGCAGTAATGCATTTCACGGCCTGAAATTCTTGAATCTCTATGTCCCAAGGAAGACAGAGCCCTTCATACCTCTCCTGGTGCAAACGCATTGAGCCAGAATAGTTAAGAGAATACACCTTCTCCAGAAAGATTAGATGCCGAATGTCAGGGTCTGGCTGCAAAGCAGGCAGAAAAAGTTCATTTTGATGCTTTTTTAACCAGATCTTGTCTTCATTACAACCTCACAGCCAGAGCCAATAGAATCAGTCCTCCAGGGGGCAGGTAGGCAGGAGAGGGAACCAGGTTAGGGTGGACATTTCATATTGTCACTCTTTCATTTAAAAGAAAAAAATATATATGAATATGAACATCTAGAAGTCTGAAGGGAGAAAGTTACAGAACAACAGTGTGCAGCCTAAACTCAACAATGTCTATGACCTTGGACAAGTTATTTGCCTCTATCTTCTCACCTCTAAATCTTCACAGGTATGTTATAAAGACCAAACAAAATATCATATAGAAAGCTCTTACTGGTACATGGTAAGCACTCAACAAAATCTTTTTTCCCCACTAACTGTAACAAGAAAGAAGAAACTTTATGGAATGATTCGAATGCAGGTATAGTCTTCAAAAATGGTAAGCATTTCGGCCGGGCGCGGTGGCTCATGCCTGTAATCCCAGCGCTTTGGGAGGCCAAGACGGGCAGATCACGAGGTCAGAAGATCGAGACCATCCTAGCTAACATGGTGAAACCCCGTCTCTACTACAAATACAAAAAATTAGCCGGGCGTGGTGGCGGGTGCCTGTGGTTCCAGCTACTTGGGAGGCTGAGGCAGGAGAATGGTTTGAAACTGGGAGGCAGAGCTTGCACTGAGCCGAGATCGTGCTACTGCACTCCAGCCTGGGCGAAAGAGCGAGACTCTGTCTCAAAAAAAAAAAAAAAAAAAAAAAAAAGGTAAGCATTTCTAGGCCAGGTGCAGTGGCTCACACCTGTGATCCCAGCATTTTGGGAGGCCAGGGCAGACCAATCACTTTAGCTCATGAGTTCCAGACCAGTTTGGGCAACACGGTGAAACCCTGTGTCTACAAAAAAATAAAAAAAATAAGGTAAGCATTTCTATTGATGAAATGGAAGAGTAGGGCATTTGAGGCAAAACGTAGAAGATAAGCGTGAAACCCAGGGATGGGTTTTATAAAGAGCTGTAGGCCTGCCTACTAGGTTTGATTGGAATATGTTAGAGTAAGAAGTGGAGTGGAGTCATTTTAGGGAGAATCTTTGAAGGCCAAGCTAGAGTCTAGAATTTCATTTACACAATGGGCACAAGCAACTGTTTCTGAGGGGGAAAGTTGCATGATGAGTGTTCTCTCATGAGGAGTTAAGCTGCCTGATGTCAAGTGGAGAGATGGTTATCATGAACCTGCACCTCTGTTATTACACAGTTCTCTAAATATGCGAGGCTGGGTTTTGTTGTATTTCAACATTCCTCTTTTATTTAATAGAGAAAAAATACAACTTTATACAATACATGAATTGATTCTGAGGAATGTGATAACTTAATTTTGCAGGTGAAAATCTGAAAAAGAGAAAGAGGAAGGGTGTGTGTGTGTGTGTTGGTGGTGAATGCTAAAGCCATGAGAGGCTGAAGGGCTTGTCTTCTTATGCCAGGAGCCTTCGTGTGATAAAGCCATCGCTCTCGTATCTCAATGAGTTTTTTTTTTTTAACACACTTATTTACTGACCCATAAATCTCTACAAACTATAAATCTCTATAAATATAAATTTATGACCATCCTTTTTATTTTAAACTATATGCAACTATTTATATTTACATATAAATATATAACTATATATTTATTTTAAACTATACATTTATATCTCTATAAATTTATAAACTATAAATCTCTACAAACTATTTTACCTAAATAGACCAGACTCATTTTAATATCATATTCTCCTTAGCTAGAACTCCAAATCTCATTCTATGGTACACCTCCTGAAATTTTTAGGACCCAGTGTGGAAAGTAACTTGAAACCAGCCAAAATGCAGAAACAACTCCAGAAAAATCACGGCACTATCAGGCACAGACAATACACAAATAAATTCACATCAGAGGCACTGAAAACCCAATACAGGACTGGCAAGGTAGCTCACACCTGTAATCCCAACAATTTGGGAAGTGAAGGCGGGAGGATCATTTGAGGCCAGGAGTTCAACCCAGCCTGAGCAACATGATGAGACTCTATCTCTACAAAAAATTTAAAAATTAGTCAGAAATGGTATAGTCCCAGCTACTTGGGAGGCTGAGGCGGGAGGACGGCTTGAGCCAGGACTTCAAGGCTGCGGTGAGTCGTGATTCTGCCACTGCACTAACAGAGGGAGACACTGTCTCTTAAAACAAAAACAAAAAACCCAATACAGTTTCAGAGGAGCATTTTGCCAATATTTAGAGATTATGTGCTAGGAAAGATTATACGGAGAAGAGTAAAAAAGGCACCCTTGCAGGAATGTACAAAATTAAATCAGCGGATAGAAATTATATGTTATCAAAAATATGTGATAATCTGAACTACAAATACGAAACAAAATACAAAACCAGGAATGGGAATTAAAGAAAGGTTTTGTGTGTGTGTGTGTGTGTTTTATCAAAATTCTCCTAGGGTTGTTTAAAATGCAATCAGTCCATGTGTTCTGAAGGATGCTGACAAATGTGTAATTCTCCTGAGGTCCACCATACTTGAAAGTTAATTCACCCTTTCTCAATTCCTCAGCATGGGTGGTTTTCTGTTACAGAAATACCAACACTAAACTTGTGCAACTCCTAAACCACAATATTTAAAAATAAGAAAGTTACTGGAGCTAAATTAGGAGACAAGGGTCACACTAAAAAAAATTAATTTTAAAGCTACCACACAAAACACGAAGTTTACCTCTTTCAAAGGGATTTCCCTGAGAAAAAGCGTATGAGATAAAATATCAGGGGCACATGGCGATTTTTTTAAATGTAAACTTTACGTGGTCCAGAGAGGACAGTTAAGATTTCCTGTGTGTAGGCTCCACCCTTCTCCGGGAGCAGTTTTACAACCTTCCTCAGCCCTTTCAGAGTAACAGCCTTTTGTTATGGGTGGGCCTAGGGGTGCGCTCCTCCCTCATACCTTCTTCTATTTTCTCCTAGTTTTGCATTTTTTCTGAGACTACCAGGCGTGGGCTGGCGGGGGAGTGGTGCTGGTTTTCGGCTGACGATCCGGGTGGGTGCTTTCCCCCTAGGCGGGATGACACAATGAAGCTGGGAGTCCGGGCCAGGGGAAGAGGAGGAGCCCGCAGTGAATTCTCCGACCCGAAAACCCAGAGGCCCCTCACACAGACCTAGATAATGAACGCCCCCCCATCCCAACTTCTCTATTCACTACTTGCAAGCGCCCCCAGCTTAAGTTTTGAAAAAAGCAAATTTGACTGCTGAAGAGTTCAAGAGAAATGAACCGAAGAGACACAGAGCCGTTCCCCAGAGCGAAGGGAGCTTCCTCTGAGCTAACTGCCAGAGGAATGCGGCACAGCCCAGCAAATGTTTAAAATCACGTCCTGTTCTGCCTCTTGTTTTCCAGAAAAGTGTCATTACTGTCAACTATTTCACAAGACAAATAAACCAATGAATGAAATATATCCTCCCCCCTCTTCCCAATGAAAACATTCTAGGGCTGAGCGGCTTCCTTCCTTCCTCCTCCTCACAGGAACCACATTTGCAGCACTGAGAAGAGTTAAAATAAGAAACACACAGTCCTCGAATACTACTTTTTTACAGTGCGAGAGCCATTCCCAGCCTACTACTGACTCCAAGGGCTTCCAAACGGAAGGAGTTCTGTTTTCAGTTAGCAACCTTTTTTCACGTACAACCTCTGAGACACTGCTGGCCAGGGCCTGCTGGCTGGGCAGGGACAGCTGAGGGCTGCAGGAGCCGCAGGGAAAACAAACAGCACACTGGTGCACACACAGGCTCCTGCTCTCCCTAAAAATATGTTCAGTAAAATATTGGACTCATTCAATTATTTAAGCCTTAAACAGACTCCAAGAAACCTGTAATTGATCCAACTAATCCAACCCATAGCACTGAAATGACAATAACTGGCTTTCATTAGAAATTACAAAGCCCACTAAATGGGAAGGGTCTTCCCAACACATCAGAAAAATTAAAATTAAGCTTCTGAATAAAAAACTAATTTACCGAAGGCTTAGGAACAAAAAGACCACTCCCTCCTCCCCTTTGCTATTGTTCTACAGGACTGGGTCTGAGCAGTGCACTTTACACCTTTAAAGCTTCCCAGAGGTAAGAGGCTGGGGGCTGGGAGCCAGAGGCGACCCGGAATCAAATACCTGCATACTATTAAGTCTGTAAGTACTGATCTACTAGGATGTAAAGTTAGCTAAAAGTAAAGAAAACGTGGGTGCAGCAGATATCTGACAACCTTTCCAAAGCCGAAAGGCTGCTGGAGAGACAGGGACTCCAAATGGTGGCTCTTCTAGAGAGAAGTATGAGCAACTGCCTTCCCTAAGTCGTGAATGGGGTACCCGCAGCCAACCACAGGGTCTGGGGCCGAGCTATGAAGCCGCCCGTCTTCATTAGGGTCACGTACCATATGGCACAAATAAAGCCTCCAAGAACCCCCGTTGGCACGGCCCCAGGACAGGCCCGGCCTTTGGGAGGGGGCTTACCTTGCAGCTGCTTGAATCTGCCTTCCAGCTGGTTGTAGTTGTAAGGCACCTGCCCCGTGTACGCCGGCGACAGTGGCCCGGAGATGCTAGACGTCCTCTGCAATTCCATTATGCCCAGCGTAACGCCCCGGCGGACTGCGCCCTGGAAATCCCGCTCCAGACCCCTCCCACTCCCATCCAACACGCAGCAGCCTCCGCAGCGCTCGGATCCTTAGGCGAACCCCATTCCGGTCTGCAAGTCCAGCAGGGTGATCTGATAGGAAGTTCGCTGCAGAAGAGTCCACCTTAGCCCGACGAGGAGTTACCACACAGGCATCTAATTTCTTGGTGCTTTCCCTCCTTCCGTGGCCCTTGCCTGGAAGCTCGAAATAAATTACTGAGAAGGAGGAAGAAGCAGAGAAGAGGCGCAGGTTCTACTAAAGAATTCTTAAATATGGCCAATCCTAAGCATGCCACGGTTGCCGAGCCCTGGAGCTCGCGGGCGCAGCGCGCACACCTCCTCCCGGCTGCCCGCGGCGGCCGCCGGTTTGTAATTTTATCAGGAGCCACTCGCCGTGTGCTCGGCGGTGATGTCACCTGATTAGCATAACAGCATTGTAGGAGAAACGCAGGCTGTACCACGAGGAGGGGCGCGGGGGAGCCTGGCCGATCCGCGGCCCCCTGCCGGTCCTGCACGGGCCGTGGTCGCCCCAGCCGCCCGGCAGCCGCCGACTCCGGGCCGGGCCCTGGACTCGCCGCCGGTCCGAGCCTTGGTGGTGCCTTCCCACACAGAGTTGCTGGAATTACAATCTTTTGTTGAGCCTCATGTAACGGAAAAGTCTCCGATTACTATCACTTGAAAAGGCGAGCGTGCCCGCCGGACGGCCGGGAGAGCGAGGAGCCCCGAGGGTCCCAGGCCCGCGCGGTTCATTCACTCTCCAGCGTCTGCGGAGGTAACGCGGCACGCACCTGGGCGCGCGCGACGGCCCCAGTGCGCTGGCGCCAACCACGCGGCGGCGGTCCGGCGCGCCACCGGGAAGAAGTCAGACAAAGTCACTCTCAGGGCGCAGTGCAGGCCCACAGACGGGGGAGGTGTAAGTTCGGGCTCAGTGAAGAATCTCGACTGACTTACGCTGCCATCAGGGAATATTAAGGCGGTGGTTTCCTGGAATAACACGGGCCTATGATAGGAATTCGACGCAAGGAAGATTTATGGGAACACCGATTTGCAAGGCATTGTGGGAAAAAGGTACACAGGTAAACACGGCCGAGATCCCTGACCTGGAGTTGTTTATGATCCGGTGGGGAGATGAGGGAACCGAAACTACCCTCAAATTCCTACTCTGATTTGTAAAACAAGGCCTCTAAATTTGTGGTCCTCCAAAAATTTAAATCTCTCCTTCCCAGCTTCTTCTCCCACCAATCTCAACCAAAAATGAAATCTACATAGAAAAGAGAATAATCAAAATGTATTCTTGGAAAATCATTTGACTCTAGTTCTCCCCCCTCTCTCCACCCTCCTGTCCCCGCTTTTTTCCTCACTACCTAAACAGGCACACAACAAATTACACTTTTGGCATTTCCAGTTTGGAGCCCTGCAGCAATACTCACTGAAGAAGGTAATTTCATTCCTCAGGGATTCCAATCTGCAGTAAAGAGGTGGGCCCCCACCCCAGGTTCACCTCAGTCCCCAGGGCACTTGTAACTGATGTAACTGCATCCTGTCCAGGCTTAGAGTTAAAACAAACCCAGAGCCTAGCTAACTGTTCAATGCTGAACAACCCCCAACTCTTTCCAGCCACATAACTAGGTTTTTAATACTTCCACATGTCAGCCTTTGGCTTCTGAAAGCCAGGCCCAACCTGGAGGAGAAGACAACATTTCTTATCATCTAAGATGTAGAACATATTTTAAAGCCCCTAAGTGCTGCCAATTCACAATGCTGATGGGAGGCTAGGCAGGGCATTACAAAACACTTGGTCTTGGAAAAAGCACTTGACTAGGATTCCCAAGACCTGAGTTTCTAGTCCTGGCCAAGCCTCTTCATTACCCTATGACCTTAGAAGAAACCCTGGATTCTTTCTAAACCTCAGCTGTCAGACTGAGTAATAATTAATGCCCACCTCCACAGGGTCACTGAGGAGATGATGTGGAAATGTTCTAAAAATTATCATATTTTCAAAACTAAGAGTATATTCTTTAAAATGCACCCCTCCTTGCATCCCCCCCCCCCACATCAAGACTACAAAAGAAGTTAAATTGGGAACCGTCTCAATGAAGATCTTTTTAACAAGCCCTTCTTCACAACTAAGTATACTGGTGAAATGGTAAGTCTCTAAGTGTCCAGCTTTGGCACTGAAAATGAGATTACAAAGTGCTTTGCCAAATTATAACGTTTTATTTTTAATCTTTGGGCCACTTAATGAAGAAAGGGAATCACCACTCATTATCTCCCTTTCAGCTCCCTCTAGTATGGGGTAGTACATGAAATACTTTTTAATTAACCAGGTTGCACATAATATGATGGCAGTGGAGCTGGGACGAGTGTAGCCACACTCAATCCTGCAAAGTCAGCACTGAATGAACCAGGCAGAGTGAACACATGCAAGTATTAGAAAGGTTTGGACACTGGGGAATGGTTTAATAACCCCACATTTAATAACCCCATAGGGATCAGAGGTAAGAAATGGAAATCCATTTGGTGTGTTCGGACCAGGGAAGAATAGGACAGATCCATGATGGCCCATCTGACCACCTCCAGAGTTCAGCAATGGGGAGGAGGTAAAGGAAGGCCAGAGGTATTCATTCTTTTTTTCTTCAGTGTTTACTGCTCTGTATTTACAGTATTTAATGTATGCAAGGCACACTGCCAGGTGTTTTAGAGGATTCAAAAATGACCAGGTGTGTTGCTAGCCAAAGGAAATGGGACAAATGTGCAAACAGTAAAGTACCAAAAGAATACAGTAAGGGCCAGGGGAGGGCAGCTGTAAGAATTCAGAGGACAAGAAGGACACATTTGCCTTCTGGAGGAAGGGAGGTGGGAAGAACTCTAGGAGGGACTGGCATTTTGATCAGACCTTGAAACACATCAACAGGCTGGAACAAGGGAGAAGCCTCCTCTCAAGCAGCACAGTAAAAGCATGGACGCCCAGGAAACAGCACCAGCAAGTGCTGCAGTTTGGCTGGAGGATAAGGAACCGTCAGGCTGGGAGGAAAGCCCCGAAAAGCAAGTTAGAACTAAGATTGGTCTACAGCCACTGGAGACTTTTGAGCCAAGGGAGTAGATGGTGTGGGCTGGACTCGAGAGATGATTAATCTGGAAGTGGTATGTAAGAATGGGCAGAAAGGAGAGGAAATGAAGGCAGCAAGGTCAACGGGGTGGTTAGTGCAATAGTCCAGGTCAAAGGAGCAATCAAATGAAAAAGAATGGGCTGACGTAAAAGTTAATCCAAAGGACTTTGGTAACTAACTGTATGTGGGAGGATCAAAGGAAAGGGACAAAGAAGACTCTCGGGGTTTCAGAGCTGGCTAGAGGGGTGCAGGGGACAATTGCACATTTCCTTCTAGACAGGTGGAATCTGAGTTACCTGCAACACCACTGGGTGACATGTCTGGAGCAGTCAGGGATGTGGAACTAGAGCTCAAAACTGAAGATACAGTCCTGAGTGCAGAGGTGGGAGTTGAGATAGTTGTGGGGTTAAATCTAGGAAAGGAGGTAAGAGGCAAGGGGCTAAGCATGGAGCCCTGGGGGAGGCTTGGGTCTGGGAGGAAGAAGAAAAACCAGTGGAGATGCCAGGGAATTACAGAATGAAAATCTAAGGAGAGAGACTCAAAGAGGAAAGAGGGTAGATGGTCTTGAGTGCTGCAAAACAAACTAAAAAATAAAACTTAGAGAAGAGGCATTCAGTGTGCCAATTAGTCGGTCAATTGGGTTAATAAAAGCAAAGGCTAGGTTACAGGGAGTTAGAAAATGAGGAGAGAGGAGGAGGAAGAGGAAGAAGCTATGAAGATGAGACTAGTGAATGAGGGTTATCAGACTCGGGAAGATGTTCCAAGGCAGGGCCGAACTGAGCATGTCCTCTGTGCACAGGTTTCAGCCCTAAGTTGGCACGGATAGGAAAAGGTCAGTGGGAAAATGGCTCAAAGGTATGGATGGAACAAATCAAGTGCTGTGGTCTGACTCAAGTCCAGAGTCAGGGACTCAGGCTTACCCTAATTTCTGAGTGCCAAGGAGCTATGTAATCTTGAGCATGTTTCTCATGTTCCCTGGGCCTCTCAATCTTTGTCCACAAACCAAACAGTTTGGAATCTATGGTCACAAAATATTCCTTCTGGAATTTTTAGTATTAAATGTATTAGTGATTTGGGTTCACCTTTAGGTCCCAGTTCTAACTGCAGTCCCAGTTATCATCAATCTCCACATAAACTGAAAGGCCATATTAACCAGAACCATCATACTTGGTAGCTTACGGAATGCTTCCATATACATTTTCTCAAGTGACTAACCCTGTGAGGCAGGTGTGGTCTCCAGTTTGCAACCAAGGTTGAGGTTCACAGAAATACAGTGCCTTGCCCAGGGCCCCAGCTGCCAACACATGGACCCCAGATCCACCAAGTCAGCATGCTCCCCATCTCCCCACCTCTGCTGTTTCTCCTATATGCTCAGAGTATATCCAGCTTACTATGGGTTCCTAAGCTTTTCTGAAAAGTCACATAATAAGTGGTATCACGATTAACCTTAAACCTAAGCAGGCCTCTACACGAACCTCTACAACATTTAGTTTTGAGTCAGGATTAGGCACATGCTCTGCTAGTTCACACAGAGCTTGCTGCTTGCAGGGTTCTGTGGTTCTGAGTGGGCTTTATTAGGTCTTGTTTGGTTTTGTTCCTCTTCTCATACTTGGTGGACCTGTACACTAAGATTCTGTATGACTTAGCATGTGGCAAGGTAAGATTAAGCCTCTGTTTGTTCTAAGAGGCTTTACACAGTCTTGAGGGGAAAGATGGATGCTTTTCCTGCATTACAGCAAGCTTGAGTGGGTAAAACTTTAGATGTTCATTTCCTGAACATCCAGACACTATCAAGACTCAGTATGTCTGGGAGAGGATGTCCAAAATGTCAAAATGTGATGGGATTTGTTCACATTCAACCTTGGGATTTGAAAAACCAATCCAAGAGCTGGGAAAGAAGTGATGGGAACAGGGAGGGACAGAAAACAACAAAGTTTCACACAGGATGTGTTTTGCCAAATTCTCTGCTGCTTTCTACTGCCATCTCCACAACTGTCTTTCATTCTTCATCGGTGTCAAGTCCCTTGGGATTGGGTGACCACAGCCAGTTAATTACTCCTAAGCATTTCTTTATAGGAAACCAAAACAATGCTAAAATAATCCTCTTCCATCAGCATGGCCAGATAGAAAAGCGGCTCCAAACCATGCCACTGCATTTATGCTGCACTAGGCACTGGTTTATATTACGTTTCTGTCTCATCTCTCTAATTCTCTTTCTGTCTTACCTCTCTGGCCCACCCACTCCCTTCCTAGGAACCTCTTGCCCACCTCTCCCACTCTTGAATCCTTAACTGAGATCATTCTTTTCTTTCCACTAACGCCCAAAAAGCCTCCCACTCCCTAACTACTAGTTGCCACCTTCTTTTCTCCCTAAAACCTGCCTCTTAAAAACCTAGCCCTGTTTCAATGGAAATTTCCCCACTTACCAGAAAACTCAACCAACTAACCAAGCATACCACTATGAAATCCAGCAAAAAAACAAAAGACAGAAGAAATTATATGAAATCTCCTTTTCCCCGCAAAAGAACAATTTTCAAAAGCCCTACTGGCATAGCATATTTGACAATGGTATTTCTATGCCATTGCTACCTGCCTGCCACCTCTTTAGAACATCTCTTTTTTCCCCAATGGCACCTCCCACTCAAGGCCCATGGCCTGGGCAGCTGGAAGCAGTCAGGAGCACTTCCCCTTCCCTCACAACTCACACTATTCTTAGAAAACCATGGGTGAGAACAGTTCTCAACTTAGAGTACCGCCCATGTGAGCATCTGAATCATGGCTTGGACATGTGAAGCTACAGGAGAAAAGGTAGTTAAAAGCAGACCTGGGGCCGGGCATGGTGGCTCACGCCTGTAATCCCAGCACTTTGGGAGGCTGAGGCGGGCAGATCACGAGGTCAGGAATTGGAGACCATCCTGACCAACATGGTGAAACCCAGTCTCTACTGAAAATACAAAAATTAGCTGGGTGTGGTGGCGTGTGCCTGTAATCCCAGCTACTTAGGAGGCTGATTCAGGAAAATCGCTTGAACCAGGGAGGTTGAGGTTGCACTGAGCCGAGATCGCGCCACTGCACTCCAGCCTGGGTGACAGAGCGAAACTCCGTCTCCAAAAAAAAAAAAGCAGACCTGGGACCTACGAAGCTGGCTCTGCCACATTTTAATCTTGGTTCTCTATGCCTGAAAAGTTGGGATGCCAATAATGGAACCAACCTCATAGAGCTGTTTTATAAATTAAGGGAGATAAATGTCTACAAAGATACTATTATAGTACCGTCCTCATGGCTACAATTGCTAGGCTTTAAACTCCTTGTAGGATAAATTTCAAAAATTAATTCTGTCCCACTTTTGGCCATCTCTTACTTCACCAAGGAAGCTATCAGCTGCACAATGTTGCAGGTTTCATGTGGAATCACAGACCTTAGGCTGGGAACACAAGACCAAGGCTGGGAACCACTCCTCTGGATTTTTGGAGAGGGGCGTTTCTCAGTGGCAGGACCAGTCCTCCCTCTGGGATGTACTGACACACTCCATTCCCTTCTCTTTAACTCAGCCCATCATGCACTGGGAAAGGCATACTCAGAATCACATTTTATAGCAGTGACACCTCAGAGATAACCAGAACACAATACTTACTATGAAACAAGTTACAGAAGTCCTATATTTTAGAAAAGCCAATGTTTATTTGAGGTGGGACTATCAGATTTGAAACTTCAGGACTCAAAATAACTAGAAAAAAAATTAAAGAGAGGACAAAAGGTATTTTTCTATCCATAGCAATATACTATCTCTGTTCCGTGAAGGATATGGATGGTTCTTTATCCCTCTCTTTACACCTGTCCCCTATTTCCCCCCACACCCATAAAACCATCTAAGTATGCAGCCGAATCTGAAATACCAGGGCAAAGCTGGTTTCCATTTATATCCTTTCTGTTTGTTGCCTAACTGGTCATATCAGACCTGAATACAAAACACCTGAGATCACTGTTGAGCAGGAGAAAAACAGCAAGTTACACTGGAAACAAGCACCCAAGGTCCTGGGGAAGGAATGTAGTTTATTGAATCTTCTACCCCAGCCAAACCTTTCTGCATTCTTATCGTGTCTGTTATCTACACATGCAAAGCTTCCCTGCACAGACAAAAGAATGCCCTGGTCCAGAGGCCCCGGCTTTGGCAAACAGGTGTTGCTATGCCTGTGAATGTAACAGTAGCCAGAGTCAGGGCTGGGCTCCTCTGCTGCAGGTAGAGTAGTTTAAAGGAAAATAACATCTAAGGAATGCAGTTGGGGCCAGGCCTGCTCTAGCCCAGAGTTCTTCGTTCTGCTTTTCACCTCCAACATCGAAGGAAACAGTTGACACACACACAGGTGTTCACAGCCATCAAGCCAGAGTTTTACCACAGTGATATGGGGCAGTGAGAAGATACTGTTCCCTGGGTAGCAGAGCTCATGGGAAAGAAATGGGTAAGGAATAAAGACAAATCTATTCTTTGTGAAAACAGGACTCTGGGCCCTGCCCTCAAGTATATTCACACCCATATTACCTTTTCCAGGAGCTCTGAAGAGAAAATGTGAAAAGGGCTGGTAAGACAGGCACCTGGAGAGGGAAGGAGAAAAGAGAAAGGTGGGGGGCATGCAAATCTCATCATCAAGACATACTCCTCCTCTACAGAGAACCAAAGTCAACTCATCCGATACGTTCTCAGCCCCAACCATGGGCACAGGCTATTGGAGGGACTCATGACATGGGGAGAAGTGATTTCGTCTCTGCAGGGACTTTTAACCTAGCTGAGGAAATCAGACACACTAGGACACACACATACACAAACACAAGGGTGTAACACATAACAAATAACAGGTTAGTGACAGTACCAGCTATTGATAGTTACAGTAAGTACCATTCTAAATTAAGCAACAACTAAATTTCTCTACTTGGCTGAGAAAATATCAGAGCAGAGCAGGATTTCTTCCACACAAACACTCTGTTCCTATTCCATCTTACCTGTGCAATTTTAATGTTGCTTCTAACCAAATCCCTGCTGACGTGTGCCATTCTAACATGAGAGTGTAGGTAGTGTAACTGGGGGTGTGAGGTGTGTTTCTTGCTCTTTGAAAAACAGGTCCCGATTACCCAGTTGCAGGGATATGGAACAACGTGTGCAGCCCTGGCGTGTTAAAATGTGAAATATTTTAAGGGTGCAGTCATTTCTTCCTCCTCAGCACCTGAGCTTCTGCTGATCTCTCACTGAGATAGCACAGCCTCCCTGCATAAGACTTTGCTAGGCAGCCATTGCTGGGCACAGGCCCTGAATAATTCATAGACAACCCAGTCACTTAGGAGCGCCAAGGCCCGCCAGCTGCCTAGTAAGTAGGAGGCAGGCTCCAGACTTACTGTAAAATAATTAAATACTATAGCTACCTCTGAGACCTTTACAGACACCATAAAACACCCTTCCCTCTTTTCTTTATCTCCCCATTTTAAACCAGGTAATTTCTGGCAGGATCAAAGTACACCTGACTTTTACTGTAAGGAAGATAAGTCCCAAGGGGTGAGGAGAAAGTGATGTCCTCAAACAAGTGCATGACCAGGATGGCATTCCTATGCTCAGGCTACTGAGATGGCACAGGCAAAGACCAGATACTGTGCCTGACACAAGACAGATGCTCAATAAATGTCTGTCCCCATCTCTTCCTCCTAACTGTCCCCTCTGCTCCAACCAAACTGATCAGTGCCCCACCTGTCTTGGGCTTTCCATGCCTCTGCTCTTGGCACTCCCCTCACCTCTTCGTCCCAAGTCCACTCATCCTTGAAGCCCAGCTCAAAGCCTTCCCTCCTCTAGGAAGGCTTCCCAGATTACTCAGCTGGGATGATGGCTCCTTCCTAGAAACAGTACACCAGCACTGTCAGCCTCCCTCATCCAGTACATATCATACACTCTATGAGAGCATTGCTTATCTCTTCTTGTGTACCAGTCTTATCTGCTTAATTAAAATAATGGAAAGTGCACCAGACACAGACTCAAGAGAAGTGAAGAGCACACTCCATTCTCAGCTTTTAACACTGACTGGCTATGTGACCATGAGCCGTTCGCTTGGCTTTTCCAACGTTTCCCCTAAAACCAAAGGATCAGAAATAGAAAATCGCTAAAAACTGGTATATACATACAACAGAATCTTACTTAAAAGCAAAGAAATCCTGTCATATGCTGCAGTATGGAGGACATAATGCTCTTGGAAAATATTATACGCTGTTTTAGGACAGATACAAGTCTTTTTTTTTTTTTCTTTTTTTGAGACAGTTTCACTCTTATTGCCCAGGCTAGAGTGCAACGGCACGATCTTGGCTCACCGCAGCCTCTGCCTCCAGGGTTCAAACGATTCTCCTGCTTCAGCTTTCCGAGTAGCTGGGATTACAGGAACATGCCACCATGCCCGGCTAATTTTTGTATTTTTTTTACAGACAGGGTTTCACCATGTTGGCCAGGCTTCTGACCTCAAGTGATCCACCCTTCTCAGCCTCCCAAAGTGCTGGGATTACAGGCGTGAGCTGCCGCGACTGGCCAAATGCAAGTCTTACAGAACCTTCACCCTATACCCCCAGCCCAGTTCTTTAAGGAACAGTTCAAAATGATTTAGCCATTTCTGAAACCTGAACACTGATGAAACTCTGTGAGGGAGATAGCACCATATGGTAAATCACAAAGCCTAGGTAACACCCCCTCATCCATACCTTAATCCTTCACAGTTAGAAGATGATAGCTAAAAGTCCTAACAAGTGTCAGAAGTTCCTTTTAAAACTTCCTCTATCTAAGCCAACTATCTCATTTATAGTAAGAAAAATGAGAAATGAGGCACAGAGCCATGTGCCCAGAGTTACAAAGCAAGCTACTGGCATGCTGGTGATTAGAAAGCAGGCCTTCTGAATTCCTGCTGCCATTTCTAGAGCAAATCTGAAGGTAGAGAAAGCTAAGGACAAAGGAAATAGCATGCATTTCTCATGCCAGTCAATGAAGTGGGCCCAGGGTTTGGAATCAGGGAAAACTCACTGCCTTCCAGCATCCAACACAAAGGTGGAGCCAAAAGGCCTGCCCTGAGTGCTAGATGAGTGATATCTTTTTATGTTCTCTGATGTCCAACTTGCACCAGCTCAGAGAGAATGACAGCCCAGGATATGGTACAAGCACAGCTTCCATCTCATCCTTCCAGCCCAGTGTAGAACCATACACAAAGCTGGCCTCAGCAAATTTTGTTGTTTAAAAATCCTTTTTCTCAGTTTTATACATTGACCTTTCCTTTATTATTCTTATGGTGTCCTAAGGGAACAGCCTACTCAGGAGGCATTTTTAAAAAATACCTGACAAATGGATTTATTCATCACAACTAGAATTTTAATGACAGGTGAAGAAAGAAGAGAAGGACTAAGCTCTTTTCTAATACCTGCCAAGCTCACCTGTAACTCTCTCTCCACTCACCTCTTTTCATTACTATTTTTATTACCAACACCTTAATCACCATTATCCTTTTAACTACCATTTACCAAGAAAAACACAACTTGAGACCATGTTGGTGCCTTTTTCCCATTATACCATATTTTGATAACATTCTAAAAGCTTCAGTAAAGGATGTGGAGAAATTGGAACCCTTGTATGCTGTTGGTAGGAATGTAAATGGTGCAGCTGCTGTGGGAAATAGTATGGAGGTTCTGCAAAAAATTAAAAATATAACTACCATATGGTCCAGCCATCCCCCTTCTGGATATATATCCAAAAGAATTGAAAGCAGGATCTCAAAGAGACACTTGCATTCCTATGTTCATTGCAGTATCATTCACAATAGCAAGAGGTGAAAGCAACTCTAATGTCCATCAGTGGATGAATGGATAAACACAATGTGGTATACACATAGAATATTACTTAAAAAGAAGAAAATTTCTGTCATATGCTACAATATGGACGAAGCTTGAGGACATCATGTTAAATGAAATAAGCCAGTTGGAAAAAAAAACAAATACTCATAATTCCACTTACATGAAGTATCTAGAGTTAAACTCATGGAAAGAGAAAGTAGACTGGTGGTTGCCAGGAGCTGGGGGAAGGCAAACGTGGTTATTGTTTAATGGGTGTAGAGTTTCAGTTTTTCAAAATGAAAAGGGTCTAGAGATCTGATTGCACAACAATGTGAACACAGTTAACTCTACTGAAGTTACATTTAAAATTGGTTAACATGGTAAACCTTATGTGTGTGTGGGTTTTTTTTAACCACAATTAAAAATGAATTTTAAAAACATACTTCAGTAAAGACAAGGAATGCACCACTGGGCAGGGGAAGAAACAGCAGCTCTAAAGCCACATGATCCCCACCTATGACGTTGAAGCTCAAACCAAACATTCTCAAATGCTGACAACCAACACATTGATCTCTCCAAGTCCTATCTTCCACCCTTAGGAAAAAAGATATTTACTCAGAATCCTGCCAACTCTCATTTTTACAACAAAAGGCCTCATTAATTAGTTACTGCCTCCCAGCTTCACATTTGTGTGCAGTGCAGTAGAGTTTATCAGAGTTTATCCATTTCCCACAGAGTTGTCACTACAGTCAGACCTCATGATCTCGACAAACCCAACCTTCATGAAATTGTTCAAAAACTTTATTTTTCAGTCAGCATCTTTGAGATTGAGTCCTCAAAACACAGGGGAAATAAATTGGTAGTTTAGAAATAGTAGGAACGCATCATATTCAAGCAGGCAGGTACACATTTATACAACTTAGGAGTGTGTGTATGCACATATACAGGAGAATGCCTACATGTAAACAGATCACTTTAACAGACACCAGACAAGTTCTTCTTACTCCGAAGGTTTTGTGATACCCCCATCATCAACTATCCTGAAACACTTAGACTTGCCCAGCCAGCTAAAGAATACTGATATCCTGTCAATGTGGGTGCATACATAGTTTGCTGTTACAAATAATTTTCTCATAATAAGGGCTTAGGAAGCAACAGACCAAGGTTCTTACTGATCAAAAAATTGTCCTTGTAGTTGGCCTATTAGAGATCATGGAAGGGCAAACGGCAAAAATCATTACACAGGAAAGAGGTCTGTAATTTGTAGTGATTATAATCAAAGTTACACTAGTTCTTGTTAATAACACTCTACAAGAGCCTGCAGTTCTGACTCATCAAACATAAAACATTATCAAAAATTAACATGAGACTAGGTCTTGAGTCAGAGTCACGGGGCATTATTTCCTGGAGAAGGACAAAGGTTGCTATCATCCCTATACCAATACACACTCTGTGTCTTACTGTGTACACAGAAACCACCAGGAAAAGACGCCAAAACTTACCTTGGTAACAACGGCCCATTAGCGTGCTAACTCCTTAAGAGCATATACATAATCTTAGAGGTCTGAGGGCCCTCAGAATCCATCCAGCTCACCCCCTTGTTTTTCAGATAAGGACACTGAGACAGAGAGGCTGGATGGAGTTCTCTAAAGTCAAGCTGGAAAAGCCCAGTGGACTCCCAGAGCTCCTGATTGCAGTAACAGTACTGACAGTGCCCCTACCCACCACCATCTGAATCCATTTTTGTACATGCGATCAAAAAGCTTTGTTATCTAAAAATAGTTTTGCTAGATTTTAATGTCCATCTGCCAGCTTTTTCTAATGGTAGGTTGGCGATGGAATAGTAGGCATGTTAAATAAAGCACTCAGCTAGTATCTATCACTTAGTGGGGTCTCTGGGTACCTTTGCTTATTTAACTTCATCCTTCCTTAAATAAAAGTTTACTCCTTTTCTTTCTTTCTTTTCTTTTCTTTTTTTTTTTTTTTTGAGATGGGGTCTCGCTCTGTTGCCTAGGCTGGAATGCAGTGGCATGATCTCGGCTCACTGCAAGCTCCACCTCCTAGGTTCACGCCATCCTGCCTCGGCCTCCCAAGTAGCTGGGACTACAGGTGCCCACCACCAAGCCCAGCTAATTTTTTGTGTTTTTAGTAGAGACGGGGTTTCACCATGTTAGCCAGGATGGTCTCAATCTTCTGACATCGTGATCTGCCCACCTCAGCTTCCCAAAGTGCTGGGATTACAGGCGTGAGCCACCAAGCCTGGCCAAGTTTACTCCTTTTCATATATACCCAGTAATGGAATTGCTGGGTCAAACGGTATTTCTAGTTCTAGATCCTTGAGATATCACCACACTGTTTTCCACAATGGTTGAATTAATTTATATTCCCACCAACAGGGTACAGGGCATATACCCAAAGTATTATAAATCATTCTACTGTAAAGACACATGAACACGTATGTTTATTGTGGCACTGTTCACAATAACAAAGACTTGGAACCAACCCAAATGCCCATCAGTGAGAGACTGGATAAAGAAAATGTGGCTCATATACACCATGGAATACTGCAGCCATAAAAAAGGGTGAGTTCATGTCCTTTGCAGGGACATGGATGAAGCTGGAAACCATCATTCTAAGCAAACTATCACAAGGACAGAAAACCAAACACCACATGTTCTCACTCATAGGTGGGACTTGAACAATGGGAACACTTGGACACAGAGCGGGGAACATCACACTCTGGGGTCTGTCGGGGAGTGGGGGGCTGGTGGAGGGACAGTATTAGGAGAAATACCTAATGTAAATGATGAGCTGATGGGTGCAGCAAACCAACATGGCATGTGTATACATATGTAACAAACCTGCACGTTGTGCACATGTACCCTAGAACTTAAAGTATAATAAAAAATAAAAATAAAAAAAAATGAAAGTTTACTCCTTTTCTAAAACTTTGTTCAAGTTTGTTTGTATAGCTTACCAAAAATCCTAGATAAAATGTATCTAGGATACATTTTATATCTCTGTATCTTAACATTCATATTGCCATATCTTTTTGGTGTAGTATTTAGTACAAATAAATGTTTGACATTTTTAATAGGTCACTTAGGCCTCCTGTTTTAAATTGGTCATGTGGATCACTTGTGCTTGACAGTCAGAAACAAATGGACAAAAACGACCCTGTAAACGTATCTGATTCTCAACTCTAAACCTTTTTGTTAAGTTTATGCAAGGTCTGGCTCTTCAGGGAAAGGTTTAATAAGTTCAATCACCACTCTGATGTCACAAATGAGACACTTGAGGTATCTCAAAGTCTTACTCATAATTTTCTAATATGGAATAATTGTAGGGAGACGTACAAGTTTTCCCCCCATTAATTAAAGGGTATTCAGAGCCCTATAAATACTTACATGAAGGAAGGCAATTTCCAAGAAGGTTGGAAAAGGCAGGTCAAAGATAGGCATCAGAAGCTTTCAATTACTGCCCTGGAACCCAGAAGACTCTGATTTATATTACCACTAGAGCAAGCTGGGGTAAACAACAACCTGATTCAGAAAATCTCAGACTGAAATCTGTAACATGGGGGATAATGCTTTCCAAAGACTATTAGTATTATAGTAATGTTCTATAATGTCCTCCAAGATGAAAGTGATACACACATTTTAAGTATTATAAATAATCCTCCTGGAAATTTAGTAGTATTTCTTCTTCATTATCCCTTTATACCAAACTACAGCTGTCTCAACAAGAGGAACAGAGCACTAAAGCTAACTAACCCCCATGAAGGACCAACCCTCTTCCGGTAAGAGCCAGACTGTCTGACTTGGATTTTTCTACACTGACCATGTCTCTCTTCCTCCAAAGAACATGCATCTCCCAATCCCATCTGCCTCTCCCTCCAACCTCAGTCATTTGTTTTTGGGGTGGGAGGGGGGACCAATTTATCAAAAGTTTAAAATATTTTTATTGTATTTTTCCATTAAATCATTCTCTCAATAAATGTTTAGGATTACGCAGGATCATTTTAATGTGCACTGAGTGTGAATCTGAAACAGGAAAGTACAGTGAGAGAAGATACAAATGCAAAGACCATATTAATTTTTTAAATTAAAAAAAAAAGTCTTTTTCAGTGTTTTTCCTGCTTCCCAGGAGAAGGACTGAGAGTCACAAATGCCCTCTAAACTTCATAGCAAACAAAACCACAGGCCCCCAGTGTCGTCAGGCCATTAGAACATGTGCCCTTTGAATGTTCCTGACTCCTCCTTGGCTTCTCCTCATCTTCCCTTGCATGAATGAAGTATTTCTCAATATGGAAGGCCTCTTTGCAGGGAGGAAACAGGAGTCCTCCCTTCAAAAGATTTATTTCCATAATGAAATGTTATAATTAACACTTCACATGCACATTCACTGTGTGCACACACCGAGCTAGGCATCTTCCACATTAAGTTCCCACAACAATCCCATAAGGTGGATATTATCCTCATCCTAAAAGAGTCACTTGCCCACCATCGCATAGCTAGTAGGCGACAGAGCAGGGACCTCATGTGGGACCCCAGGCCTCTGAAGCCATCCTTCCTTCCTTCCTCAGCATCACCCCCGAGATTGACAGTCCTGGATAACTGAATCCAAACCCAGGAACACTCAGGTGCTCCAGCCGTGGGAGGACCTCCAAAGTGTATTCAGACAGGCAGACCGAGAGAGCCTCAGGGCCTGTACAGTTTCCAAAGGCTGGACAGAATACGGACAAATATGAGCTAAGAAAAACATAATCCTAAAAACTAGAGGCCACATGATAAGGGGGGGAAACATTCTAAGCAGTGGCCTGCCTTGCAGATTTGTGACCAAAATACCTCACGACCCTCATCTATCCCAAGCATCCAACATCCAGAGGCTTCATAGAACCCAAACCAGATTCCTCTTCCTTCCTCTTCCCTTTCCCATCCCCTTGGAGAGCATGTCCTAGGGAGTCTAATTCAACACTTGAAAAGGCCCTGCTTTCTCAAGCCCTCAGCCACAATCTCAGCTTCAGGGCCTTGTTTCTTCCCTGGAAGAACACAACAGTCCCCTAAAATGGTGTTCCTCCCTCCAAC
Source organism: Chlorocebus sabaeus (assembly GCF_047675955.1). NCBI lineage: Eukaryota > Metazoa > Chordata > Mammalia > Primates > Cercopithecidae > Chlorocebus > Chlorocebus sabaeus. The sequence goes on along the minus strand of NC_132917.1, from coordinate 54,439,298 downwards.
TCCCCTCCTCCCTGTGCCTTCCTTCGCAGTGTCCCCAGAGGGATCCTTCTGAGACAAATTCCGCATCAGTGGTTCTCAGGGGCAGTCACAAGGGCCTTGAGCCTAGGGGAGGGTCCTCTGCCGCTTCTAGCGTAACTCCAAGTTGGTAGTTTTACATATTGAGATTAACAAACAGTTTTCTATTTGAAAATAAAAATTCTCCTGAGCTAGATTCTGGAAACCACTGGCCTACAGGATAAAGGCTAAACTCTTTGGCACCACGGCCCTCCTTGTCCACTCCTATAGTCCTACCTTGAGCTCCTTCTGCAGCTCTTCCCGTGGCTCCTCGACACAGCCAGGCACATTCAGGCCATTCATGGCACCACTTGCTTGGCCTGAAATCCCTTTCGTCTACTGACATCAACTCTCCTCGGTGAAAACTGAAAATCTTTTCTGTTGACCACAGACTTCTTTTCACTTAATCACCTAACTATTTCTACCACTGATCACAGCGCCTGGCACATAGTAAGTACTCAAATATTTCACTCATTCATTCACTAATAAATGAATGAAGCAAAATCAGTAAGCACTCATTCTAATAAAGCTTAAAAATAAAGAGATCACTTAGGTGTACTTTGAAATGTACCTAACTACCACAGGGTATTCCAACACCATGTAATAAAATTGAATTAATAGATCAATACTAGCATTTTAAAAAATGGAATAGAATAGAAAGTATCAGAGCATCTCATGTGGTGCATGTAAACACTACTTCGTGAAATTTAAATGTGTGTGGATACACACAAATACACTTGTAAACATACATTTATGTGTATGTATATTCTCAAATATACACACATTTATGTGTGTACTATGTTGCCATATAAAATATATTTCTTACTGATAGGGTTGAAAATTGTTTCTTTCAAAATCACAAGTCAGTTATAGGTTACATCTCCATGAGTACTCTGAAGTCATCCATTCAGTTTTTCAAAACATAGAAACATCATCATCCATCATAAAATTCAGTTCGGACAATAATTGTGTTGTGTGTGTCAATTAAAATGGCTCCCTGAATGTGAGGGAGTTAAAAAGAAAATCCACATGTGGGCATGCCTGAAGATTATGACTGATTAAATGAATGCACAAAGAAAGCTGCACGGGAACACCTGTTAATTCAGTGTGAGGGGTTTTAGGTTTCACATTAGTATCAAGTGCATCCTCCAGCCTCGCCTCTCCGCCATCCTGTATTTCTCAAGGCAGTCTTGAATGCCTCTACATTATTTACAAGCATCCATACTAACACTGGCCTTCCTTCAAATGCTTGGAGACAATAATTATAATTTCACGGACAGTGTGTGTAGGGGACCAGGGCAAACGCTAGAGGCACACACAAATCCTCTGCAGTTCCAGGTATAAAAGTGTGTATGTTCACAGTAGAGACATGTAACGGGGCTAATAGATTTGGTCTGTAGGTTTACTTCTCCAAAATCAGCACATAAAACAGCTTTGGGACTGTCAATCCATGGAACTGTCAAATATATGTCCCTGGCTAAAGAAAAAGGTAAAAGCTAACCGGAGAGCCACACTGGCCAAATAACATACTGCTAGTGCCATGGATTTAGGAAGTTACTGGATTGTTTTTGTTGTTAGTAACCACAGGAAAAAAGGCTTAAATTACACATCAGTTAAAATGACGATAACATTCTCCTCCACTTGTGCTCTAGAGTGAGGGGCAGATGAATGGCCTTTGGTGTTGCAGCAAAATAGAGGTAATCTATATACAAACTACTACAATTTTAACATTCCATTCCCTATCTTGCTTGGTCACTATAGTCACCTAATACTCTATGTCCTTGTCACAATACAGTACTCCAGGAAAACCGTGGCCAACATCTGGAAAAAAGAACCATGAAATTCTCAAACTCCAACTGCTAACATCTACTCCAGGCTAATGATGACACAGAAAAACACAGGCAAACTTCAGGCCAACCTTGGGGAGATAGTTTCTTCAGAGATGCCCTCTACTGAGCATCCCTGATATCCAAGGAACATGGAAGGTAAAGAGACAAAGGTGGAAGAGCTCCAGACACATCCTAGCAAACAATGCCTTAAATTTCCCAAACCATTTCTACCAAGTTAACACTGCAGCACGTTAACCTCATACAGATACTACTAGAATGAAAATCTAAGACAAATACTCTGGTAGGAGAAAGATTAAACTCCAGAATTCTATCAATCAGCTGGTCTTATTTCTGTTTATTACCAGAAAAGAAAAATTTGTCTTAGTTCAGACTGCTAAAACAGAATACCATAGACTGGGAGATGAATTGACAACCATTTCTCTCTCACAGTTCTGGAGGCTGGAAGTCGGGGTGCCAGCATGGTCAGGTTCTTGGTGAAGGACTTCCTCCTGGTTTACATACAGCCATCCTCTCAGATTCTCACATGGTAGAGAGAAAGATCATTTCCCATGTCTACTTTATAAGGGCACTAATCCCATTCATGAGGGCTCCACTTTCACGACCTAATTACCCTCCAAAGATCCCACCTCCTAACACCCTCATGTTGTGGGTTAAGATTTTACCATATGAATCTGAGTGGGAGGACATAGTCAGCCCATAATAATGTTTTCAAGAAGGTACACAGAGTCCATGCACAGTGGCTCACACCTGTCATCCCAGCACTCTGGGAAGCTGAGGTGGGCTGATTTCTTGAGCCCAGGAGTTCAAGACCAGCCTGGACAACATGGCCAAACTTTGTCTCCACCAAACAAATATAAAAATTAGCTGGGCATGGTGGTGTGTGCCTGCAGTCCCAGCTACTTGTGAGGCTGAGGTGGGAAGATGGCTTGGGTACGGAAGGTGGAGGTTGCAATGAGCCAAAATCGCACTACTGCACTCCAGCCTGGGTGACAGAGCAAGACCTTGTCTCAAAAAAAAAAAAAAAAAAAAGCACACAGAAAATATCTCAAAAGATACACAGAAAATATCTCAAAAGATACACATCAAACTTTTAAGAGGAATTATCTTTAGGGAGAAAGATGGGAAAGGGTTTGGGGAAGGAGAAACATTTATTGTCCACTTCTGTAGTGTTTGAACTTTTTTTTTTTTGCAATGCATGCATTGTAATGTACAAAGTAACACATTATTTTATAATGCATTTTAATGTAAAATTATTAAACACAAAGAACTCTTTAATAGGTATCACAAAAATTAGGCAGAAATTTTCCCCAGATGAAGTGATAATTAATAGCTCTGACCATGAATGAGTTCTTCAGTCTGACCAGCACTCAATAAAAAGCAGAGGTGCATTCAGACTTAGGTGAGGTGCTGTAGGGAATGTGGAAACAAATGTTACCATTGTCACTGTCTTCAAGGAATTTAGTCATCAGCTGGAGGGAGATTATGGATACACCCACCTGAGTACACACATGACTCTAATAAGACACAGAGAATACGGGGTACAGAATAGCAAGGGCCAAGGAAGTTTCTTGAAGAGAAAAGGTTACTGTGAACCATACAGGCAAGAGGGCTCCCAGCCAGGGCCGGAGCTCAGAGTGGAGGCAGTGGGGACAGCTTCGGCTTCCTGCAAACTTAGAGTGAACCAATAGGTAAACATGCAACACAAGGAAGGGCTGAGACTCCGCAAATGGCCCAGCATTTCTGACTTCAGTCCATCTGCTTCTTAGGATGCCTAAAGACACAATCTTGTGACTAATAAGGCAACTTCACATACATGGTCAAAAAGTCTAAGGCATCTGCAGAAATTTAAACCTGAATGGCAAAATTCTTATCAGCCTCACCCAGTAACAGGTACCCATCACTGAATTATGTCATTATCTGAGAGTTCTGAAAATTCAGAGGCTTGCAGCAAAGAAGTCAAAATTTAGAGCTCAGCAAATTCCTTTGAAGATTAACTAATAAAAATACAGAAGAAATAAGAATTGTAGAAAACAGATGTATTTCTCAACCAGAGGATGAAAAGGCTAAGATTCAGGTTTTCGGGAAGTATCACAACATTTTTTACATAAATTCATTGCTTACTTTATACACATTGTCTGTTTCCCCAAAAGAGGTTACATGTGAGTAAGGAACGTGTATTAATAGAGTAATTATGTCACTGTACGGCTAAAGAATCTAGAATGGCACTCTAGTACCAAGCACCTGTCATGCTTTCACAGTAATGCTTGGTTCTCGAGAATCCAAAAAAGCAAGCTTGGGATAGACTGTTTCCAAGTTACAACATCAAGCACACATATTCACAAGATAATAACTTCAGTGCAAACGAAACACCATATTAAAGGCATATTCTAAAGACTGAAATGCTAATGTTTCTCTTTGTTAATTTTGTTTATTCAAAAATCTCAAAAGAAACTGTCTATTATTGGACTCCCTTTTTTTTTTAAAGTAAGCAACCAATGGTAAACATCACCTTGCATTTTATAAAATGTCTTTATGATGTTCTGAATCAAGAACATCAGTCTATCTGAAAATGTGTTGTAAACATTCATTGTTACTTACTGCCATCTTCCCAGCAACCTTTCCCCTTTGGGGAAACAGCTCCATGTGGTTCCAGGGAGAGATACCATGCTCTTACATCCCTCCACACTCCACACTCCACACTCCAGTTCACTGCTCTAGACATTTGAGTAAAGCCTGGTAAATTACAGCCTTTCTCCCAAACACCCCTAATATTTCCAACTGGAACCAGAAAAAATGGAAGGTGGTGGAGAGTGAAGCCCAGGAGCAGAGGGCAGCCATGTTTCCTGTCATCTAGAAGACTACCTACAAGGGGCGGAGACAGAAGCCCACTTACACAAGGTTGCTAACAACAAGAGACAGAGAGATGAAAAGCCTTAATTTCTGCTGTCCCAGGGGCCCTTCACTCTTTCTTCAGATTGGCTATTTAGCCCTTCCCTTGATCATCCAAGATACTCTATTCTCTTCCTCCCAAAGTCCTAACATAAAATGCCTTCCTCCACCCCACCACAAATTCTTCTGCATTAGGCATGCCAATGATATCCTCCAACTGCCAGTCAGAGGACCTCTGAGCTGTGGATGGATGGAGCTGATGTGTTCCGTACATATGGCTTCCAGCTCCTCACCAATGTTTGGGGACACCTCTTCTGAAGGCAGCCATTCTAAGAATCCAGTTGGCCATGACCTGGTATAAAGGGATCTTCCAGGTCAATCAGAACCCCATCTCCATACCCAGCCTTACAGACATCTGAAATAGAGGAAATAAGGATATTCGGTCATTTAGCAATGAGGACAAAAGACAAAGGATAGGCAAGAGCTGGGGTTGGAACGACAGTATGCCAAAGCCACATGTGAGCTGAGTCAAGGAGGACCAGATACTAAGTAGAGGGTTCCAATGAATGAGGCACATGGCCCATTAGAAATATAAGTAACGCCTCCAGCCCCACAGCAGCCACTGTCACATAGATTTTTCAGGGCTCATTTGCATGAAACTTTGTAATAACTCTCTTGTATGTATGTATTTATTTTTTAAAGACAGGGTCTTGTTCTGTCGCCTAGTCTGAAGTGCAGTGGCACAATCATGGCTCACTTGTAGCCTCAGCCTCCTGGGCTGAAGCAATCCTCCCACCTCAGCCTCACATGTAGCTGGGACTATAGGTGTGCACCACTGTGTCCAGCTATTTTTTTTTTTACTTTTTGGAGACACAAGGTCTCACTATGTTGGCCAGGCTGGTCTTGAACTCCTGGACTCAAACAATCCTCCCACCTCAGCCTCCCAAAGTGCTGGGATAATAGGTATGAGCCACAGCTCCCGGCTTCTCCTTCTTTTACCCCCATCTCCACCACACACCTCTCTTTGTTGTTCAGAGAACTCAAGTGAATCTGTATTCCTTACAACGAGAAGGACCTAACCAAAAATAATTCTCTATGAATGATTGTTTTCACAGAAGTCAATCATTACACATATACCAAATATTTAGCTCTGCTGTTATCTGGACCCCTGTCCACTGGATTACTATTGAATATGATCATGTCAAAAGTACTGGTGAATTTGCAGCTTAATAATCAAAACTATCTTCTTTAATTGACTTGGTATCAAAAATCAAATGCAACTTAAGAAACTATTTAACATCTACCTAGCATCAATTTTCTCTCCTAATTAGAAAATTAAATTGAATGGTATCACTGAAGATGGAGGTTAAATAAAATTCTAGATAGCTGCGTTGCATTGTTAAATTTAAAAATATACTTTGCATCATTTTCAGTTTGCTTTTATCATGGGGCATGTTTTATTTTTAAAGTATACAGAACTTTACAAATGCATTATATATAAATTAAATTTCTACCTTTTATCATCCTATAATAGAACTTTCTCACAGGTCCACTTTGGTAGAAAACTGCCGAAGGGGTTAACTGTGGAAGTGAATTTAACAATGGCAACAAATAGAACCATCTGAGACACCAAACACCCATCAATAGGCCCTTATGATGACATTTGGGGAAATGAAAAACTTCCTAAGTCTACAGTACTTTTTTTTTTTTTTTTCTGTGACAGAGTCTTGCTCTTGTCACCCAGCGAGGCTGGAATGCAATGGTTTGATCTCGGCTCACCGCAACCTCCGCCTCCCGGGTTCAAGTGATTCTCCTGTCTCAGGCTCCGGAGTAGCTGGGATTACAGGTGTGTAGCACCACATCTGGCTAATTTTGTATTTTTAGTAGAGATGGGTTTTCACCATGTTGGCCAGGCTATTCTTGAACTCCTGACCTCAGGTGATCCACTTGCCTCGGCCTCCCAAAGTGCTGGGATTACAGGTGTGAGCCACTGCGCCCGGCCTACAGTAGTTTCTGATGCCTACAACAGTTCTGCCATCTGTTTCCAGACAACCACCAAATAAAAATCACAGCACTATGGTGTTGGTAGCTTTTACAGAGTATTTTCTGCTCTTTCTCTCTAATCTACCACTATTACTTATCTAAGAGAGCAGACAGAAATAAGGTACTGATACGTGCTACAGCACAGATGAAACTTGAAAACGTTTTGTTAAGTGAAAGAAGTTAGACACAAAAAGGCCACAGATTACATGATTTAATTTTTAGGAAATGTTCAGAAAAGGCAAATCCATAGGGTCTGAATGTAGACTAATAGTTGCCTGGCGCTGGGGGAAAGGAAAATGGGAAGTAACTGCTAATGTACCTGGGATTTCTTTGGGGAGTAATAAAAATGCTCTGGAATTAGACAGTGCTAATTGTCACATAACTCTGAGTATATTTTAAAAACTGCTAAATGGTATACTTCAAATGGGGTATATTTTACAGTATGTAAATTGTACTTCAATAAAGCTGATATGTGTGTGAGAGAGAGAGAACACACATGCAGACAGAGTCAGGAAAAGGATAAGAAGGCAGAAAGGTCACATACATTTTTCCTCTTTTGCTTACACAGGCAGTCCCCAAATAAAGAGCAATTGTATTCCTTAAATTCAGTCATAAATCAACTCTCAATTCTATGAGATTTTTTCACAGAAGAATGGAGCGCCTCAAAAGTAAGTGACTGACTTAGGGAAAGAATTCTGGTGGGGTGGAGAGAATGAGGAGTTTAGACAAAGGCTAGCGGTGGAACAGGAGACAAAAAGAGGAATGAGGATCAAGAGAGGTTCGTTCTCTGAAGTGACTGAGGAAGCAGAACCTGGGCTCCCAAAGAGTGAGGGGCAGGAATGCGGGCTGGGCCAGGAAGGGGGATGACTGCGTGGTGAATAGTCAGAAACTCTGGGAGCCTGAGGCTTCCATCTGCGTGTTCTCCCATGCCTGCATCACTCACCTCAGCGACTGTGAGATTTCAGCCATTGCTGAGGTGAGAAGAATCTGAGGTAGAACAGGAGCAGGAATCCAAGCTGACTTCGGAAACAGGGGAGAAACTGGGTCTATAGTGGTGAAGAGACAGAGGAGGGAGGGGAAGGAACCAGAGGAAAACTACACCTAAAAAAGTAAAGCAAAGATTCTTCCACCCCTATGGTGAGAAAACTATGGAAGCCATTTATATGCGAAAAATAAATTGAGGGTATAATCTAGGACTATGTGTAAAGACCCCAACAGACTTTCTCTCAATAGCTTTCATGAATGACTTGGATATAAAATGCTCTTTCAGATTCAGATTTCACAAACAATGGTAGTATAGTTACTGTGGGCTAGGGACCACACTTCTTTCACAAAGAGTCCTAAATAATGTATAATTTAGGGATACAGCCTGAAGAGTAGATGAGGAAAATAATGGGTAGCTATTAAATCCCTGTTAATCCTCTCTGTAAAAACCCATTCCACCACGCAAGAAGCTTTCCCTCGGGGCAGGAAAGTGTCACCTCTGAACAGAATGTTAGGTGTGTGAATAAGAAGAGCCCTAACACGATTTAGACGGTGAGTCCAGGTGTGAGATGGCATATACTATCTTCAGCAGGCCAAAGCAGACTTTCTGTTTTAAGGAGAGGTGTCCTCAGAGACCTGCAGCCTAGCCTCTTCAGTTTTGCTGCAGTGGAAAACGAAGCAGCCACAACGAGGCTCAGGTCCCAGCCTCCTCTCTCCAAGTTCCAGGGGTCTTTAGGTTACCTACCCCTTAAAATGACAGGGGTGTGTGTGTGTGTGTGTGTGTGTGTGTGTGTATCAATCTTTCCCTCTAAATTACTACAGCAGGCCAGGCGCAGAGGCTCACGCCTGTAATTCCAGCACTTTGGGAGGTCAAGGTGAGTGGATCACCTGGGGTCAGGAGTTCGAGACCAGCCTGGCCAACATGGTGAAACCCTGTCTCTACTAAAAATATAAAAATTAGCCAGGTATGGTGGTGGGCACCTGTAGTCCCAGCTACTCAGGAGGCTGAGGCAGGAGAATCACTTGGACCCAGCAGGTGGAGGTTGCGGTGAGTTGAGATTGTACCGTTGCAATACAGCCTGGGCGACAAGAGCAAACCTCCACCTTACTACAGCAATAATTGCCTATACTAACTTCCTGGCAGTTGTATACATAATAGTCTCATGTAAATAGGTTTCCTCTTCCTAATTAGATCATTCTAGGCCATGTTTTATAGATTTCTTTACACATTCAATAAGAGGTTGGCTCTGTTCGTTCACTAAAAGTCAAATGTTTTACACACACACACACACACACACACACACACAAGTCCCCTTTACCCTGGGTTTCACTTTCCATGGTTCAGTTACCTTCAGTCAACCATGGTCTGGAAATATGAAACGAAAAACTGCAGAAATAGGCAATTCATGCATTTTAAATTGCATGCCATTCTGAGCACTGTGATGAAATCTTGTGCCATCTCGCCCCATCCCGCCTGGGACGTGAATCATCCCTTTGTCCAGCAGACACACACTGTAGACGCTCCCTGTTAGTCACTTAGCAGCCGTCTTGGTTATCAGATTGACTGTTGGGTAACCCTTATTTGACTTAATAATGGCTCTGGGCTGGCAATTGAGATATGCTAAAAAGAAGCCACTGTCAAGTGCCTCCTTTAAGTGAAAAAGTAAAAGTTCTAAGAAAAAAAAAAAAAAATCCTATAATGATAAGGTCTATGTTAAGAATGAATCTTCTATCCAAGAAATAGTTAAGAAGGAAAGAAATTCGTGTTAGTTTTGTTACTGCACCTCAAGCAGAAATGCACTTTTCTTGTCTCGTAGTAAAATCAACACGAATTAGGGGAAGATGTAGTCTTTAAAAAATTGTGTAACTGTTTTCTTTTTACTTCAAATAAAAAGCTGGTTTCCAAAAAGTCCAGCTTAGTTTGAATCACCACATGTTCCACGATACCAAGGCAACTGGTCAGAGGTCAGGAAAGTGGGCCTGCCATCACGGGATGCAGGCAATCATTTACAGAAAACATAAAAACTACTTCACAGCGCTAGTTAACAGGATTGACGAATGCTCTCCTCAGCTTCCTTCCAAACTGTAAACAGTAACACCTCAGAAGTGGGGATGTACCATCTATCATGTTTTCACTCCACATTCCACTTTAGGAATAAGTATATATCTTGCCAGTCTGTTACATATACAAAAGATATATATTTCAAAGACATAGTATAAAAAATGTAAAGCATCTCATTAATAACTTTTAATGAGGATTGCATAGTAATATATTTTGGATAGCTATAAATATTTTTGGATATAAACATAAAATTTTGGAGTATACGACAATAGTCAATGTTAATTCTAATTATTATTTTTTTTTGAGATGGAGTCTGGTACTGTTGCCCGGGCTGGAGTGCAGTGTTGCAATCTCGGCTAACTGCAACCTCCACCTCCCAGGTTCAACGGATTCTCAGCCTCCCAAGTAGCTGGGATTATAGGCACCCGCCACCATGCCTGGCTAATTTTTTGTATTTTTAGCAGAGATTGGGTTTCACTAGGTTGGCCAGGCTGGTGTTGAACACCTGACCTCATGATCCACCTGCCTCGGCCTCCCAAAGTGCTGAGATTACAAGCGTGAGCCACCGTGCCCGGCAATTCTAATTATTTTCTTAAAACATATCTAAGTCTTAAACTTTTACAAGCTGAAGAGTTGAGGTTTCTTATCACTCAGCTTGCCTAAGGGGGAAGCTTTCAGATGAAGCTTTTCTCTACTTGGAGAAAAAGCTGCTGCTTTCAATCCTGCCAGGTGCTCCGGGTCAAGTTCTCTGTACTTCCTCCTGATCATCAGGCTGATGTTTCTGGCTACTAAGGAGCTGGAGGTGGTGATGAGTGACTCAGACATGAATCAGACTGATTTTCAAGCAGCAGAGTTTAAGGAAAATGGAAGAACTAGGCAGTGGAAGTGACCGATTCCAGGACGATTCATTTTTGTAATGATAAGCTGGTACTTGACAAGTGATCACAGGCCTGATTTCTACATTTAAAAAAAAAAAAAAAACAAAAAAACTGGTATAGCCAGGCTTTGCAGCACACACTTACAGTCCCAGCTACTCGAGAGGCTGAGGCAGGAGGATCACTGGAGATCAGGAATTCAAGGCTGTAGTGAGCTATGATTCTACCACTGTACTCCAGCCTGGGCAACACAGAAAGACCCCATCTCTAAACAAACAAGAAAACCAGTCGACATGGTGCATACTATACAGAGATGCTATCGCCCCTGTGAAATATCTTAGTCTGATTCCCTAATATCAACTGGGTATGCTACAATTCAATTCAATTCTGACACCATCTACCTACCATTATTGTTAAATCCCATAGGATAAAGGGCTTGGTCCCACAAGACTGCCCTCACATCAGATGCCAGTTCCAAGTCTCAGGCCACAGGCTATAAATTCAGGGGTTCCCAAGAACCCCCTCAGGTTCAATAATATGCTAGAACAACTCACAGAACTTAGGAAAACACTTTCCCCTTTATGTTTACCAATTTATTATAAAGGTTACAACTCAGAAATGGCCAAATGGAAAAGTGCACAGGGCAGGTACTGGGGTGGGGTGGGGCTTCCATGTCCTCTCGGGGCACCCCACCCTCCTTGCACCACCTCCCCACAGATGAGTGGATGGTGCTGAAAGTTCCAATTCTCTAATTGCTCAGTCTTGGGTGCACAGCATCATCCTGAGGCTAGCTAGGGATGGGAGACTATCCCTACCCAAAGTCATGGAATTAGCACAAACTCAGGTGCGAGAAAAGGGGCACCTTATGGATAACAACAGACACTCCCATCACTCAGGAGACTCCATGGGTTTTAGGACCTCTATGCCAGGAACCCAGAACCAAGACCAAATATATTTCTTATTACACTGCATTGAATTAAAAGCAATTCCAGAGGGTGAATAAGACGAAGACGAGTAAAGTAAAAGTTATTATAAAAATGTTTTTTAGGCCAGGAGCAGTTGCTCATGCCTGTAATCCCAACACTTTGGGAGGCCGAGGCAGGCGGATCATGAGGTCAGGAGATTGAGACCATCCTGGCTAACACGGCGAAACTCTGTCTCTACCAAAAATACAAAAAATTAGCCGGGCGTGGGGGCGGGCGCCTGTAGTACCACCTACTCGGGAGGCTGAGGCAGGAGAATGGTGTGAACCTGGGAGACGGAGCTTGCACTCAGCTGAGATCCCGCCACCGCACTCCAGCCTGGGCGACAGAGCGAGACTCCATCTCAGAAAGAAAAAAAAAAAAAAAGTTTTTTACAACTCACAGATAACAACCTAATAATAGGAAGTATCTGTCAATTGGGTGAAAATTAGTAATGAGTAGTTTACCTCACCCTATTTCCTTAGATACATAAACCTTGAAAGCAGCTTAGTAAAGGGCACAGGTGGTGGTTCCACTATCAGTACAAGATGAACTGCACCATTAAAAGATGAATCCCTGCATCTTTTGTAAATCTGCCTCAGAATTCAAACTGAAGCCTAGATTAGATTGTATCTACCAAAAGCCCTAGAGGGACACAGGAAATGTGATATGTACATTTTTATGGCTCTAAGCAAAGCTTTAGAACATGCACGTTCAGCAGAAACCCCACAATAGCACTCACTCCTGTTGGGCCTATCACTGTATCACTGCCCTATAAGGGACAGGAAGATATCTCCCTTTTCTCAAAGTCAAGTGGTTAGCCTTTCCCAACACTCCCAAATGAAGTGGATCTTCTTTTTTTTTTTTTTTTTGTGGTGAAAAGAGATATGTATATTTACAATTAGCCAGCTGGACTCAGTTTGGATGATCCCAATTTTGTTGGCAACATCCAAAGCATCATAATCAGGAGCCAGTGGAACATATGCCTTCTTCTCTCCATCAGGCCGAATCAGGGTGTTGACCTTGGCCACATCAATGTCTTAGAGCTTCTTCACAGCCTCTTTAATCTGGTGCTTGTTGGCTTTAACATCCACAGTGAACACAAGCGTGTTGTTGTCTTCTATCTTCTTCATGGCAGACTCACTGGTCAGCGGAAACTCGATGACAGCATAGTGGTCAAGCTTGTTTCTCCTGGGGGCGCTCTTCTGAGGATATCTGGGCTGTCTCCAGAGTCGCAGTGTCTTGGGGCTGCTGGAAGGTGGGTGACATGCGGATCTTCTTTTTTGTGGCTGTGGACACCTTTCAACACTGCCTTCTTGGTCTTTAAAGCCTTCGCTTTGGCTTTGGCTTTAGGAGGGCCAGGAGCGTTCTTCTTCACTTTCAGTGCCATCTTCTGAAAAGGGTCCCAAGTGTATCTTTAAGGTAATTCTGTTGGGTTTGAAACTTTATTTCTTCCTAGACTTGAGCTTGGTTCAGATGAAGTGGTCTCAAACACCGAAGGAAGGGGACCAGATGACCATCAGTACTCTGCATCAGTCACAAAAGGTGATCCCCAAGTCAGGGCATCACCTGGCCTGTTGGATACGTAAATTATCATCCCCACTCAAGGCCTACTGAATCAGAAACTTTGGGGGTGGGCCCAGCATCCCGTGCTTTAACAATCCCTCCACTTTTCGAACCACTGAACCACTATTCTATTCCAGACACTACTGGATTGTTCTGTAACTCCTGCTATCAGCATATAGTTTTTTAGAGGGCTCAGAGATTTTTCAGTCGCACAGAATAAGTAAAAGAATAAGTAGGACAAGATAATTTCCTTCATTACCTTCCTCCAACAGATGGATTTCCTGGTATCTTGTAAATTCAATGAATACAATTCCCACCCCCTCCACCCAGTATCATTTAACCTGGAAGCAGCATCTTTCCTTTTCAATAACTTGCCATGGTTCCTCGTGGTTTCTTCTAGACCACAGGATGCATTCCTGAGAATTCCAAAGATCTTTTTAACATGTTTGAATTACCTCACTAGCAATATTCTCTGCCAATGAGCTTTACATTTTTTTTATTTTTTTTTTATTTTTTACTTTACTGAATACTGAAAAAGAATATACACTGCAAAGTCAGTATGCCTTCAGCCACTTAGCAGCAGTATGCCCTTGGGCAAGCTATTTAATCCCTCTGGAACCTGTTTTGTCATTTATACAATGTAGATAGTAATAATCTCTCTCATATGATCGTTATGGGATTAACTGTTAATATATGCAAGTATTTCCCACAGTGCCTGGCACACTGTGTAAGCACCATATTGAGTGTTTGCTATTATTATGACTACAGTTATTGAGGGACCTAGATAAACATCCTAGAAAGGTTAAGACAAATGATGGATAATAAGGACAGCTGCAGGCTCTCCTCTCAAACTGTAGGAAAAGACCACATGCAAAGAACAAGGAACTGTTCTAGTTTGCAAACAAAATGGTCCTTTAAAAAGGAGATAATGCATAGCCTGGAATGAGAAAGTAAAAGACTCATGATCTACAAATCGCTTTACTAGCACAAGCCAGGGTTATGATTTCCATAAAGTTCCATGTTAATGAATGGTAATGAAGCCCAAATTCTAGAGTGACTGATTAGTCATTCATTCAGGCAAACTCAAGAAAGATCTTTAAATCAACACCACTCAAGAGACAAATTATCCTAAAGCAGTTGAATAGTTTTTCTGTAGCACATAGTTAGCTGTACCTCCAACGTCTATTCTCCTCTTCCTCTTTTCTGTTATATTCCAATTTTTCT